>NW_006408619.1:4496401-4519688 GCF_000296735.1 Chrysochloris asiatica
CAAAACAGCTTGGTATTGGGTTCAATGGACAGAATCTAGAATCCAGAAATTAACCATCCACACACAGCCAGCTGATTTTTGGCAAAGTGCCTAAAATTATCACATGGGGAGGTGATAATCTCTTCAACAGTTGGTGCTGGCAGAACTGGACCTAAATGTGAATCCCAGAATTATGAAGGTCATCAATGAAAAAATAGGGACAAATATAGTTTCACACATTATGAAAACTATACAAACAAAAGTAGACCAAATAGATGAATGGGGCATACTTAAAATTAAAAACTTATGTTCATCAAAAGACTTCTTCAAAAAAGTAAAAAGGGAGCCCTCAGAATGGGAAAAAATATTTTGCAGGGACACATTGGACAAGGGAATAATTTCTAAAATGTATAGGAAACTACAACACCGCTACAAGAAAAAGACAAATAACCCAATTAAAAAATGGGCACAGGACATGAATAGACACTTCACCAAGGAGGAGATCTGGGAAGCCAACAAACCTATGAAGAAATGTTCATAATTACTAGCCATCTTTGTTGTTGTTGTTATGTGCCATCGAGTTGGTACCGACTCGACTCATAGCGATGTTATGCACAGAAGAACAAAATACTACCCAAAACTGGGCCAACCTCAATACTGTTGCCACGCTTGCGTCCATTGATGCTGCCCTTTGGCCAATCCAAGTCATTGGGCGTCTTCCTCTTTTTCTCTGACCCTCTACCTTACCAAACATGCTATCCTTCTCCAGTGACTGGTCCCTCCTGACAATATGTCCGAAGTATGAGAGACGAACTTTGGCCATCTTGGCCTCCAAGTAGCACTCTGGCTGTACTTCTTCCAAAATGGATCTACTAATTCTTTTGGCAGCCCATGGCACTTTCAATATTCTCCTCCAACACTGTAACTCAAATGCATTAATTCTTATATAGTCTTCCTTATTCACTGTCAAGCTTTTGCATGCATATGAGGTTATTGAATATACCATGGCTTGGGTCAGGCACACCTAAGTCCTCAAGCTGACATCTTTGCTTTTCAACATTTTAAAAAGGGCTTGTTCTAAAAAGATTTGCCTAATGTAATACGTCATTTGATTTCTTAACTGCTGCTTCCATGAGTGTTGATAATTGAGCCAAGAAGAATGAAGTCCTTGACAACTTCAATCTTTGCTCTGTTGAAAAGGATGTTGTTTATTGGTCCAGTGGTGAGAATTTTTGTTTTCTTTATATTGAGATGTAATCTATATCAAAGGCTGTGCTCTTTGATCTTAATCAAATTAAGTTCTTTTCACTTTCAGCAAGCAAGATTGTTAATGAGTCTTCCTCTAATCCTGATGCCACATTTTTCTTCATATAACCCAGCTTCTTGTATTATTTGCTCCGCATACAGGTTGAATAATTACTAGCCATTAGAGAGATGCAAATCAAAACAACAATGAGATATCATCTCACACAAGCAATAACAGCAAAGATCAGAAATATAGAGGAAATAAATGCTGCCAAGCTTGTGGTGAGACTGTGATGCCCCTGCATTGCTGGTGGGATTGCAAAATGGTCCAACCACTCTGGAAAACATTATGGCGCTTCCTCAGAAGTTCAAGAATGGAAATGCCTTATGATCCAGCAATTTCTCTACTTGGTATTTACCCACAAGAATTATGAGCCATAACACAAGTAGATATATGCACACCAATACATGCACTATTTACAATAGCAAAATGATGGAAACAGGCTAAGTGCCCGTCAATTGAAGAATGGATAAACTGTAGTACATACACACAATGGAATATTGTGCTGTCTTGAAGAACAACAAGGAAGCTATAAGCCACTGCATAACATGGATGGACCTTAAGGACATTATGTTGAGTGAAATTTGTCAGTCACAAAAGGAGAAATACTGTATAGGACCACTATTGTAAAAGACTAAGAAGAAGAACCCATACTAAAAGGGTGGGAAAAAATTCTTTGCTGGTTACTGGGATGTGGGGAGTGTGGTGAGGGGAGGGAGGGGAAGGTTGAGCACAGAGGGTATTTTGGTTGGTAGGGAGGAGGGCAATACAAAAAAGGGGGAAGGGCAATGGAAGAACAAAGTGGCAGGTTTGCATGGGCTAAATGGGACAGAGGTAAATAATAATGTATGTACAACTTTGGCACAAAAGGGCTGTGGGATACAGTGATTGAAGGATGGGTTCAATGGGTAAAAGGGAGGAAATAATGTTAAGATGCTTGGCTGTCTTTTGAATCTTGGTTTCCCTGGCATACCATTGTAAAATTGACACTTGAGGGGTAGAGAAAGGAATAGCCAGAAATATCACGATAGAAAGCTTGTAAGTCTGTCTTCTGCCTAAAATGGGGCTAGTTTGCCCAGTGAAGGAGGGTTTCTTCAGAGCCTTTGCGTTATATAAGACCACAGGTGGAATCCTGAACTCTATCCAGAATCTTCTGAGGTGAGAAATCTCCACTTGAAAGGACAAGCCTGGAGTGGCTAGAAGAACAGAAGAGATTTCTTGAAAGAAAGACCAACAGGAAAAATAAAAAACAATAGTGGCAGCCTGTCTGACTACTACAAGAATAAGCAAGTTGTTAACCCAAGAGACATAAAGTCAAGTGGTTGGGTCCCCTCAGGACAAACCCCATTCTAAGACTAAGACTCAAGAGGAATAGACAAGCAGGCATGTGGTCTGACTGGTGGCCACGTTCATCACCGATAAAGGGAAGTGAGGGAAAAGCATCAATGAAGCTGTGAGCTAAGTCTGACCACATTCAATAGACTCCTGTGAACCCGGGTGGAGACCTGGTTGGCCAGAAGTATGGCAAGAACTGGGGACTCCCAGGCCCAGAGACAGTGACATAGCCACAGAGAACTAGAACTAGAATGGAGTGTGAAACATCCAGGTGATAAGAAGTGAGGGCAAATGCACAAAAACACCCACACTTGCAGCAAATACCCAGTTGACTTGGCTTCAATGACTGGATGATCAGAACTTGACTAGAACAAGAAAGAAGAGGAAAAAAAAGAAATGGAATCTCATAAAATTTGATGAACTTGACCTATACTTATGGATGCAGTAGCTCAAAAGAGGGAACAAATCTTTATAGTGAAGATTGTTCCCACCCCGTTGGTACACAAGGTAGACAGGGATGGGCAACTTAGACATTGGCTACCCAAAATGAGTGTGTGTGTGTGTGTGGTGGGGAGGGGCTACAAAGGCAAAAAGTGACTGGCTTACAAGCTTTTAAACGGGAGTCTAGATCCAGAGGGCATGGAAGAAAATATAGTCTCCATTGACTAGTATCCAATCTGTCTGGATGGGGCTTATGAAAGGAGATGGAGATAGGATTCTTGTGGTATAATAGTGAATAATTGCTGTGAGGACTGACTGTGAGAGTTGGAAATGTAAAGGTAGATGTTTTGTAGCAAAAGGAGGGGAGTAGTTGACTTTGCAGTCCAGGAGTGGAGGTCCCTGTGACCATCAGGGGAGAAGTGTGGAGTACATGACCCTACCCATAGAAACAGTGATGCCAGATATGGAGGCAGAGATGATGACGTGGAGAGATGGAGTGGTTATGAACTGTAGACCCAGAGAGGGAGAAGGGCTGTATGCTGATTACTGAGAGGCAGGCTTGTTGGGTATACCCTTTGGTTGTTTGATGATTCATGGAGGGGATTATAGTCATGGCAATGAAATGCTATACGATAGGATGAATGTAAAGCTAATGTTCTCTCATGTAAACTATCACATAACTCACAATAAAAACATAAAAAAAGATTATGTTATGTGTTCTGATATTTCATAAGAAAACAATCAAAATAACTATTTATAAGGGATAAAATTGATAACAGCAACTGTAAAGATTAGGCTAACTGAAACCTAAAAGAAACTTTAGCAGGCAGTGAATTTATGTTAATGCAGGAGGAATAACTCAGAAAAGGAGGGTGAGATTTGTTGCCACTCAAAGAATGTAATAAATGTTACTGAAATGTACATGTAGAAACTCTTGAATTGGTGTGTATTTCCTGGTAAAGCTCAGCAACAAAAAATAACAGTATT
The DNA here is from genome assembly GCF_000296735.1 of Chrysochloris asiatica. Taxonomy (NCBI): domain Eukaryota; kingdom Metazoa; phylum Chordata; class Mammalia; order Afrosoricida; family Chrysochloridae; genus Chrysochloris; species Chrysochloris asiatica. The sequence goes on from NW_006408619.1 coordinate 4,500,450, forward strand.
TTAAAAATGTGTATAATTGTCAATTTTTCTTTAAATGTAGCCTGACAGACTTTATCCAATAAGAGGGTTTGATCCATTGATATTCCATGTATTATTAATGTTACATTTGGATTTTATTTCCATGATATTTCTCTAACAATGCCTTATGTTTTTTTCTGGCTGCCTTAACATTCTCTCATTTTCTATGGCTTTCAGAAGTTATGTTTTACCTAAGTTTTATTGGTTTATTTTCATTTGTTGGTGTTCTCTATGCTTATTTCATCTGTGGTTTGTTAATTTCATTCTGAAAAACATTCATTCCTTATCTCATCAAATATTTCTATTTCTCTCTTTCAATTCTAGGACCCCAATTACATGTATGTTAGACCCTTGAGATCATTCTGAGCTCTTTGATATTTGGCTTTTTAAATTATTTTTCCTTTTGTATTTAATTTTGTATATACATTTTTGCTGATCTTTCTTCCAGCTCTGATCCTTCCATCACCTGTCCAGTCTTCCAACATGTCCACACGAATAATTCTTCATCCCTGATATAATTTTTAATTTCTAACATTCCCATGCTCATTCACATTTTCCAAAATTTCCACTAGATTATTTAATGTGAGAATGACTTTATATTAAATTCCCTATTTGATAATTTTAATATTTGAACAATTCCCCCTTTTGGTCTGGTTTCTATTGAATGCTTTATTTCTTGATAGCTTTTACAGTTTTTGGAAAATATACGTAGAAGAACATTGTTATTGTTAGCTGCTGTTGAATTGGTCCCAGACTCATGTAGACTCCATGTGTTACAGTGTAGCATGGCTCCATCTGGTTCTCTTGACTGTAATCTGTATGGCAACAGATTGCAAGGCCTTTTCTTCTGTGAAACTCCTGGGTGGGCTCTAATTGCCAACCTTGGCATTAACAGCCAATTGCAAACCACTTATGCCTCTCAGAATCTTCAATGAACATCAGTGAATAAAATAAAAATTGTTTACACTCAGAAATGACTTTGACCCTTAGTCAAGCTACTAGTGTAGGGTGTTTACAAAATTTGGTCAGAAATTGTGCTTGATACGGGCTTTTGCTTTTCTTATTATTATTCTTTGTACACAAAGCTTCAAATCTGCCATTAGGTGCTCCATTGTCATGTAGTTAGTATAGAACCTGAGATGAAGGTTAATTGTCCTCAGTGTTACTTCTTCTCCAACCTCACCTTTCAACAGCCATATCATTCGTGCTTCATAAAGGGCACCTGTAGGGTCAGAAATGTAAAGGTAGACATTTTATAGCAAGGAGGGGAGTGATTAACTTTTCAGTCTAGGAGCAGAGGTCCCTAGGACCATCAAGGGAGAAGAGCAGAGAGCGGGACCCTACCCAGAGAAGCAGTGATGCCTGAAATGGAGGCAGAGAAGATGACGTGGAGCGATGAAGCAGCTGGACACTTTAGATCCAGAGAGGGAGAACGACTGTGTGCTGAAGACCTGGGGGTACAGGGGAAGGATTGCAGGGTGTACCCTTTGGTTGGTTGATGATGCATGGAGGAGATCATAACCATGGCAATGAGACGATATATGACAAAATGAATGTAAAACTAATGTTCTCCCATATAAACTATCACATAAGTCACAAGAAAACATTTAAGGAAAAAAAAAAAAAAAAAGGGCACCTGTCTCCACTCTTCCATTACCCAGGAGCATACAACTTTTGCTTCTACCGTTACACAAGGTGTACTGGATACTAAGAGTAAAGGGATTTTTAACTCTTCACCAATGACTTAAGGCTTTATCTGCTCTGAGACAATTCAAAGCAGTAGGTTTTGTTTTTGGCAACACTCATGGAAGCAGCAGTCAAGAAATCAAACGACGTATTGCATTAGGCAAATCTGCTGCACAAGACCTTTTTAAAGTGTTGAAGAACAAAGATGTCAGTTTGAAGACTAAGGTGCACCTGACCCAAGTCATGGTATTTTCAATAACCTCATATACATGTGAAAGCTGGGCAGTGAATAAGGAAGACCGTAGAAGAATTGATGCTTTGTAGTAATGGTGTTGTAGAATATTGAAAGTGCCATGGGCTGCCCATAGAACCAACAGATCTGTGTTGGAAGAAGGGCAGCCAGAGTGCACCTTGGAAGCCAGGATGGCCAAACTTCATCTTTCATACTTCTGACATATTGTCAGGAGGGACCAGTCACTGGAGAAGGGTATCATGTTTGGTAAGGTGGAGGGTCAGAGAAAAAGAGGAAGACCCCAGTGAGATGGATTGTCAAAATGGCAGCATCAATGGACTCAAACATGGCAACCATTGTGAGGTTAGCCCAGGACCAGGCAGTGTTTTGTTCTGTTGTGAATAGGATCTCTATGAGTCGGAACCGTCTCAGTGGCACCTAAGAACAACAAAAAACAGAACCAACTGATGACTTTCTATTTGTTATGTGAATTTGGGTCGAGTTCTTGGGGAAAGGGGATTTTTTCTATTCTCCTGTCCTACCCCAGTCCATGGAGACTAGCTTCAAAGTGAGTGTGAATTTCCCGTGTATATGATTGATTCTAGTTTATGCACTACCCTACACTTGGAGTTCAGAATTTTTTTAATAGTTCATCTGTTCCTTACCTGCAAATTGTACAGCCCTGGTGGTGCTGGAGGATAAGAACCGGACTGTTAATAACAATGTCAACAGTTTAAACCTATCAGCTGCCCTGAAATAGAAAGAGGAGTCTTTCTGCTCCTGTGAAGATTTACAGCCTCAGCAAGCCTGTGTAGATAGCACAATGAGTCGCAATCTGCTCCATGGCAGTGAATTGACTTTGGGTTTGTTGTCTGCTCCTACAGAAGCCACCCCTTCTGCCCATGCTCTAATAAACGTAAAATATTTGTATGCTTCCTCTTTGTGGGCTTTGCTACTCATTGGATTTCCTTCACTTAGGCACCTTGAGACATTAGCCACTTGTACATTTGAGGAGAATTATGAGGCATAGATTATCCAGCTTTTTTTTCAGTCCTGGGATGGAAGCTCTGCTCTCTAGTGGCCCTCTACATTCTGGTTCATTTGAGAGAGTTATTTTGCTAGAGATGGGGATTGTCAGCCTTTGAGCTTTCCACTTACTTACTGACTTTTTAGTTTCAGTTATTATATTTTGCAATTCTAGACATTTTATTTGATCCTATTTCACATGTTTGTTTTTAGAGTCTTATTCTTTCTCATATCTCAAATTATTAATTTAAAATATCTAACACTTATTTTGAGTGCTTCTCAGAAATCAAAGATCTGAAGTCATGGCTATGGTTCAGTGAAGTCTGTAAAATCTCTGCTATCTTTCACTTAGAAGGAGCTCTGGTAGCATAGTGGTTACGAATCAGGCTGCGAACCTCAAGGTCGGCAGTTCAAAACTACCAGTTGTTCCGCGTGAGAAAGACGAGGCTTTCTGCTCCTGTAAAGATTTACAGCCTCAGAAACCCTGTACAGGGTCACTATGAGTTGGAACCGACTCCACGGCACATAACCACCACCACCATTTTCACTTATGGGGCCTGCTTCGCTTTGTGACTTTTGATTGAAAGCCATTCATTTTACTTATGATTTATCTATGGGAAATTTTGAGAAAAGACTGGAGGATCCTTGATTTCAGAAAACTTTTCTATTTGTTTCTCCTATTCACCTGGAGGTGCTATCAAATTAGAATGTCTTTTTTCCTTAACTTTGGTTTTTAGGACCAGATGTTGTTGTTAAATACCAATGCTGCTGTTGTAGTTGTTGTTAAGTGCTGTTGAGTCAATCCAAACCCATAGCAACCCTGTATAGGGTTTCCAAGGAGCAGCTGGTGAGCTTGAACCACCGACCTTGCACGTCAAACGGCTTTGCAGTCTGGTGCATTAACCCACAGTGCCACACCAGGGCCAATGAGTGGGGTCCAAATCATCACAATCCTGCACAGAGTTTCCAAGGAGCAGCTGCTGGGTTTGAACCTCTGACCTCACAGCTAGCAGTCCAGTGCTTATCCTGTAGCTCCACACCAGGACTCTGATATGCACCATGAATTCAAGTTTATGTGAGGATATTTTAGAGTTATAAATTCCTAGGGGAATTTTGAGATAAAAAGTTGTTCTTTCTCTCCCTTTTTGTGTACAGAAAGTGAAGACCTTTGAGTTCCAAGCTTTATAGAAGGTTCTCCTATTAATGCCCTGCCATGGGTAGGTCCCCCCTCCTTTGCAACCTTCACAGCAGTGTCTCGGGCTCCTACCTTGATAAAAGCCCTCAGGAGGAAAAACATGCTTTGATGCTTGCTACTCTGGTTTCACTTTGTGTTTTGCATCTACAGATTCCTTCTTTTCATTCCAGCTCAGCAATACACTAAAAGTGATTTTTGTAAAAATATTTTATTTTAGCATTTTGGTCATTTTATGTGGCAGGGTTGTATGTTCTGAATACTTAGGCTGTTATTCTGCTGAAAATGGAGATTCTCACCCTTGATCTTTCTACTTTTCTTGTTACTTCATTCAATTATAAAGGAAAATTAAGTTAATTTTTTTCGTTCACTGTAATGGTGTGGAGTTGTAGAAAAGGTTTCTGCACACTCACCAGCCGGTCCTTTGAAACAGGGTCAATATGGGTCAAAAATGGCTCAGTGGCACTTAACAACAACAATAGTGGTTAATAAGGATCCATGGTGTCACAGTCGGTTGCACACTGAGCTGCTAATGACAAGATCAGGAGTTCAAATCCACCAGCCTTTCCATGGAAGGAAGATGAGGATTTATACTCTTATAAAGATTTCAGGACCACAGACTTGGGCATCAAGAAAACAAAAATCCTCACCACTGGAACAATAAACAACATTCTTACCAATGGAGAAAAGATTGAAGTTGTCAAGGACTTCATTCTTCTTGGATCAACTATCAACACTCATGAAAGCAGCAGTCAAGAAATCAAACTACATACTTCATTAGGCAAATGTGCTGCACAAGACCTTTTTAAAGTGTTGAAGAGCAAAGATGTCAGCTTGAGGACTAAGGCAGGCATGACCCAAGCCAAGGTATTTTCAATAACCTCATATGCATCTGAAAGCTGAACAATGAATAAGGAAGACTGTAGAAGAATTGATGCTTTTGAGTTATGGTGTTGGAGGAGGATATGGAAAGTACTCTGGACTGTCAAAAGAACCAATAGATCTGTGTTGGAAGAAGTGCAGCCAGAGTACTCCTTGGAGGCCAATATGGCCAAACTTCATCTCTCATACTTCAGACATATTGTCAGGAGGGAGCAGTCACTGGAGAAGAATATTATGTTTGGTAAGGTGGAGGGTCAGAGAAAGAGAGGAAGTGAGATGGATTGGCCAAGTGCCAGCATCAATGGTCTCAAGCGTGTCAATAATAGTGAGGTTGGCCCAGAACCGGGCAGTGTTTCATTCTGTTATACATGGGGTCATTATGAGTCGGTACCAACTTGATGGCACCTAACAACAACAAGAAATATTTCCAGCCTTGAAAATCCTATATGGTTTGCTATGAATTGGATCTGACTCAATGACACAGAACCAGCCAGCCAGAATAATTGATAATATGAACTTGAAATTCTACTTATGAATTTGATATTGACCGTAGACATGTTAAAAAAGCAAATAAACAAAAAAACTTTCTTTCTTTCTCTCTCTCTCTCTTTCTTCTTCCTAGTCCAAAGAAAGAATTTTAGTAAAGAAATACTTGTGAATTTCTGAATTAAGATTATAACTAAGGATCAGGTATTATCCAGAGCTTCTTGTCTATTTTCTTTGACATCATAAAAGAGTAGAAACTTGTAATATGAAATTATTATTTTTTTATTGTGAATTGAGTGGAAGTTTATATGGCAAATCATTAGTTTTACATTTAACAAATCATATTTGTTTCATTGCAATGATTACAATCTCCTCCATGTACTACCATGTACCAGTATTTGCCTATTCCCCCTTTTCTTTTTTTCTTTTTTTTTAATTTTTTATTGTGAATTGAGTGATAATTTACATGGGAGAACATCAGTTTTATACTCATTGTTTCATAACAATGATTACCTCTGTGCATCATCATTCATCAGTATTTGCTTCTATGCCCTCTGTTTTTTGTTGTTTTGTGTGTTTTCTTGGGGAGGGATGTACACCAAAACATGCAGGAATATATAATCCTTTAAACAACCAAAGGGCACATTCTGCAAGCCTGCCTCTTGGCCACCAACATAAAGTCTTTCTCTTTCCATGAGTCTAGAGTCCTCAGCTGCTCTCTCGAGGTCCTCATTTCTCTCTCCATCTCTGGTGTTGCTACTTCTCTGCATTGTGGTTATTTGTCGTGGAGTCGGTTCTGACTCATAGTGACCCTTTGACAGGGCTTCTGAGCCTGTAAATTTTTATGGGAGCAGAAAGCCTCATCTTTCTCCCATGGAACAACTGGTAGTTTCAAACTGCTGACCCTGAAGTTAGCACCCCGATTCATAACCACTACACTACCAGAACTCTTTGGTTCTCTGGAGAGGGTCCCACATTCTACTCATGCTCATCTCCCTTAATGGTCCTAAGGTCCTTTGTGCCTGGACTATCAGATTAACTCCTCCCCTGTTTTTGTTATAAAACTTCTACCTTTACAGTTGTGACAGTCACAATTAACCATAATACAATTATTCACTATTGAATCATAAGAGTCTTATCCCCATCTCTTTTCACCAGACCCATCTAGACAAGATGAATATTATTCAGTGGGGATTCTACCTTCTCCAGTACACTCTGAAACTAAAGTCCCTCTTGAAAACTTGTAAACCAGTTACTTCCTGCCTTTATAGTTTCCCCCTCTCCCCACATTTTAGGTAGCCAATGTCTAAGTTGCCTGTCCCTATCAACCCTATATATATAGGGGATAGGATTGATCCTTTATGTGAAGACTCCTTCCCTCTCAGTTGGTATTTTGAGTTACTACATCCTAAGTATAGATCAAGTTCATCAAATTGTAGCAATCTACACTTGTTTCCTTTATCAATTTTTTTTTTTTTTTTTTTTCTTCCTCTAGTAGAATTTGATCGTCACACCATTGAACCTAGGTCAAGTGGGTACTATCTACAAGTTTGGGCATTCTTGTGTGTCACACCTCAGTTCAGATCAGCTGGATGCTTCACTCTCAGCTTTAGCCCTCTGTGGCTCTGTCCTTGTTCATAGACTCTGGAGTCCCCAGGTCTCACCACACTTAGGACTAACCAGCCCTTCCTCTTCTCTCTCTCATCTCCAGGTTGAAGAGAGTCTATGGCACATGGTTGAACTCAGCCCATATCTTCATTTGTTGCCTTTCCCCGTCTTCCACTCACCAGGAGATCAATGTGTTGACCAGCAAGCTTACAAGCCTGCTCGTGTATTTCCTTTGAGTTTCAGTCTCAGAGAGGAGGTTGTCTTGAAGGGACTTGATTGCTTTCCTTGATGACTGTCTGGCGAACAAGTTGCAAAATCATAGAGAGAGAAAAAAAGTGATTTAATCTATCTGGGTTTTCTGCTCTATGGGGATGTTTGAGGGACCACTAGCTGTGGATGAAATTCCTAGTTCCTCAGTAACTGGTGGAGATTCCCTTGGTCTCCAAGGTCCACTTTCAAGTTCTGACTGGGGCAGTAAGATTCTCACCATGGCTGATCCATGCTAGTCATGCTTTCCAAAAACCAGGAGTGAGTGATCACAGTAGAACCCGGAGAGAGATCTGAGCTCTACTCCCGAAATGAATGGTCATTGACCTTCTGGGATCCTTCATTCCATTCTGTTAGATGTGAGCGAAGAGTGTTTATGAAAGCAGAGGCTCCCTTCCTTCCCTCAGAAAACAAAACCAATGTATGCAGTCCCAATGCGGAACTGACGGACAGAACGCTGAGATGGTACTATGCCACCGATTCTTCTCCTTCTCTGTAATGGGAAGTAGGGATTCACTTTAGTGGAAGAAAATTAAATGAATGATACGACCTTTTCTTTTTGCTTACGGTACTTTCCAACTCTCATTCTCCCAAACAGTATTTTAAAAAAGGTAAGTTTTTGGACAGACAGGCTTTGGCAGACAGGAGCCTCTTGAAGTCATATTTGAGATTTCACAGTTACTGGAGAGATTTAGAGACGTAAATTAAGGACTGAGCCACTGGACAAATTAACTTCCTCAAATCCCATTAAAATGCTGCCTGTAGCCACCTAGGTAATGGCCACGTTCTACCCTAGAGCTGGTATGCCTTTCTCAGACAATAGAAGATTCCATTAAAAGCTTGCTTGCCATTGTTCAGAGAGAATCGGTGGTGCTCTGATGGCCTATGTGGGCCTTCCCTGAAGCTGACTTTCTGTGGCTCATTGAACCCTGAGTCCAGGTGGCAGCTGTGGATTTTGAATCCAAGAATTTTATAGGGCAAGGGCATCCTCAACATGTAGTGATGCGTGTCCAGGTTGGAAGTGGCTATTCATGAAACTGACAGGGTAAAGTCCTAATTAGAAAGACCAGCAGGGCTTCCTGTACCCCAGGATGGTTCCACAGAGCTGTCACTCTCTCCCCTCAGGCAGGGTCATTGGGCTGGAACATGGAGTGAAAAACATTTTGTTCAATGCTCAACATAAATAACTCCCACCATTAGCAATGTGACAAGTGAAAGGCAGACCTGTATGTCAAAAGACAAGGATTTATGCATTATGGTGATGGGTGATTCTGAAAACTTTCAATGCTGGGAAATCAGTTTTCAGCTCTTGGAAGATACTATTGAAACCACACAGACTCAGATGGGGATGCCCGATGGTTTTCAGAAGAGTCTTGATTCGAGATTTTGGGATTACTTTGGGTTGGGAGTAGTATGGGAGGGTCTGAATATGAATTATAGCTCATCTCAAAGTTTGCAAGGCTTTTTCATTTATCTGAAGTTTTATTTCTCAGTCTTTGAAAGGGAAAGTTTGTAAGTGACTATCTTCTTTGGCTATGTAATGTGGTGGTGGTAGCCATGTGCTATGGAGTCGGTTCCAACTCATAGTGACCCTGTACAGGGTTTCTGAGGCTGTAATTATTTATGGGAGCAGAGAACCTCATCTTTCTCCCATGGAACAGCTGGTAGTTTCAAACTGCTGACCTTAAGGTTCGCAGCCCGATTTGTAACCATGACGCTACCCGAGCTCCTGTTTATTAAATGTTCTGAAATCTTTGGAAACAGCATAGAATTCCTTTTTGACAAAGCATTCTGAGTGCATTTAGGCAAACAGCATTTATTCCTTGCGGTAGGAAAGAAATGTAGTAGCCAGAAGGCATGGTAGTTTCTTAAGTTGCTGTGAAAAACAAGAATCCTTATCTTAATAACTTTTCAATCAATAACAATTCCTAATTTACAAGGAAGAGAAAAGTGGAATAGAAGCTGTCTTCCTTTGAAGGAAGCTGTGATGTAATGATTTGGTGGGCAACTTTCATAGTTTAATTAAGCAGCACTCTGATTAAATCAATATGTATCCAACAGTTCAGCCTGGCAATCAGCTTAATCTCATTAAATGTTGTTCAGGCCCCAATAATTGATTAATAATACATTATCACTTATGAATTATTGACTTCAAGTTATTATAATTGTGCCTGCTTTGTTCGTACGTAGCACCTGCTGCCACATGTTAATTATGAAATGCTGAAGCATTTTCCTTGGAATAACTTTTAGAGATACAGCTGATGGGGTTTTTAATGAAGCAAGATTCTCTTTAGTTTGGAGACAGTCAGAATGCGCTAGGCTTTCTCAGCTCTGTATTGTTCATTAAAAGGAAGCAGGCATTTAGCTTTTGAGGAGTTGAAGCTCTAAGACTTAAAAATATTTGGACGCTATACCCAAGTTAGATGGTAAATCCAAATAAATAGGATGGCTTATGTTGTTGTAAAACGTCAGTGATTGTTAAGTCACTTCTAACTCACGGCAGTTACATCCATGGGGTTGTAGGGCTCCAGGATTCTCTTCTAAGGAACTGCTGGGTGAACTCCAAGCTCAAACCATTTGGTTGGCAGGCAAGCGAGTTAATCATTTCTACTGCACACGGATTCTGATGTCATCTTTGGATCCCCAACTCCATCTTGTCAATGGATCCTACTTATTGAAGCTATAGGGAAAGACCATGACTTACCCAGTAACTCAAACCTATAGCTTTCTAAATTGAGGGGCAAAGCGTGAAACTCAAGTGGATATCCAAATGTAATGCAAATGTAATGTCAGGAACTACAGTTCTAAGCATGGATTTTGAAGTCATCCTCAAATCTGAGCTATCGTTCTGTAGTTGTATAAATTGTAAAAAAATGTTGATAATTGGCAAGCGTTCTGAGTTTTGGTTTTTTCATGTAGAGAAGAAACCAATAATATTTTCCATATAACTGTGGCCAGGTGTAGAAGAATCAATGCATATAACGAATGCATAGTTATAAGCATTCTAACGAACTATTACTTATAAATCTTAGTGTTCTTCTTACTCTTTGATTATGAAGATGTTATTGCTGTTGATTACCTCTAACTCATGGTGACCCCTGTATTCTAGACAAACCTTGCCAGGTCCTGCACAAATCTCACCATAATTGGCATGCTGTTGTTCATGATTTGGTCACTCTTTGTTTGGATTTAGAACCTAAGGTGCTCACCTCTTAGCCCTGTTGCGTTTCAGGTCCAGAAGGAAAAAGCCTTCTGAGGACAAAGGTGCTGAGAGACAGAAAAAAATATCAGAACTCATTCCAAGGGACTTTAGTTTAATACAGAAAAGAAAAGAAAAGAGATGATTTACCAATAAAGGACTTATCTATAAAGAGCAAAACACAGCTGTTTCCAGTGGTGGCTGTCTGAGCAGTGAAGTTTTTCCCCACAAGGGGTGGGGCTAGGGTCTTTATGTATCATGGAGTATACAAGCTTCACTTAAGAACTACAAGCATAAAGGCAGTTAAGGGTGGAATATGGAACTAGGTGAGGTAGGAGAGTCATAAGGTGTCAGGTTGTCCATCCTCTCCTAGAAAACAGAGGTTCAGAGTGCAAGAAGGGTTGCTCCCTTCTAACAAGTTGTTGTTGGTAAAAAGTGCCTTCAAGTCAGTTCCTTCTCATAGCGACTCTGTACAGGGTTTCTGAGGAGTGGCTGGTGAGTTTGAACTGATGATCTTGTGGTTCAAACTAATGTTTGAACAGGGTCATGCTGAACATGCTGTACATGCTGTACAGGGTCACAATGAGTCCAAACTGACTCCACAGCACATAACCACCACCATTACATAGCCAAACAAAGAAGATAGTCACTTACAACTGTCCCTTTCAAAGACTGAGAAATAAAACTTCAAATAAATGAAAAAGCCTTACAAAATATTGATATGAGCTATAATTCATATTCACAGCTTATCCTACAGAGCCACACCAGGACTCCGTCCTAACATATGAGTAACTAAAGCGGGCAGCTTCTTCCTAGCACATGCATACCTAAAACAGGAGAACAAGAAGGTTTTGGTCCAACTAGTAGCTGGAGTCCTGGTGTGGGACTGTAGTATAAGCACTGGACTATAAGGTCAGATTGAACCACAAGGTCAGTGGTTCAAATCCACCAGCTGTTTCTCAGAAACCCTAGGGTCTCTATGAGTCAGAATCCATTTGATGACACTTGACAACAAGAAGAAGCTAAAGGAGGGGACTGTTTGGTTCCTTTACAGATAGCAGGTGCAGAGGGATAGGAATTATGGATTTGAGGTGACCTTGGCATGGCCATTTTGGAGTGTTAAGTTTGTGTCACTATGAACACAATATCAGATAATATTTTGTTTTTATTCTGTATGAAAGAGTTCAAAAACTTGAGACACATGACTTGTATCCGGATGATTGACCCAAGTCTGTGTCCTGACTCCATCTTGTTGTCCTTGTTATTGTTAAATGTTGTCGAGTCAGTTCAGAGCCATAGTGACCCTGCATACGGCATCTTGCTGTGGCACTGTAGGATCAGTAAGGTCAGTGGTTCAAGTCCACCATTCGCTTTTTGGAAACTCTATACAAGGTCGCTAATAGTCGGAACCAATTCCGTGATACTTACCATTAACAACATAAGAGTGGCTTCTGGGTTTGAACCAAGGACCTTGTGGTGTACTTATTCTATAGCACCATGGCCTCTTATTGTTGTTAGGTGCCTTTCAGTCGGTACCCACTCACAGCGTCGGTATGCATAACAGAAAGAAGCACTGCCTGATCCTGAGCCAATCTCACAATCCTTGGTATGCTTGAGCTCACTGCTGCTGCCACTGTTCCAATCCATCTCATTGGAGATCTTCCTCTTTATCAAACCCTCCACTTTACCAAGCTTGATATCCTTCTCCAGGGTCTGGTCCCTCCTGATAATATGTACAAAGTATGAGAGATGAAGTCTGGCCATCCTGGCTTCTCCAGAACATGCTGACTGTACTTCCTCCAACACAGATTTGTGTGTTCTTTTGGCAGCCCATGGTACTTTTAATATTCTTCTCCAACACCAAAACCCAAATGCATCAATTCTTCTAAGATCTTTCTCATTCATTATCAAACTTTCACATGCATATGAGGCTATTCAAAATACCGTGGTTTGACATCTTTGCTCTTAAACACTTTAAACAGTTCTTGTGCAGTAGATTTGCACAACATGATGCAATACGTTGCTTAATTTCTTCACTGCTGCTTCCATGAGTATTGATGGTTGAACCAGGCAAAATTTAGTCCTTAATAGCTTCAACCTTTTCTCCATTTATCATGATGTTATTTACTGGTCCAGTGGTGAGGAATTTTTCTTTACGTTGAGATGCAATCCATACCAAAATCTGTGGTTTTTGATCTTCATCAGTAAGTATTTTAAGGCCTCTTCACTTTCAGCAAGCACGGTTGTATCATCTGCATATCATAGGCTATTAATGAGTCTTCCTCCAATCCTGATGCCATGTTCTTCTTCATATAATCCAGATTCTCAGATTATTTGCTCAGCATACAGATTGAAAAAGTATGGTGAAAGAATACAACCCTGGCACACAACTTTCCTAATTTTAAACTATTCAGCGTTCCCTTGTTCTGTTCCAACAACTGCCTTTTGGTCTATGTACAGGTCCCTCATGAGTACAATCAAGTGCTCCAGAATACTCATGCACCACAATGTTGTCTATAACTTGCCATGATCCACACCATCAAAAGGCTTTGCATAGTCAATAAAGAACAGGTAAACATTGTTCTGGGATTCTCTGTTTTAGAAAAGGTCCATCTTACACCAGCAGTGGTTTCCTTTGTTCCATGACCCTGTCTGAATCTGGCTTGAACCTGTAGCTGTTCCCTGTCAATGTAATATTCCAGCCATTTTTGAATTACCTTTTGCAAAATTTTACTTGCATGCAATAATGATATTATCTGATGACTTTAGCATTTTATTGGGTCACCTCTCTTTGGAATGGGCACAAATATGGATGTCTTCCAAACTGTTGGCCACGAAGTTGTCTTCCAAATTTCTTGGCATAGATGAGTGCCTTATCAGTTTGTTGAAAGATTTCAAAGTGTGTTCCATAAATTCTTGCAGTCTTTTCTTTGCCAATGCCTTCATTGCACCTTGGACTTCTTCCTTCAGTACCATTGGCTCTTGATCATATGCTACCTCCTGAAACGGCTGAACATCCACGATTGCTTTTTGGTACAGTGATTCTATGTTTTCCTTCCTCTTCTTTTGATGCTTTCTGCATTATTCAATATTTTGCCTATAGAATCCTTCAGTAGTGCAAGTTGAGGCTTGAATTATTTCTTTAGTTCTTTCAACTTGAGAAATGCCGAGCATGTTCTTCCCTATTGATTTTCTAACTTCAGTTCTTTGCAATTTCCTTATATTTGACTATATCTTCTCAACCTGCCCTTTGAAGTTTTCTGTTCAGTTCTTGTATTTCCTCATTTGCTTTAGCATCTCTACACTGGACTGCAAGTTTCAAAGCTTCTTCTGAAATCCATTTTGGCATTTTTCTTCATTCTTGTGTTCTTAATTACATTTTGTTTTCTTGCTGTATGATGTTATTGATCATTCCACAACTCTTCTGGTCTTCAGTCATTTGTGTCTAGTTCACCAAATATGTTCTTGAGATGATTTTCAAAAGTCAGGTGGGATATGTTCAAGACCACACCCCTTAGACAGATTAAATACATAACAAAGGTAACATTTTTCTCTGTGTTTACACTAAAGCTATGTAAAGAATGTGCCTATAGGAATGTCTTGACATAAGATCCTCATCTGAAACACCCTCAGGAAATGTTTTAAAGTAATTACCTTATGACCTCCTTGCCAAACACTCCCTAAATCACATATTTAAACTAACCAGCACAACTAGCCCAAATTCATGTTTCCAACTAAACACTATAAAGTCACCACTTCAAGTAGTCCTTCCTTGGCTACCTTGATGCTACAATTTCCATTCAGATTGTACATTTAGCTCTTGGGTTTACATCAGAAATATTCCTCTAGTATACCACCATTTTAAGCATTTGATTTCACTTTTTGAGATGAGCCATGTTCCTAGTTGGAACTATTTTGAACCTTAAATAACTTGTTTTGCTTTTATTTTAGCAGAGTATGTGTTGTTGTTGTTGTTAAGTGCCATTGAGTCGGTTGTGACTCATAGTGACCCTGTATAGGGTTTCCAAGGAGCGTCTGGTGAGTTAATAACACTAACCATGAGGTTCAAACCAACCTTATGGTGGAGGGCTTATCTCATAGTGCCAGCTGCTGAAAATCCATTGTGTTTTCATTCATTAAATTTTGGAAGTAGATCATCTGGCCTTTTTTCCTAGTCTGTTCTTGGCTGGAAACTGCTGAGATCTATCCACCATGAGTGATCCTGATGATATTTGAAAGACAGGTGACTAAGCTTCCAACATCATAGCAACTGTCAAGCCACTGCGGTCTAACACATTTACTGATCTGTAGTACTTCTTTGTGCTTAGTATGGCTTTTACTGGAGTCCTGGTGGGGTGCTGTAGGATAAAACACTGAATCACAAGCTTGGTTTGAACCACAAGGTCGGTGGTTCAAATTCACCAGCCACTCCTTAGAAACCCTACAGAGGGTCACTGTGAGTGAGAACTGACTCAACAGCACTTAACAAAAACATCAACATAGTTATTATTACCTTCAAAAGTGGTATTGGTCAAAGAGAAAAAGAGATCTTTTCCTGTTTTTAATTTCAATACCAATGGACAGGGAGGAAGGAGCAACCATTATAGTACCCTAAACAGCCTAAAATCCCTAGGAAAAATTGTTTCTAATACACCAGGTTAAGGACATCTTTATACAGAAACCAAAGCATCGTTTTATTCATGTTGTTTTAATGAACCCCAAAATGCTCATATGTGTCATGCTCTCTGTTGAATAAAAGCAGAGCTTTATTGAAGTGAAGACACAGCTTAGACTGGCTATAAGCAGAGGCCACAAAATGAACTCTGCTTCCTGAGGAGTTGCAGGCGTCCAGGTAAGCAGTTCTATTAATAAACCAGGAGCCAACAACATCGTATTCTGATTGGCTTATTGTTGTTGTTGAGTGCTGTTGAGTTGATTCCAACCCATAGCGACCCTGTAGAGGGTTTCCAAGGAGCGGCTGATGAGTTTGAACCACCAACCTTGCAGTTCAAATGGCTTTGCAGTCTGGTGCATTAACCCACAGCGCCACACCAGGACTCCAGGTTTATTAGGAGATTTCCAAATGTCAAAGGCAGATGCGCAAAAGCAGTGGCTTTACAGTGATGGCAAAACCAGCTTAGCTGAGTCAGCCTCATTGTTTAGTACCAATGAGAGAGTTCTGACTCAGCGGTCCTGTATAGGATTTCCAAAGTGTGACTGGTGGGCTTGAACTGCCAACCTTGTCATTAACAGTCTAGTGTGCTTACCTACAGCACCACTCTTATTAAAGTTGCATAATTTCAAGCATCTGTGCTTTTCAGGTGAGTTTAGAGGATTTCAGAATGGTCACAACACATGCTTTTCTGGGAACATGCTATTAAAACTGCTTTCTCAACCATGTCTTTTCCTCAGAATCCACTGTCATGCAGATTTTTCAGTGATGCTGTGCAGCTGACTCAGACTGTGCAGGCATAGGCTGTGGACATCCTGCATCTGACCCTGAGGCAAGACCCTCTGGGGACAGGCTGTCACATTCTATATCTGCCTGACCACAGAGGGAAAAAAATATATATATTTCTTTTAGGGTATGTGGTTATGACAGCACAAGATTAACATCTTCAGGAGACAGAATTGCAAAGAAAAAAGATTCAACCATTAGCATTAGATTGGTCATTTTGCTTTAGGTCCAAAGTCTCAGATTTTAGAAAATTAACCCATGAAATTTTAACTTAGACAATGGATTTTTTCTTCTATCCTTTACCCATTTCTTAACCTATCACATCTACCATGTGAAGGGTCATGGGGAGTACTATGAAGGTCCCATTCTATTAGTGTGAAGACTTTGAGTGAAAGTACAAGGGAGGAGTATCTTGAGGAACACAGGTTAGTAACAGATTATGGAGTCAATTTCTTAATAGCTTTAACTACTACTTCTGAGTTGAATTCCCAAATCATCCTGAACTGAAAAGCCCCTCTGGAAACCATGGATAACTCCCTATAACTTTGGTTTTTGGGCCATACTTAAATTAATTTTGTGGGCTTTCACTGTTTCTCTTGCCCACAGCTTACACTACAGAATTACAGCTACTCACGCTGTGGAGGCGGCATTCCAAGGAGTGGAGGGTAGAGACCTAGAGCACGGTTCTCATTCCAACCCTGCCACTTTGCCCTGTAAATGCAGAGATCGATCAGAGAAGATCGCAGGTCAAAGGATTCAGTGATGCCTCTAACAGGGCAAATATGTTCTTCTTATAAGTGTAGTGGTTACGAATCAGGCTATGAACAGAAAAGTTAGCAGTAGTTGTTCCATGGGAGAAAGATGAGGCTTTCTGCTCCCATAAAGATGTATAGCCTCAGAAACCCTGTACAGAGTCTCTATGAGTCAGAACCGACTCATAACCATCACCATATGACCTCTGTAAGTTGTAGAACACGTTCCTGGAAAGAAGGTAGAGAGTCAGAGGATTGAGAAGTGCCAATATTTTATTTTTCATCTAGTCATGTCCCAATTCTTATCTTCTTTAAGCCCTGCCACCACCACTGCCAGCTCTTCTCTGTGAATCTCAATTTGGTCAGGTTCCTGTGTGTTTTCAACCCTGATCTCAATGAAGTACTCAGCTGAGTCCTGACCCTTGCCTTCCTGCTCTTCCATTAGAGAGGAGACTGCATGCAGGAGGCTGCAGTCCAAGAGAACTCCCCGGAACGATGGTGGAAGCTTTGACTGGGACATTGATGACTCTCCTATGGGTAGACATCTTTCAGAGTTGGGAGTCTGGTGTCCTTCACTGTGACCCTATTCATCACAACATCGAACACATGCAATTTGTATCTTCTCTCTGTTTCCGGTTTCTTTCCTCTTTATATTTTTATATGTAGAAGATTTGCATAATTTCAGGCTCTCTACTTTCTTTTCTTTTTCCTTAAGGAAGCATCCATGAAACCACTTTAAATCAGCCTAGTTTTAGTTCACCTGTTTCCATAGCAACCTATCATGATGTCACACAGAGGGTGATGATTTGAGATGGGAATTAGGTGGCAAGAGAGCAGATGTGCTCTTGGAAAAAATAGAAAACACAAAACAATATCTTCTTTACACAGTGATTTCCTCGGTAATAAAGAACAAGGGGGAGAGATAAATAAAGAAGCTAGGAGAGAGAAGGGGAATCATTTCCAAAAAGTGTCAGGGAAATTAGAGATGGAAATTAGCAACACTTATGAGCAGTGTTCCCTTTCAGACATTATGACTGATGAATCTGCACAACTCTTTTGAAATGATGAACTACATGTAAGATGAAGAAATTAAAATTTTGAAAGGTTAAGGAACTTGCTAGGGGCTGTGAAGCAAGTCAAGGATTAGCTTTGAGAAGACTGAGTGGAAATTCAATAAAAAATAGATCAAGGGTTGGCAAATTTTTTCTATACCAACTCAGACAGTAATACTTGTATTTTAGATTTTGCAATCCAGATGGTTTTCTGAGGCAAGTATTCAATTCTTCCTTCTTAATACAAAAGCAGTGGTAGACAAAATATAAACAAATGGGTGTGGTTGGTTTCTTATTTATTCACTAAAATACAGGTTGTTGTTGTTATGTGCTGTGAAGTTGGTTCCGACTCATCGCAACCCTGTACAGGGTTCCAGAGGCTGTAAATCTTTACGGGAGCAGAAAGCCTCATCTTTCTCCTGCGGAACAGCTGGTAGTTTTGAATTGCTGACCTTGAGATTAGCAGTCCAATTCATAAACACTACCCTGTTATTATTGTTAAGTGCTGTCGAGTCGGTTCTGACCCATAGCGACCCTGTACAGGATTTCTGGGGCTGTAAATCTTTACGGGAGCAGAAAGCCTCAGCTTTCGACCGCAGAGCGGCTGGTAGTTTTGAACTGCTGACCTAGGTTGGATTTAATCTATGGGCTGGAAAACAAACCCCCTGCCACTGATTTGATTCTGAGTCACCGTGACTCTTTATAGTGTATCTGAGGCTGTAAATCTTGAAGAGAACAGAAAACATCTTTCTCTTTCAGAGCAAATGATGGCCCAGAACTGCTGACCTTGTAGTTTCCATTCAGTGCTTAATCTACAGCTCCAACCAGAATTTTCCAAAATGGAAAACCAGTTGCCTTCCAGTTCATTCTGACTCATGGCATTCCCATGTGTGTCAGAGTAGAATTGTCCCCCATAGGTTTGTAGAGACTGATTTTTCAGAAATTGATCATCAAGCCTGCCTTCCTATGTGCCTATGAACCTCAAACTTTTGCCTAGCAGCTGAACATATTAACCATTTACACTACCCATTTAGGGCTTGCCTAAAATAGAAGATCTGGAATGTGCAAAGATCTGGAATCAGAAAGCCAAAAAGGAAGACCACGGTCAGCAATTCTCAAGCTGCTGGAACGGAAGAAAAAATTCAAGCCTCAAATTTCATTATTGAAAAATTATCTGGGCAAATTATTGAATGATGCAGAAAGCATCAAAAGAAGATGGAAGGAATACAAAGAGTCACTGTAACCAAAGGAAATGGTTAATGTTCAACCATTTCAAGAGGCACCATATGAACAAGAGCCAATGATACTCAGGGAGGAAGTCCAAAGTGCATTGAAGGAATTGGCAAAGAACAAGGCACCAAGAATTGATGGAATAAAAATT
>NW_006408619.1:4520355-4534478 GCF_000296735.1 Chrysochloris asiatica
TTCGGTATGGATTACATCTCAACGTATAAAGAAAACAAATCTCCTCATGACTGGACAAATAAACAACATTCTTATCAATAGAGAAAAGATTGAAGTTGTCCAGGACGTCATTCTTCTTAGATCAACTATCAACATTCACGGAAACGGCAGTCAAGAAATCAAACGATGTATTGCATTATTCAAATCTGCTGCACAAGACCTTTTTAAAGTGTTGAAGAGCAAAATGTCAGCTTGAGGACTAAGGTGCACCTGGCGCAAGCCACGGTATTTTCAATAACCTCATATGCATGCAAAAGCTGGCCAGTGAATAAGGAAGACCATGGAAGAATTGATGCCTTTGAGTTATGGTGTTGGAGGAGACTATTGAAAGTACCATGGGCTGCTGAAAGAATGAATAGATCCCTTTTGGAAGAAGTGCCTCCAGAATATTCCTTAGAGACCAAGATGGCCAAACTTTGTCTCTCATACTTCGGACATATTGTCAGGAGGGACCAGTGACTGTAGAAGGATATCATGTTTGGAAAGGTGGAGAAAAAAAGAGGAAGACCCCCAACGTGATGGATTGGCCAAGTGGTAGCACTGATGGACTCAAGCATGACAACAGTAGTGAGGTTGGCCCAGGATCGGACAGTGTTTTGTTCTGCTGTGCATAAGGTCACTATGGGTGGGCACTGACTCGATGGCACATAACAACAGCAAAATAGAAGACTACTCTGGTAGCATTGTGGTATTTGAATCGGGCAGCTAACCTTAAGGTTGGCAGTTCAAAACTACCAGCTGTTCCACTGGAGAAAGAAAGATTTACAGCCTCGGAAACCCTGTATAGGGTTTCATGGAGTGAAACCTTTCACTTTCTTGAAAGATTTCTATTTTTATTCCATCAATTCTTGGTGCCTTGTTCCTTGCCAAATCAGAACCGACTCCATGGCACATAACAACATAGAATATTAGTTCACCATTTAAATAGATTATTCCTTGATGTAATGTTGTTATTAAGTGTCTTTGAATCTGTTATGACTCATAGCAACCCTGTATAGCATTTCCATGGAGCTGCTGATGAGTTTGAATTGCTGATTTTGCAGTTAGAAGTCTAATGCTTATGCTGCAGTGTCACATCAGGTCTCCCCTTGATGTGATATTTACACCAAATTAAACCTAGGATTTTGTAGTTCATGTTCTCATATATGGTCCTGAATTGGAAAAAAAAAAAAAAAATCGATGGGTACTGAATTCCAAGTGTCTTCTTTTATCCAACAAAAATGTGGCATGGATCCATTTCATGAAATCTTTTGTTATAGGTATGGGGGTACAGTAATCCATAAATCTTTATCATCCACAGTTTTTGTTACAATTAGCTGCGCATCATCTTGGGCCTACCATTTACCAATATCAGCCCAATTGTCTTTTTTGAAGAATAAATGTTATTTATCATGAACTTATATTACATATTGTTCTTTTTGTTAAGTGTTGTGGAGTCTGTTCCAACTCATAGCGATCCTGTATAGGGTTTCCGAGGCTTTAAATCTTAGCAAGAGCAGAAAGCCTGTTTTCTCCCTCAGAGCTGTTGGTGACTCAAACTTCACACCTTGTGTTTTACAATCCTGTGCTTATAATATGGAGCCATTGCGCTCCCATATTTTTATTATTGTTAAGTGCTTAAGTTGTTGTTGTTAAATGCTGTTGAGTCAGTTCTAACTCATAGTGACCCTGTGTATAAGGTTTCCAAGGAGCAACTGGTAGGTTTGACATCACCACCACCACCACCATATATATAGTTGTTAAGTGTCAATATATAGTTGTTAAGTGTCAATAAGTTGGTTCCAACTCATAACAACCTTGTTGTGTAGGGTTGCTGAAGAGCGGTTGGTTAGTTTGAACCACTGACCTTGCAGTCCAGTGCTTTAACCTACAGTGCCACACAACCAGTATAAATTTTGTTGTTGTTAAGTGCCGTCGAGTTGATTCTGACTTGTAGTGATCTTGCATAGGGTTTCTGAGGAGCAGCTGGTGGGTTTGAACCACTGACATTGTAGTAAACAGTCCAATTCTTATCCTCAGAACCACACCAGGACTGTATGTGTAGTTTAATAAAGCCCAAGCCACAAGAATGCTAGGAACATGCCTGTAGTTAAAGATTTATGAACTTGCTGAAGTAGGAGAGAAAATAGACCATGGGGAATCACTGGACATCTCAAAAGAGGAGTTGAGGAAAGGTCTCTATAGGTTTTGGGGACTGAGGTTGATTATAGGTTGTTTTGGAAGGAATTGGTAAGAATTCATAAACCAGGTGTTTTCTGGAATGATCAGTGGCCTACAACATTGTGCAAGTAGAGATTCTGTCAGATAATTTTGCCTGTACTTTCATCTTGGAAAGTGTGGATCTGGGTAAGCTGGTATTAGAAGACTTAGATCTTAAATGGTTGGTGATACATACCTTGGTTCAGTCTGGCAGTTTCTTTTTGTGTAAGCCAAGGTGAATTTTGTAAATCTTAATTTCCCTTTCCAGTCCCTGGAAAAGAACATCATCATGCTTGGCAAAGTGGAGGGTCAGCAAGAAAGAGGAAGATCTCCAATGAGATGTATTGACACAGTGAATGGAACAATGAGCTCACACATGACAACAGTTGTGAAGATGGAGAAGAACTAGGCAGAATTTTGTTTTATTGTATAGGGTCACGGTGAGTTGGAACCAATTCAGAGGCACCTAACGACAACAAGAATTTGTATTTCAATTCGCAGTTCCACTCTTACAGGCTAGCTCATTACAGGACCTTATATTTTTTTTCTTTCTTTTAAACTTTACCACACTAACTTGTTTTACTGCTATGTGGGAGTCCTGATATGGCGTTGTGGGCTAATGTGTCAGACAGCAAAGTCATTTGAACTGCAAAGTCAGTGGTTCAAGCTCACCAGATGCTCCTTGGAAACCCTATACAGAGTCGCTAGGGATCAGAATTGACTTGACGGAACTTAATAACAAGTATTCCACTGTATGGATGTTCTCACATTTACTTATCTATTTGACTATAATAATATTTGAATATTTCCAGACTTTTGATGTTTCAAGCAACACTACAAAGAGCACACTTCTGACTCATAGCAACCCTCTATAGGGTTTCCAAAGAGCAGCTGGAGAGTTTGAAGCGTCAATTTTGTGGTTCAATCCAACCTTGCGGTCCAGTGCTTTATCCCACAGTGCCACACCAGGACTCCATGAACATTTTTATATGTGTGTAAATGTTACTCTGTACTGCATATAAATGGCGTAGCTTCAAAAATTGGTGGAAAATTTTCAGTCTTTTCATTTTTTCCACCAACTTTATGAAACACCCTTGTACAGTTGGTCCTCTGCATGCACAGATTCAACTAACCAGAGAAGGAAAATATTTGAAAAAAATTCCAAAAAGCTATACTTGATTTTGCTAAGGACCAAGCACTATCTGAATCCATGCAAATAAGGCAATGTAGGCATACCCTATTTTACCCTATCTCCATTTCCCAGACTTCCCTTCTCTTTCCAACACTCTTGTTTGTGTCATTCTTTTGATATTTGTGTGCACCCTTTGTTTTGTGGGGGAAAAAAGCTCCTTAAAAGCAAGTAAGTGGTGAAAGTAGTGCTATTTACATCTCATTAGCATTGTATTGGGCATTGTGAGTCATCTAATGCCATTATGTGCCTTCAAGTTGGTGCTGACACATAGTGGCCTCTTAAAGGTTTTCCAAGAGAGTCTGATGGATTTGGACCTTCAACGGCAAGGTCAACTAGTCTTTCAGTTAGCAGCCTGGTGCTTATCTTACAGAACCACACCAGGGCTCGTAAGTAATCTTTTGCTGTTAAGTTTTATAGAGTTGGTTCCAACTCATAGTGACCTGTATAGGGTTTCTGAGCAGTAGCTGATGCGTTTGAACCACTGACCTTGTGGTTCAACTGACTTTATGGTTGAGTGCTTATTCTACTGCACCATACCAGGACTCCCATGAATCTGGAGATGATGTAAAATATAAGAGAGGAGGTACAGATATTGTATGCAAACACTATGCCATTTTCTATAAAGGACTTGAGCATCCACAAATTTTAGTATGGGTGGCGGGGTAGAGGTGGAGCCCTAGAACAAGTTGTCCATAGATACCTAGGAATAAAATCATCAAGTTGAAGGATATGTGCATGTTTAGCACTACTTGGAAATGCCAAAATGTTTTTTTTAAGTTGTTATAGAAATTATCTTTTTATGATTTGTGGATCAGATTTTCTGTTGCACCAAATCAAGAATGATATTTGATGTCAAACTTTTAAATGTTTGCTGGTCTGATGAGGTTGTGATGATATTTCATTCTAGTTTTAATTGACATTTTCTGATAACAAACAAGATTAAACATCTTTTCAAGTGTTTCTTTGGCCCTTTGGGTTTCATCTGTTGTGACAACTCCAAGATTACTGCCTTTTTTCCTGTCGGTTTGTTGTTTCCCGTATTATATATTGAATAGTAGTCCATCCTTTCCCCCACTTAAATGAAATGCCAGCTCTGACATAAATCAAAGTTTTATAGACTTGTGGGCTATTTCAATATCTTCATTTTGATTCATGGTTCTATTTGCACCAATATCACACAATGTTAATTTCTATGAATTAAAAAAAATTGTGATATCTGGTAAGGGAGTCTCACACTTTGTTTTGCTTTTTCTGAGTAATTAACTAGGCTTGGCCTTTTTCACTTACAAACAGATTTTAGTATCACCTTATCAAAAATTGTTGTTGTTTTTATGTGCTACGAAGTCAGTTCTGACTCATAGTTAGCCTGTATAGCGCTTCTGAGAGCAGCTGGGGGGTTTGAACTGCTGATCTAGCAGTTAGCCATCCAGTGCCTATCCTACAGCAAGACACTAAGGTCCAAGCAAAAAAGAATATAATAATAAAAAGGCTACTGGGATTTTTCTTGGGTTTTACTGAATTTATGTATGTATCAGAGAAAAATTGGTAGTTTCTATGAGAATGAATGAACTCTTGGCGTGGTGCTGTAGGATAAGCATTTGACTATGAACCACAAAGTCAGCAGTTTAAACCCAGCAGCATTCTTCAGAAACCCTATACAGAGTCGCTGTGAATCGGAAGTTACTTGAAGGCACTTAAAAACAACATTATGATAGTGACTATATCTAACCAAGAAGGTTCTAAGGATGAATTATGTTTCTTGTTTAAATACAGTTCATCAATAATTTTCATCAGCTTTTATGGTTTTCACAGTAAGAGCTTGTTTGTTATGGTTGTTAGATGCTGTGAGTGGGCTCTAACCCTAGTGACCCTGTTTACAGTTTCTGAAAATGACTGGTGAGTTGAACCTTTCAGTTCAAACCGACCTTGTAGTTCAGTGCTTATCCTACAGCACCATACCAGGACTCCTACAGACTTACTGGACTATTGTAAATGGGATATTCTTAAAAAAAAATCTTTAAAAAAATAATGTTGCTGGTATTAAGATATCATTATTTTTATTTAGAATATTATTTGATCATTTAAAAATGTTTAATGTTTCTCCAAATGCATTAGTGTTGCCTATGTGGACAGCCAGTATCTGCAAGTGCTGTATCTTCCCCACTTTCTATGTATTATACATTTTATTCCTTCTTCTCATTTTAATGAACTGTTTTGGACTTCAGGACAATGTTTAATGGAAATGGTGATAGTATTGTTCCTGATCTTAAGAAATGCTTTCAACATTTCACCATCAAGCATGACATTTACTGAAGAAATGTGTGTATTTCCTTTATGTGGTTAAGCAAAAGCCCTTCTATTCCCTTTTGGATAAAAGAGTTTTGCATGAATAGATGTTGAATTTTGTTGGATGCTTTTTCCCACATCTATTATGATGATCAGATAATTTTTCTCCTTTAATCTATTAGTAAGCTATATCACATTCATTGATTTTTTTCACATTAGACTAAACTTTTAGTTCTGGAATGCATTCATTTGTCAGAACATATTCCTGGTGTGGCATGGTGGGATAATTCACTGGACCAAAAGGTCAGTTTGAACCACAAGGTTGACAGTTCAAACCTTACCAGTCACTCCTTGGAGTCAGTACTGACTCAGTGACACTTGGAGGGTCCCTCGGAGTCGAAACTGACTCAGTGACGGTTCACAACAATGACAACAACAACATTACTTTCTTCTAGATTATTATTATTTCTAAATGCATTGCTTCATTCAACTTATTTTGTTGGGTTTGCAGATGTGCTCATGGTTGGCAGAGGCGCCTAAGATAATCTTCCTTGCTTGTAGTGTCATCGCCTGCTTTTGGTATTAAGATTCTGCTTGCGCCGTAAAATGAGATGAGCTTTTGTTCTTTTCTTTGAATTCTTTGAGTTTATGCCATACTAATATGACCTCCTCCTTATATATTTGGGAGAGTTTGCTTTCAGAATTCCCTGGATCTGGTATTCTGTTGTGAGCCATTTTAAACAGTGTCTGCTTTAGTTTCCATATTACTTTTTGAGTCAGGTTTGGCATGATACCTATTTTTCTTGATAATATTTCTATTTAATCTAAGATTTCATAATTGCTGGCAGAATCTTGAATTTAATATCTTTTAGTTAATATGTTTAAATTCTTTAGCTTGTTCAGTAGTGCTGAAAAATTTCAATAATTATGTTTCCCTTTTAGTTTGTAATATTGCTTGTTTATACTTTACTCTTGGTGATAAAATCATTTAAGGCTATCCATTTCCTTTGCAGTCCTGGTGTGGCACTGTGGGGTAAACCACTGGATCACAAAATGGGTGGTTCAAACTCACCAGCCACTCCTTGGAAACCCTATAGAGGATTGCTGTGAGTTGGAGCCAAGTCAATGGCACTTAACAACTTTAAATGCTATTTTAACTCTATAATACCGGCATTTATGGTGGCATTTTCAATATATATAAGTACTTTTTTTTTTCCCCAATACAATTTAACAATATTTTATTATGTGTTTGGTGAAAGCTTACACGCAAACTGCATTCCCATTTATAGTTTTTATACAGATTATTCCATAACATTGATCATATTTTTCACAATGTGTCAACATTCTCATGATTTCCATTTAGTTTGCTTTATTTCCATTATCTAGCTTCTCTGTCCCTTCCTTAGCTTCTCATCTTTATTTTAGGGTAAATGCTGACCATTTATTTAATCTCATATAGTTGATTATTTAAGTTGTTCATTTCATTTTATTTAAAAAAACACACATTTTTTATTTGTGAATTGAGTGAAGGTTTACAGAGGAGATCATCAGTTTTACATTAAAAAATCTTATACTTTGCTTTATCCCAATGATTCAAGAAAGTTCTCTTGCTTCCTCCTGTGGTTTCTATTTGCATCCCACCCACCTTCCTATCTCTTTTCAACTTTGTCTGTAGGTAAATGCTGCCCTTTTGATTTTGAATGATTGTCCATTCCATAGTCAATATAACGTACCAGTGTTGTTGGCCCCCCTATATACCTATCTACTGCTTGGCTGACAATTGGGCCACGAGGGTGAGTTCTTTCCCAGACTCGGGTTCCATAAGTTTCTTTCTGACCATTAAACCCAGTGGTTTTATTTGTTTTAATGATTTTGCGTTTTGTTCCATATTTTCTCCCACTCTACCTGAACTCTCTAATGTGATTTTTTCAGAGTAGTTGGTAGTGGTAGGTAGCCAGACATCATCTAGTTCTTTTGGTTTTAAAGTCGTGAGGACTGATGTTTATGTGTTCCCTTAGTTCATTGGATTAATTGATTACAAGTCTCTTCACTTCTTATCAGTCTTTTTTCTTCCTAATATGGAAAGACAAATATCTACACCTTAGACAGTCACTCATGACCTTTCAAGATCCCAGATATTACTCACCAAAGTAAGATAAAGAACGGCATCTTTGTGGACTCTGCTATACCAACTGACCATGGTGTCCATTACCATGTGCCTGAGACCCCAGGCAGAGCAACTCATTGCCTTAAGATGTTTAATAACATCTAGAAGCACCATCATTTGGTCTGCTGTATGCTCCACCACATTCATAGTTATATTTTCATGGAGGGTAAATAGCTTTGTATGAATATTTTGTTGTTGTTAGGTGCTATTGAGTTGGTACTGACTCATAGTGACCCTATGCACAGCAGAACAAAATGACCTAATTCTGGTCCAACCTCACTATTGTTGCTACGCTTGAGCCCATTGATGCTGCCACTTGGCCAATCCATCTCACCACGGGTCTTCCTCATTTTCTCTGACCCTCCACCTTACCAAACATGATATCCATCTCCAATGACTGGTCCTTCCTGACAATATGTCTGAAGTATGAGAGACGAAGTTTGGCCATCCTGGCCTCCAAGGAGCACTCTGGCTGCACTTCTTTCAACACAGATCTGTTGGTTCTTTCAATATTCTCCTCTAACACCACAACTCAAATGTACAAATATACTCTTATATATATGTATATGTGTATGTGTCATCACTTTTACTCCCTTATCTATTCAGTTTATCTCTCAATCCATGTATCAATGCACAGGACACTGTTGTTCCAAGGTTGTATATATGTCACTATTTACCTCTGTCCCCTTTAGCCCATGTATACCTCCCTATGTCTTCACCTGTCTTTATCATTCTTATGCCACCTTTCCTCGTCTTGTATGTTGCCCTCATCATCACCCAAGCTAACGTGTCTGTCTACCCTTTAGCCAATGAACTACCCTATCTTCTCCCTTATCTCTGGTAACCATCAAAGAATGTTTCCTTTAATACGAAAACCTTTTTACAAGTTTTTCAATAATGGTCTCATACAATATTTGTCATTTTATGATAGACTAATTTCACTCAGAACAATGTCCTCCAAAGGATCTCTGGTAGCATCCTGGTTACAAGTCGAGCTGCCAACCTCAAGGTCAGCAGTTCGAAATACCAGTGGTTCTGTGGGAGAAAGATGAGGCATTCTGCTCCCATAAAGATTTACAGCCTAGGAAACCCTGTGCAGGGTCACTATGAGTCGGAACCGACCCACGGTACTTAACAACAGCAACAACAATGTCCTTTAGGTTTATCGATATGAGATGTTTCACAGATTTTTCCTTATTCTTTAGCATTGTACAGTATTCCATTATGTGTATGTATCAAAGTTTGATCTTGTACTCTGTCACTTTGCTGAATCTTTCAATTAGTCCAATAATTTTCTTGCCCAAGTCTTTGGGATTTTCTATGTGTAGGATCATACTATTTGCAAATGAACACAGTTTTATTTGTTCCTTGCCAATTTGTTGTTGTTGTTAACTGCCATAGAGTCAGTTTCAACTCAAAGGGTTTCTGAGGAGTGGCTGGTAAGTTTGAATCAATGGCCTTGTGGTCAAACTGACCTTGTGGTCCAGTGCATTAACCCACAGGGTCACACCAGGACTTCTTTAATTTTCCTTTCTTCCCTTATAACTGCTTAAGACGTCTAACAGAATATTAAATAGCAGTGATGAGAAAAGACATCCTTTTCTGGTTCCTGTTCACAAAGGACATGCTTTTAATTTCTCTTGATTGAGAAGATGTTGGCTGTTGGATTTGTATATATACTCTTAGTTATGTTGAGGAATTTCTCTTCAATTCCTACTTTGTTGAGTGTTTTTATCAGGAGTGGACATTGGATTTTTTCAGATGTCTTTTCTGCATCATTTAATATGATCATGTTCTTCTTTTCCTTTGTTTTATTTATATGGTGGATTCCGGTAATGACTTTTCTAATATTGAAACAGCCTTGCATCCCTGGTGGGAATCCCACTTGGTCATGATGTATTCATTGTTTGATATGTTGTTGAATTCTATTGGCTAATATTTTGTTTTGACTTCTGGCTAGATGGCCCACTACACTACACATACACACTACATGAATTCCCTACAACGAAGATGAGAGACAGTGACAACAAGACAAAACAAAACAACAAAAACAGAATTAGATGAAAATTCTGATACCTTGAACTTCAGAAAAAAATGGTTAGAGAGGTGGATGGTGTCTTTCCTGGAAAGAGAGGCTAAACAGGGATGGAGAGAGATGGAGACTAGCTGATGAATGGCTGGCCCAAAGCGTCTCAATAAGCTTGTGAGCAGCTGTGTCATCAGAAGGAGGCCTGGAAGAACTGATTTCTTCAGTTTTCCAATGATGCCCTGGCTACCAGATTGTGAGGCCAGGTCCAACCACATTCACCCTGGACACGGATCCTGCTCTCCTGGGGTTTGGAGTGGCATGGTTGGGAGCCATGAACAAGCTGCACTGTTTTGGTGTGGCAGTTTAGTCCCTGGATTAACGTGATCTCATCTCTAGACCCACAAAACCTTCAAGGCCACCAGAACAGCAGCATTTAACCAGCCAGCTTGTACCAGTTTCCTTGTGGTCTTAATTGACACTGAAACCAGCTCTATCAAAGGCCCTCACAAATCACTTCTGGATTGAGTGCCCTCAACATAGACAGCACTGAGGCCAATAGTAACTCCATCTAGGGCCAGGCACTCTACTGTCACATCCCTTCCACAACCACCTCATGAGCTCCTTGAATTGCAGGAACCCACCAGAGATGTCTCCTCTCTGGGTTCAACAACTGCACTGTTTGTTTTTATAAATATGGCAACTGCACAATACCCTGGAGACAACAGACAATTTTACCTCACATGAAGAAACAAAAGAGAATGGTTGAAACAAATGACCAAGATGCAGAGCACAAAAATGATTCTGAGTAGGAAAGGTAATGGAACTAAATTGAAAAGAATTCAGAAGAATGGTATTTTGGTACCGTCAAAGGATTGACATAAAAATAGAGAAAACCAAGGAGAATACAGAAAACAAAACAAAACAAAACAAAATTTTAGAAGAATTCAGGAAAATGCTGTAAGAACAAACACATCAAATAAATTCAAATTTTGAAACACTGCAAACACTGATCCAGAACATTAATATTAAGAGCTCAGAAATGCACAGTACATTGAAAGGACAAAGGAGAAAATTGGAAACCATGGAAGCTCAATGAGCTTGAAGATAAATCTCTCAATATTAGCATGCTAGAAGAACAATCAGAAAAATTAATGAAAAATCTGAAGAAAGCTTAAGACTTATGTTGGAAACCATAAAAAGGAACAACATAGAATTGGAATTCCAGAACAGGAAGGGAATAAAGAGCACAAAGCAAATTGTCAAAGATGTATTGGTAGAAAACTTGTCTAACATTATGAAAAACAAGAAAGTAACCATAATAGTGGTTACGAATACAGCTGCTAACCTCAAGTCAGCAGTTTGAAACTACCAGCCGTTCTGTGGGAGAAAGATGCGGTGTTCTGTTCCTATAAAGATTTATAGCCTTGGAAACCCTGTATAGGGTCACTATGAGTTGAAACTGACTCAAAGGCACACCACCACCAACAACAACCATTCTAGATGCTGAATAAGCCCAAACAGAATATGTCCCAAATCACCAAGACATATCATAATCAAACTTTCCAAAACCAAAGATAAGGTAATCCCGAGTGCAGCTGTGGAAAAATCAAAAGCTACCTACAGAGAAGAACCAATAAGACTAAGGTCTGATATTTCAGCAGACACCATGGAGTCATGATAGCAATGGGAAGACGTACACGAAACTCTGAAAGAAAAAGATTCGCAAGCAAGAATTATATACCCAACAAAGCTGTCCCTCAGATATGATGACAAAATGATGACATTTCCTGATAAATGGAAATTAAAGAAATTTCTAATTACCAGACCAACTTTACAAATATACTAAAGTATGTTCTTTGGACTGAGAGCCAACAGCACAGACAATAATCTGAAATGACTGTACATTAGAACACTGCTCAGAACTCAATCCAGATGTAGAAGTGTTTCAAGTAAAAAAAAACCTACAAGATTGAAAATAGGGAACCAGAGATATCAATGCATAATGAAGTCAACTGGTTGGTGGTTATGTGCCGTGGAGTTGGTTCTGACTCATAGCGACCCTGTACAGGATTTCTGAGGCTGTAAATCTTTATGGGAGCAGAAAGCCTCATCTTTCTCATGGAAACAGCTGGTAGTTTCACACTGCTGACCTTGCAATTTGTATTAGCTCCAATTTCATATTACCCAGAGTCCTCTGTACTGTACCACAAGGTTTGTTTGAATCAAAAAGTCACCAGTTCAAAGACTCCTAGGAAACCCTATAGAGAGCATTATGAGTGTGAACCATCATGACAGAACTTAACAACAACTGATAGTTTAAAAGCCACCAAGATAAAGGAGCTCTGGTAGTGTAGTGTTTACACATTGGGCTGCTAACGCCAAGCTCAGTGGTTCAAAACTAATAGATGTTCTGCAGGAGAAAGATGAGGCTTTTTGCTCCTATACAGGATCACTATGAGTTGGTACTGACTCCAAGGCACACCACCACCACCACCACCACCAAGCTAGTCATCTAATTTAAAGTAGACCCATGTTAAAATTGTTGCTGGGTGACCAACAGAAGTAATTCTGTATGGAAAAACAAATTTTTCACCCTTTACAAAGTGTTCCCCAGATAAAATTCCAAATAAATATTTATCTTTCAACCAACATTCATAAAACCTACTAGAAACAAGATAATACAAATGGAAACCTGCCAAACCTAAAGACATTAAAAATAGACTTTCAGAGATGTGAAGAGGAATACTATTAGAAATAGATATATCAGAAAAATACGAATAAAAAGAGAATGAAGAACAAAAACATCAGACACATTTCTTTGTAAAATATCTAAGGTTGAAAAAAGAGACCACAACCTAATGATAAATGTTTCAATTAGTTAGGAAGCTAAAATATAATCATTGTAACTTTATATGCATGTAACATCATAGCTTCAAATTACACAAAGCAAAATTTGTTAACTAATTAAGGAAAAATGGACAGCTCCATCTGTGTAATGTGAAAATTTGACATTTCTACTGGATACTGTTGTCAGTAAGAAAAATAAATCGTTAAGAATACAAGAGATTCAAACTGCCAAAGTAGCATGGTGGTGGTGGTCGTGGTGTGCCGTGGAGTCTGTTCCAACTCATAGCTATCCTGTACAGAGTTTCTGAGGTTGTAAATCTTTACAGGAGCAGAAAACCTCATCATTCTCCTACAGAATGGCTGGTAGTTTTGAACTGCTGACCTTAAGTTTAGCAGTCTGACTCGTAATCACTACACTCCTTCCATAACCAGAGCTCCTTCCAAAGAAGCCTGCTTGTTCTAAAACACATAGCTTTATGGGTGAGAAATAGCCTAGAGCTGATTCCCAGAAGGAAGAGATCAATCACAGTCCCAGCTCTCCACTGGTCATCATTTCTTATACCAGTCGCCCATATGGCACTGTGTCTTTCTCCCTAAGCAACCAGACCTCACATGGTAAAAAGACATCATTCATCGGTTTCTTAATTCACTGGAATGACCCACATAATGAATGCAAAATAGTATACTTGATTACCAATTTTATTAAAGTAAAAGAATATTAATCAGGACCATCATAAAGGGCACATTCATGGCCAAGGTGTGGAAGATTTACAACACAGAGCTGCCATGTTTCAGCGAGAGCATGTGTGCCTTCAGAGGAAACTGTGTGAGCCTGCGTGTTCTGGCCTTTTATGGTCAGTCTTACATCAATCCTCCTGAGGGAAGTTGACATTAGGCATCCAGTGAGTCTTTTCTCATGTGGCCAGTCCCCACTCACTGGCACCCAACTGCAGGTGTGGCCTGGGAATCTCTGATCAAGCATCCCAATTATTCCAGAGCTTACTCCTCCAGAATCAAGGCAAAGGTCACCATATTTAAGGTAAAAGTTTACTCTACACATATTCACGGAATTATGCTCCCAATAGTTGAAAATATATATATTTATTTCATGAATATAATAAATGTTTATAAAATTAATCATACATCATGTCATAAAGTCAACCTTAACAATTTTCATAAGATCAGTGATAAATAGATGACAATATCAGTTCATACTTGAATTAATTTTAAATCAGTATCAAATAGCTATTGGAAAAAATTCAGTATTTGAAACACTTCTTAAAAGACTACTGAATGAGTGGAATTTTTTTTTTTTTTTTCAATAACATATTACACAATGGACTAATCTCCAAAATGTATACACA
>NW_006408619.1:4536431-4560871 GCF_000296735.1 Chrysochloris asiatica
TCAGCATACAATTTGAATAAGTATGGTGAAAGAATACAACCCTGTCACACACCTTTCTTAATTTTAAACCATTCAGTGTTCCCATGTTCTGTTAAAACAACTGCTTTTGGTCCATGTACAGATTCCACATGAGCACAATTAAGTGTTCCGGAATACTCATACTTCATAATGTTGTCCATAGTTTGGTAAGCTTCTTTGGTGTGCCCTTTTGCCAGAAAAGTTTTATTTCTGGTTCACTTTTGCATTGTGTATGTAGTTCTTTGAAACACCAGCTTTTGCAACAATTTCTTATTAAATTTCCTACCTTATCCAGACCTTGGGCTTATTCTATTTCTTGAACCTTGTATGTAAACTTAATTTCTCTAAATTTAGTAGAAAACTGCCTGGTTCAAAGGTAGTTTTGATATTCAGTTATTTCCAAGGTTTTCTAATTTTACTTTTCTTGGGAGCACAGCAAATTTTCTTTTGAGGTCAGCATAGTGATACTTTAAAATTTATTCAACATTTCAGCTGGTTTCATGAGGAGTGTGAATAAGGTATCCCATCTATCCCTTGTTGTTCAAAATCAAAGAAGAATTAATTGGATGAATATTTGTTGTGCTATATTCTCAGGGTGGCTGTGGGAGTCAAAAAGGTAATACATGCCTAATAACTTTAGAAACAATAAAGTGGTTAAAATTTTCACAGTTAATTAAAAACCCAAAGAATATTAGAAATTGATGTCAACTTATTAAGTACAGGCATACCTGAAAAAAAAAAAAAATCAAAGCAAATCTCCTTAATGATGTCTGTGTGTCTCTGTAGTGCCCATTGTTAGGATTATGTGAATGAGAGATGATGCATGGATTAGCTTGATTAGAAACAAGGTCATTGGAAGTAAAAGGACTGGCAGTACAAAATCCTGCTTATAACTTTGTGTTAAATATATTTGGAGTTCTCAGTTTAATAGTGATATTGAAAGGTCTGCAGTTCAAATTCACCAGATGCTCTACAGAAACTCTATACAAGGTTGCTATGAGTCAGAACTAACTTGACTGTAGTTAACAGCAACAACCCCTTATTCAGGTATTGGATTAATTTCTAAAAGACTAATTAATGTCTTTAACCCCATGCTAGGAAGCCTCTACATTCCTTATTGTGTGTATGACCTCTTAAACTATTCCTTTTACCCTCTTTATGGCTCGGAACATTGATGTTCAGTTTTGTACAGTAGTTTGCAAACTTAATGTACTCAGTACTGACATCTCTTCATGACGTTTTTCTTTTTTCCTGGACAGTCTGACATGTCTTGATTTATGGAAGGGAGTATAATGCGTTCAATATTAACCTATTTGTTGCAGTGTTGTACATCTCAACACCTTGCTTAATGGATGATGACGTGTGCAAGGAAGATGATGTTATCATTTTTACAGAAGGAGATTTCATGTGATATGTGAAAAATAGAATTATTGAGAGTCACATTCAGCCACTCGTTTGCTAATTCAAAAATCATGACAGAGTGCTTATTTGGCATCAGACACTCAACTTAGAAGTTTGTTGTTGTTGTTGTGAAGTGCCATTGAGTCGATTCTGACCCATAGCAACCCTGTATAGGGTTTCCAAGGAGCAGCTGGTGAGCTTGAACCACTGAGTTGCAGTTCAAACGGCTTTGCAGTCTGGTGCATTTACCCACAGTGCCACACCAGCACTCCTGAACTTAGAGGTAGGGATACAGTAATAATAAGACATAGTTTCATCCTTCAGGAATTAATGAATTTTCTTAGGCAGAAACACAGAAATAAATAGTACACAAAATATTATAATCACCAAGATAGAAGACTGCACAATTTAGTGGTGAAGAATAAAAGAAGGAGTTGTAAGTCTGGGAGGGAAGGGAAAAAGCCAAATAAAAGTTGAAAGAATTAATGATGCTAGCGTTAAGGCATGGGGGTGCCTCCACTGTGGTGAAGTGGACAATTGGCCTTCTCCAGGCTATGGGATCATAGACCTCACAGGTCCCCTGGTATAAGACAGCTGTGAACATGTCATAGACAGCATTCATTTATTAATTCATTCATCATTCATGCAACCAATTTGTGCTGAGCACCAAATAGAAGCCAGGGACTCTATTAGATGTTAACTATAGTGTATTTCAATATAAATAACCCACACATTATATTTTTTGCCAACCTTGTCCTCCTTCTAAGGCATTTTCTTAAGAGTATGCTTACAGAAATAATTTGGGGAGAGAGCATTATTGTAAAAATAAATAAATAAATAAAATAGTCCCGTGGAAAACAAATAAATTGTTGTTATAATTGTTGTTAGGTGCCATCGAGTCGGCACCAACTCATAGTTATCCTGCGCACAACAGAACGAAACACTACCTGGTCCTGGGCCAACCTCACAACCATTGTTAAGACTGAGCCCATCACTGCTGCCCCTGTGCTAATGCGTCTCCTTGGGGATCTTCCTCTTTTTGTCTGACCCTCCACTTCACCAAGCATGACTTTCTTCTCCAGTGGTCCCTCCTGATAATACGACCAATGTATGAGAGATGAATTCTGGCCATCCTGGCTTTAAAGCAGCACTCTGGCTGTACTTCTTCCTACACAGATCTCATTGTTATTTTGGAGTCCTAGTGTGGCACTGTGGGTTAATGCGCCAGATTGCAAAGCCGTTTGAACTGCAAGGTCACGGTTCAAGGTCAACAGCTACCCCTTGGAAACCCTATACAGGGATGCTATGGGTTGGAACCGACTCAATGGCACTCAACAACAACAACAACATGAGAGATGAATTCTGGCCATCTTGGCTTTAAAGGAGCACTCTGGCTGTACTTCTTCCAACACAGATCTGTTGGTTATTTTGGCAGTCCATGTTACTTTTAATATCCACCTCCAATATCATAACTCAAATGCATCAGTTCTTCTATGGTCTTCCTTATTCACATTCCAACTTTTGCATATGTATGAGGTTATTGACAATACCATGGCTTGGGTATCAAAAACCAATGATCCTGAGGGAAGAAGTTCAAGGTGCACTGAAGGCATTCACAAAGAACAAGACACTGGGAAATGATGGAATACAAATTGAAATCTTTCAAAAAACTGGCATGGCACCAGTGGAACAGACTCATTTAT
This sequence comes from Chrysochloris asiatica, assembly GCF_000296735.1. NCBI lineage: Eukaryota > Metazoa > Chordata > Mammalia > Afrosoricida > Chrysochloridae > Chrysochloris > Chrysochloris asiatica. Next base: position 4,539,554 of record NW_006408619.1, read on the forward strand.
GCCAACTGACTGAAAAAGAGCCATATCTGTGCCCATTCCAAAGAGAGGCGATCCAATGGAATGCATAAATCATCAGACAATATCATTGGTATCCCATGAAAGTAAAGTTTTACTCAAGGTAATCCAAAGGTTCAAGCTGGATTCAGAAGAGGATGTGGAATGAGGGATATCATTGCTGACATTAGATGGATCTTGACCGAAAGCAGAGAATACCAAAAAGATTTTTACCTGTTCTTTATTGTCTATGCAGAGGCTTTTGATGGTGTGGATCATGACAAGCTATGGACAACATTGTGAACTAAAAGTTTTGGGGAATACTTACTTGTGCTTATGAGGAAGCTGTCTATAAACCAAGAGGCAGTTGTTGGAACAGAACAAGGGGAAGTGGGTTGTAGTGTAATAATAAGGTCTGAGGTATAAGCTTTTAAACTAAGGACAGTCTCTTTGAAGAGAGAAGATATAATCCAATACCTACAGAAAATTTTCCATGTGATGAGGTATGGTGGGGTGAAACATGAGAGTTTCAGGCAGACGGAACAAGTTTGGCATAATATAGAAATGTAAAGGAAGCCAGGGTGAGTGAAGAATCGATGTAAATGATGTTGCAAAGGTAGTCGGGGACAGATCTTGGATGGCATGGTAGACCAGGCATGTTGTTCATTGTCATTAGGTGCTGTTGAGTTGTTTTCCACTCAAGTGACCCTGTACACAATAGAAGGAAACATTGCCCGTATTGCACCATTTTCACAATTACTGTTACACTTGAGCCCATCGTTGCTACAACTGTGCCAATACATCTTGTTGATGGTCCTCCTCTATTTTTGCTCACCATCCACTTTACCAAGTACGATGTCCTTCTCCAGTGACTGATCTCTCTTGATAACCTGTCTGAAGTATAAGAGAAGTCTTGCCATCCTGGCTTCTAAGGAACATTTTGTCTGTACTTCTTCCAACACAATTCTTCTATAATCTTCCTTATTCATTGTCCAATGTTCACATGCATATGAGGCTACTGAAAATACCATGACTTGGGTCAGGTGCACCTTAGTCAAACTAAGCATGATGTCCTTCTCCAGAGACTGGTCCTTCCTGACATGTCTGAAGTTTGAGAGATGAAGTCTCTCCCTCCTGGCTTCTCAGGAGCATTCTGGCTGTACTTCTTCCAACACAGATTGGTTTGTTATTCTGGAAGCCCATGGTACTTTTGATATTCTTCTCCAAAACGATAACTCAAATGCATCGATTCATCTATGATCTTCCATATCCATTGTCCAACTTTCACATGTATATGAGGCTATTGAAAATACCATGGCTTGGGTCAGGTACATCTTAATCCTCACACTGACATGTGCAGCAAGCCTAATGCAATACGTCATTTAATTTCATGACTGCTGCTTCAATGAGTGTTCATAGTGGATCTAAGCAAAATGAAGTCTTTGACAACGTCAACTGCTCCAATTGTGAGAATTTTTGTTTTCTTTACATTGAGGTGCAACCCATACTGAAGGTTGTGGTCTTTGATCTTTATCAGTAAGTATTTTAAGTCTGCTTCATATAATCTAGCTTCTCAAATTATTTTCTCAGAGTACAGATTGAATAAGTATAGTTAAAATACCCAACCCTAACACACACCTTTCCTGATTTTGAACCATTCAATTTACATAGATCAAGAGAACAACTGTCTCTTGATCTAGGTACAGGCTCCTTATGAGCACAAGTAAATGTTCTGGAATACCCATTTTTTTGCAATGTTATCCATAGCTGGTCATGATCTATATAGCTGAAATCCTTTGCATAATCAATAAAGCACAATCAACATATTTATGATATTCTCTGTTTTCAGCCAAGATCCATCTGGCTTCAACAATGATATTCATTATTCCACATCCTTGTCTGAATCCAGGCTTAGTTCTGTTTTGTCCCTTAGTATATAGTCCTAGTAGGCATTGTAGAATAAGCTAACTTCCAGTTGTTGTGTGGATCCAACTCATCATTTGCTCCTCTGAAACTCTACACAGGGTCTATCTCAGTTGGAACTGACTTCAATGGCACTTAACAAAAAACAACAACGTGTAGTACATGTTACTAATGATAATATATATATATATATATATATATATATAGAGAGAGAGAGAGAGAGAGAGAGAGAGAGAGAGCTCTGGTAGTGTAGTGGTTACGAATCGGGCTGCAAACCTTAAAGTCAGCAGTTTGAAACTACCAGCCCGCTCTGCGGGAGAAAGATGAGGCTTTCTACTCCCGTAAAGATTTACACCCTCAGAAACCCTGTACAGGGTCGCTATGGGTCAGAACTCGACAGCACTTAACAACAACAAATATTTATATATATATGAAAAACAGACAGTGGTAAAGCAGTACATCATAACTCAAATATATCACGAGTAGGAGACTATCTATATAGTTAGATGGATAAAGTTTGAGAACCTGAGCAGTACTGTCTTCATTATCTAGTGCTGCTATAGCAGAAAGTGGACAGATTTAATAAACAGAACTGTATTTTTTCACAGTTCAGAAGGCATGAAGTCCGAGTCAGGGAACCTGCCCTAGGTGCAGGTATTCTCTCGGTGTGTTGATTCTGAGAAAAGACCCATGTCTCCTTTCAACATCTGTGGTCTTAGTGTTCCTTGGAGCTCTCCATGTGTCTTTGCATCAATCATCCCCTTGGTCTAGGAGGTTCTTAGCACAGGGACCTTGAGTCCAATAGACAAGCTCTGCTCCCAGTTCTTCCTTCTTGTTGACAGTAAGGTCGCTCCTTTTCTGTACATTTATTTCTTCTTTTATCTCTTTAAGATAAGGCCACATCCCAAGGAGACTCCCTTGACATTGGACTAAGGCTGTGATCTCAGTAAGAATGTTGCGTTCCACCCTAATACCCTTGAAACTGATTGGCTGATCACATCAGATCACATTGTGGGGTGACGACATTACTACATAACTGCCAAACCACTGAGAATCATGGCTCAGCCAAGTGGACACAAATTTGGGAGGGTCATAATATGGGAACCATTGTTAAGTGCTGTTGAGTCAGTTCTGACTCATAATGACTCTGTTTAGGTTTGCTGAGTCTGTAAATCTTTGCAGAAGCAGAAAGCCTTCTCTTTCTCCGGTGGAGCAGTTGTTGAGTTCAAACCATTGACCTTGTGGTTCACAGTCCAGTACTTACACATACATGGAAAATCATAGCATGCAGCTGGACATACAGAGATATCTGGAATTGATGAGACCAGGCTGGGTTTGAGATAAACACAAGTTTGGCCAAGTCCTTCCTTTTCTGTTCTTTTCTAACCTACTTGGTGGGAAATCCAGAGTCACCTTGCCAGCCTGGCATCTCTGTGCTTATGAGTCAGTCTGCCCTAATCTCTAGCAGAACGTCTGCCTTCCAAACTCCTGGCAAGAGGAGCCTAGCAGAGTTAGTGTCTTTTTCTTTAGTACTTCTTGGTTTGTTTTTGCCAGACAAAACACTAGATTACAGTGAAAGTGTAGGCAACTATTTTCCTTACAGCTCACGTAGATCTCACAGGGTGGTACAACATGGCTGTCGGGAAGCAGATGCTGCTATTTGATTTGGTTCAGTTGCTCTTTTACTTTCTCATAGGAAGCACCTTATAGACATAAGTAGTTGAAATAATGATGTCTTACAGAAATGATCTCTTTATCCATATTTCACTTTTCAATTCATTCCGGTGATCCCCAAATCTCCTGTTTTTAAGCTCACAATCCAGTACTCCACTCTCTCCTTCAGAAATTCCCAGTGATCCCTACTCAAAAAGATTCTACTTCTTCAGTAACTTTTGTAGCCTCCAAATGTGACCACGTAAGACCATCATTGATGGACTCGGGTGTGGCAGCGGTAGTGAGGTTGGCCCAGGATCGGACATTGTTTCGTTCTGCTGTGCATGGGGTCGCTAGGAGTCGGTTCCGACTCGATGGCACCTGACAACAACAACAACAAGACCAACAATGTTACACAGCTTTTTTTTTAGGTCTAAATAAGAAGATTGCAATGCTGGTCCATTAGTAAAGGCAGGTGGCTGCTACAATTCCCAACTCTCCTCTCCATCACCAAGTGCTAAAGCTGATTTCCTCACTATTACTTAAGAATCTAGAACACTTTCTATGATGTACATTGTTATTATTATTTTCAGGACTCCTATGACCACTGAATCTCCTTTTGTTAAGATCTTCTTCTGTCTTCTTATAAGACAGCAGCAACAACCACAGCAGCAAAAAAATATCAGAATTGTCAGGTTATAAAAGGGTGAAAAACAATTCCATTAATTGTTTAAGAATGTATGTATTGTCTTCCAAATAGAAAATAGATGAAAGAGTGACATATGGGATGCTTTTCAGTATATGTTTAACATAAATAAGCTTTCACATATTGTAGAAGGGCCTACTAAGTTGAGGATGGAAAAGAAGTGTTTAATTCCCTTGTACAGGGAAATTTGGCTAGTGGGAAAGAAAACAATGGGGATAGTCTTCTTTTGAAAAACTTGAGGTGTAGAGGACAAAGACCGCTAGGGCAGTCATTAGAGAGGATGCAGGTGTATTTTTGAGGTGTATAGAAAGTCGTATTTTTGGGGTGTAGGTTGCTGTTGTGTTGCTTTGTTTTTAAATTTTGTTGTGAATTAAGGGCAGATTATCAGTTTTGCATTCAATCAATCATACTCCTTGTTTCATTATAATGATTATAATCCCCTTCATGTAACATCAGTTTACAGTATTTCCCTCTATTCTCTTTAGCTCTTTAAAAAACAACAACAACAAAAACCACTCAGGTATATATAATAATTTACACCTCCAAAGGGCATATTCTGCAAGTCTATCTCTTGGCCGCCATCTCTTAGTCCCTCATTTCCCATGAATCTATAGTCTTCAGGTATTCCCCATCTCCATGTCCCCATCTCTGCCTCCATCTCTAGTGTCTCTGCTTCTCTGGATAAGGTTCCACATTCTGCACATGCTCTTCTCCCTTGATGGTCCTAGGGGCCCTTGTTTCTGGATTATAAGATTAACTTTGTTTTTTGTTGTTGTGAAGTGCCGTTGAGTCGGTTCTGACCCATAGCGACCCTGTATAGGGTTCCCGAGGGGTGGCTGGTGAGCTTGAACTTCTGACCTTGCAGTTCAAATGTCTTTTCAGTCTGGCAAATTAACCCACAGCACCACACCAGGATTCCAGAAAGATTAACTACTCCCCTGTTTTTGTTACAAAACTTCTACCTTTACAGTGTTGTGGTTTGTTTGGATACTTCTGTTTTGCTTAAACATGGGAAGCATTTGAACAAGTTTCTGAAAGCTCCTAGACTGGTGCAGAAGCCAGTTATGTGGTTAAGAAAAAGAGTTCCAAATCAGAGCCAAGACTGGGAATACCTGATGATGAAACTCCACAGAGGAGCAAGAAGGGAACCAGAATGGATTCATGATGAATAATTGCAAAGCCTCTTTTGTCCCTGAGACTGAAGGAAAGAAGGTGACTTTAAAAGCAATAAAGACACGTTTATGAATATGGGATTCAGGAAATAGAAGGAGGTCAAGCCCTTGATGTTCTTCATGGAGTTTGGAAGGTTGCCCCATGATTGGAAGATAGAGTGAGAGGAAGGTTCAAGAACATCAGGGAAATGGAGAGGGGCTTAAGGAGCAGTGCTGAATCTGTGTGGTTTTAATCTATGTTGTTGTTGTTAAGTGTTGTCAAGTCAGTTCTGACTCATAGCAATCTTGTACAGGTTTTTTAAGAAGTGACTGGTGGTTTTGAACTGCCGACTATGCGATTTGTAGTCCAGTGTTTATCCAATAGTACCACACCAAGAGATATCATGGATTTGTGTGGCTTCAGTCTATATGGATCAGTTATTTTCTCCAAGGGTGTCCAGCCTGTTTGGTAGAGTAGAGATAATCAATGGATAGACTGGCCGGGATGTGTAAAATCAGGCGTAGAAGACTGGGGACTTAACGGAGGTTTTAAGGACATAACCTGCTTGTTTAATGGGGTTAGAGCCAATTCATTTCTCCACTGATACATTTGTGACATTCCAAACACTAGATTACAATTTTGCTCATAATATGTGATAGCAAGACATAGTGCCCTTTCCTCAGGAAACTGAAGGTTACAATACCTCTGACTCATTCTCTGATAATAAATTGTTTTCTTTAGATTCATAAATTCTGGCCTGACCACAAATGTCACCGGAAATTCGTTTAGTTTTACTTACTTATTTCAACAAGCAATAGACGTCACATAAGAGAAGAAAGATCTTAGGCATATGAGCCTAGCAGAAGTGTTTGTATATTTAGGGTTTGCTAATGTTTTCCTGGAGGCATCAGCTGATTTTTTACTCAAATGCATATGGCATTTTGAGGTGAGTCATAGAAAATTCAGCTGAGTCTGTTAATTGCTAAAGAGACAGGTATAAAACTCCAAAAGGGAGCCAGAATGTATCTACAACTGAATCTCAGACAGGTGTGACTTGCCTAATTACTTGCTGATGGAAAAAGCACACCTATTCTAATTTATTTACATTCTAGTCATGATTTCATGAGGCTGAGCAACTGTCTCACACAGAGTGTGTATGGTCTGTCCCACTGAGCAGCTCCAGGTAGTGTGTTTTAAAGGAAACAGAAATATAACTTAACATCCTGATTTCATAGTTAGTTACATGGGCTTTGTAGCTATGCTACCTGAGCAAGACTGTTTTAAAACAACAACAAAAACAACACCTTTTTCTCTCTGTAGAAATGGGTCCCAGAACATATAATTGTCTGTCACTGTAAGAGAGTCCTGGTGTAGTGCTGTAGGATAAAGCACTGGACCACAGGGTTAATTTGAATTACCATGTTGGTGGTTCCAGCCCACCAGCTGCTCCTTGGAAACTCTCTACAGGGCCATTCTTTGGGACAAACCCCAAAACACATAACAACAACAACAACAACAACAATAGCAATGAATAGGTTAAGTATTTAAAGCTCCAAGTTTAGTTCCTGTTACTGTGGATATTTGTTGTATTCAATTGCTTCTTTCACACAGAACTTCTAGTTCCTGAACATGGGAGATCAAGTTACCATTTATTATAGTCCTTTGCCACAAAAAGTAAAAAACCTAGAAGATCAAAATGTCATTATGATTATAGGCAGAGAGGGTAAGAGGGAGCAATAAAGCCAGTATGGTAAAAGGCTTAGAACCGGGGGAATCTAAGGGAAGAGTACAAAAAATTCTGCTTTTGAACTGAATTTGCTGTTTTCATACTTTGTATGTTGTTCTTAAATAAAACTTTAAAATGTGACAGTTTAAAAAGGATACATAGCTAAGTATGAAAGAAAGGAAAACATACCTAAGCATGGGTGCCAGAAATAAAGATGAAATGGTTGGTCTGACTGGTGACATGCCAGATGAGAGGTATGTAATGTAAACTCAGTACCAGATTAAACGTTAGACATGCACAACTGTAGAGCCAGGTGATGTTTCTTGTGCCTATGTGTGACAAGGACCTGGAACAAGGGGCTGCACATAACACGGTTGTGGACTCTGCTAGGACTGCCACCCTCTTCGCACAAGTGAAAAGATCCCACGATTTGGATACAATAAGCAAAAACAAAGATTTTCCTTGCCTAGTGATCAGGTTGGAAAGAAAAAAAAAACAGTTTCCCGAGAGATACTGAATCCCGAGACTTCTGGCACAAATGCAAAATATCAGTTGGGTATGAAGGAAGTAAAAAGATGAATTTCAAAACAGGGTTTGGTGGAACCCCTTTTCTACTCAATAGAAGACACTGTGTAAACTACTCTTAAGCAGTATTTCTTCAAAACTCAGCAACAGTGGACTCCCATGGAGGAGGGAATATAATCTCTGCTGAATATGACTGTAAAGACCTATATTGCACACAATGAAATGATGCACCATGAAGGATAATAAAAACTCACAGTACTCAGGAGATTGATTCCATAAAGAACATGAAATAATAGAATAATCTAGAAGATGCTGCAAAATAAGCACATCTGAAATATCAGCAGTGTAGACATAGGTGAGGAAAATAGTTGAAGAATTAAGAAAATTAAACATATGTTTGAGAACATCGCATAAAGAAAGAGAAGCACACCATCAAAGAGGGGCTGAGAGACATGGAAGGTAGAAGGTGAAAGATGAAGGAGCTTCAGAAAGAGAAGGAAGAGGCAATGTTGTACATATTATCCAAGTCTTCCAGGTTTATGAAATAAATGAATCCTAAACTGATGATAGGAGTAACTTTACAGTTGCACACCCTGATATACAATTGCACAACACTAACAATGGCTTCAAGAACATCATACAGAAAGAATGCAAAAACTCATTAAGAAGACAAGAAAGAAGGAAAAGGTCAAAATGGATGTCAGAAGAGACACAGAAAACTGCTCTTCAGCATAGAGATGCTAAAGCAAATGGAAGAAATGGGGAGGTACAAGAGCTGAACAGAGCATTTCAAAGATCAAATATGACAACAAAATGTGCAAAGATCTGGAGTCAGAAAACCAAAAGGGAAAAACATACTCAGCATTTCTCAAGCTGGGGGAACTGAAGAAAAAAATCAAGCCTCAAATTTCATTATTGAGGATTCTTTGAGCAAATTACTGAATGATGCAGAAAGCATCAAAAGAAGAAGGAAGGAATACACAGAGTCACCGTACTAAAAGGAAATGGTTGATGCTAAACCATTTCAAGAGATAGCATATGATCAGGAGCCAATGATACTGAAGAAAGAAGTCCGAGGTGCATTGAAGGAATTGGCAAAGAAAAAGGCATTGGAAATTGATGGAATAAAAATTGAAATCTTTCAAGAAAGTGAGGCAGCACTGGAGGCATTCACTCATCTCTGCCAAGAAATTTGGAAGACAAATATCTGGTCTACTGATTGGAAGAGATCCATCTTTGTGCCCATTCAAGAGAGGTAACTAAACAGTGCAGAAATCATCAGACAATATCTATGATATCCCATGCCAGTAACGTTTTACTAAAGATAATACATAAATGGATGCAAGCATTAATTGACAGATAACTTCCAGAGGTTCAAGCTGGATTCAGAACAGGACATGGAACAAGGGATATCATTGCTGATGTCTGATGAATCTTGGCTGAAAGCAGAGAATACCAGAAAGATGTTCACCTGTGCTTTGTTGACTATGCAAAGGCTTTTGATTGTGTGGATCATGACAATCTATGGACAACATTGTGAAGAAGGAGTATTTCTGAACACTTAATTGTGCTCATGAGGAATCTGTACATTGACCAAGGGGCAATAGTTCAAACAGAACATAGGAACACTGAATGGTTTAAAATTAAGAAAGGTGTGTGACCCATACTTGCAGATAGTACCCACTTGCCCTGGCTTCAATGGCTGGATGATTAGAACTCGACTAGAAGAAGAAAGAAGAGGGGACAAAAAAAGAGAGAAACCTGCTACAAATTGATTAACTTTACCTGTACTTATAAGGAGCTCTGGTAGCATAGTGGTTATGAATCAGGCTGTGAATCGCAAGTCAGCAGTTCAAAACTACCAGCTGTTCCTTGGAAGAAAGATGAGGCTCTCTGCTCCCGTAAAGATTTACAGCCTCGGAAACCCCGTACAGGGTCACTATGTGTCGGAACAGACTCCACGGCACTCAACAACACCTGTAATTATGGATGTAGTAGCTTGAAAAAGGGAACAAATCTTTGCAGTGAGGATCACTCCCACCCCCTTGATACATAGGGTTGACAGGGATAGGAAACTTAGACATTGACTACCCAAACTGGGGGGCTAAAAAGGCAAGAAGTGACTGGCTTACAAGCTTTCAAGAGGGAGCCTAGTTCCAGACGGGGTGGGGGAAGGTAGAATCTCCACTGAAATGCTTCCAATCTGTTGGGACGGAGTTAATGAAAGGAGATGGGCATAAGACTCTTGTGGTACAATAGTGAATAATTACCATCAGGACTGACTGTGAGGCTCAGAAATGTAAATGTTTGTGATGTTTGTTTGTTTGTTTGTTTTTTAACAAAAGGAGGGTAGTGATTGATTTTGCAGTCCAGGAGTGGAGGTCCCTGGGACCATCAAGTGAGAAGAGCAGAGTGTGGGATCCTACCTAGAGAAGCAGTGACTCCAGAAATGGAGACAGAGACGATGATGTGGAGAGATGGCGCAGCTGGGGACACTGGATTCAGGGAGGGAGAGGGGCTGTGTGCTGATGGCCTGGGGACAGGCCTGTGTGGTGTACCCTTTGGTTATTTGATGACTCATGGAGGGGATTGTAATCATTGCAATGAAATGAAACACGACAGGATGAATGTAAAACTGATGCTCTCCCATGTAAAACCACATAAGTCACAATAAAAACTTAAAATAAAAAAAGAATGAGTATAACAACAACAAAAAAGAAAGGTATGCGACAGGGTTGTATCCTTTGACCATACTTATTCAACCTGTATGCTGAGCAAATAATCAGAGAAGCTGGGTTCTATGAAGAAAAACATGGCACAGGGATTGGAGGAAGACTCATTAACAACCTGCAATATGGAGATGATACAACCTTACTTGCTGAAAGTGAAGAGGACTTAAAATACTACCAATGAAGATAAAAGAGCACAGCCTTCAGTATGGATTACATCTCAATGTAAAGAAAACAAAAATCCTCACCATTGGACTAATAAACAACATTCTTATCAATGGAGAAAGATTGAAGTTGTCAAGGACTTAATTCTTCTTGGATCAAGCATCAATATTCATGGAAGCAGCAGTCAAGAAATCAAATGACGTATTGCATTAGGCAAATCTGCTGCACAAGACCTTTTTAAAGTGTTGAAGAACAAAGATGTCAGCTTGAGGACTAAGGTGCGCCTGACCCAAGCCATGGCATTTTCAGTAATGAGTCCTGGTGTGGCATTGTGCGTTAATGTGCCAGACTGCAAAGCCATTTGAACTGCAAGGTCGGCGGTTCAAGCTCACTGGCGGCTCCTTGGAAACCCTGTCGCTATGGGTCAGAATCGACTCTATGGCACTTAACAACACCAACAACAACAATATATACACGAGAAAACTGGACAATGAATAAGGTATACCATAGAAGAATTGATGCTTTTGAGTTATGGTTTTGGAGGAGAATATTGAAAGTGCCACAGGCTGCCAAAAGAACAAAAAGATCTGTGTTGGAAGAAGTGCAGCCAGAGTGCTCCTTGGAGGCGAGGATGGCCAAACTTCATCTCTCATACTTTGGCCATATTTTCAGGAGGAACCAGTCGCTGGAGAAGAATATCATGTTTGATAGGGTGGAGGGTCAGAGAAAAAGAGGAAGAGCCCCAGCAAGAAAGACTAGCAAAGTGTCAGCATCGATGGGATCAAGCATGGCAACAAATGTGAGGTTGATCTAGGACTGGGCAGTGTTTGGTTCTGTTGTGCATAAGGTCACTTAGAGTTGGTACCGACTCGATGGCACCTAACAACAACAACAACAATCAAAGGAAATTCTTAGAAACAACCAATAAGAAAATACAATGTAACGCTTTATATTTTTTAAAACTCAAAAGTAAGATAAAGTATTATTATGAAAGAGTTCAAGAAAACCATAAAGGAAACAAGTAAAAAAGAAAAAGGAAAATGTAAGAAATAAAAGAAGGGTGTTGATTATGGGGAGATTCTGAGAATTTAAGCCAAGAGATTCTACGTCTGAACCTGTCTACCTATATGAACTGATGTAAGTAATCTACCGTCTCAAATAAAGAACTTGCATGAGGTGTTTTCTGTTTTGACAAGACAGTCACCATCAGCATTGTTATTTTCTACCACGAGAGCCCAGTGCACCTTGGTTGTGAAAATGTCATAGTGTGGCAGGGAAATGCAGTTCAGTATGAAGCTACTGTCAAAGTGGTTCTGACTCGGGGAAGCAGAGTAGAACCGTGTCCCATAGCTTTTTCAGTGGCTGACTTTTTACAACTACATCACCAAGTGTCTCTTCTTAGGTACTTCTGATATCCTCAATACCTCTGACCTTTTGCTTAGAAGCCTAGCACATTAACTATTTGCATTCCCCAGGGACTTTGGTAGGGAACATGGTGATGAAATCAAGAGACAGAGAAAAGGTCAAAAAACAGCCTCCACCTATTGCTTCAAAATGCCCCAAATGTTGAGGTCCAATTGAAACTTTGAGGTAAGTGTAGGAGCCGTTTTTCACAGAGCACAGGTGTCTCCCATTGATTTCTCAAACCTAAGACTGTTGCTCTGTCTGCTTCTGGCTCTTTCCTGAGGATTGTATTTTACGTAGTGGGGTTGTGTTGTGTTTCTGCAAGTCTTGAACATGCTTTCGTTTTGAATTACTAATCATCACTCTCTGTAACTTGTAAGAGATACCCATGAGGTTTTGCTGATTCAAGTAGAACAGTATATAAACTTATTATGGAGCATTAAACATGAGAGAATCAAACTGAAACAAGTTCAGGAAATAAATTGCGTTTAGAGCTAAGTGAACAATCTTGCCCAGTTCTTGAGCAGAGTGCAAGAAGGCAATTGTCTGGAATAACAACTGTTGCGTGTGAGCTATCCTTTGTGTTTTATTCTCCAGTGGCCCGGCTGAGACATGAACAGAGGTGAGGGGTGTTTAGTCCATGCAGGGCTGCTGAATTTGTTGGGCACTTTCCCGCTCTGATCCATGATTTACAACAAGATGGGAACAGCAGGCAAGACTGTGCTCATTGTCATAGCTCGTACAGACAGACATCATCAAGCTAGCCCTCACGCCCTTTGGAGCAGAGACTTAATGGGACCTTCCATAGTTCTGTGATCCAATATCAGACTGACAGATAAAAGGAGACAGAAACAAGCCCCTATTGACACATGGTCTTTGCAAAATCATAAACTTGATAAGAATTACCCAGCCACCCATCTCTGTATGTATAATTTTTGAGGCCAGAGAAATTTACTAAGTGAGTATAGGCAATGATGGCTCTCTGTTTCCAGCATGTGGGGGTGTACTCCTGAAGACTCTGGGTTACAGAGAACTAGGACAAGAATGATCACTCTCTGGGGTGAAGCATCATGTGGACACCCATAATTATTCATTTATAGCGCTAAGGAGCTTTTGTATTCCTATGCACAACAATTTGCACAGATTTACAACAGAAAGCAGTTTGTAAATGGACTTGCTCTCTGCTTCTCCTGAGGTATTTTGTATATATAATCTATTCTTTGTGTGACACTGTGGGGTAATGCATCAGACTGCAAAGTCATTTGTAATTCAAAGGCCTGTGGTTCAAGCTCACCAGCTGTTCCTTAGAAACCCTATACAGGGTCATTATAGGTTGGAATTGACTCAAGGGTACTTAACAACAACAACAACAATCAATTTTTTGCCTGATTTTTTTATGGGAGGTTGGCAGGCCTATTAAGCTATGTTTTTCAAGAATCCAGTGTGCTGTCTTGAACCACTGGTAGAGTTTTGTACTTTCATTTAAGGAAAGAGGAAAAAAAGTAGGTAAGAAAATGGAAAAGGAAAGAACGAATTAGAAAGAAAGGCAAAAATTTATCAGGTGCCTGGTATGTTATTGTAGGCATTGGGGACAGAGCAGTGAGTATGAATCAAAATGGAAAGAGGGCTGCCCTCAGAGAGCTTGCATTTTATAGTGAGAGTGTGCAGACAACAACCATCTAAAACCATACAGGAGTCAGCTGGTTTGAAGTGAGAGGGATGGGCATAAATCAGGGTGTAAATAGTGAATGTGCTGGGCTGCTAAATGAAAAGTTAGGAGTTCAGGTCCACAGTAGAAATCTAGGAAGAAAGACCCAGAGATCTCCTTTGCTAAACTCAGCCACTGAAAACTCTATGGAACAAGGAAGCTGTCTTGAGTCTGAGCTGACTCAATAGCATTATTTGTTTTATAGCAAGGCGGGGGCATTAGGAGAGCCAGAGGAAGGACAGGACATAGGATCTTAGGGGTGTGGGGGTCAGAGAAGACTTGTTAAAAAAGAGCCAGTTGAAGGAGGGAGATTTGCAGAATCCTTCTCTGAAGAGAAAACAACAAATGCGAAAATGCATTTGGAGAAAAAGAAACAGACAGCCGGAGGCAGGAGTGTGGTCCTGGGTTCTACACAGGGGGGCTGGGTGACCTGAGTGAACAGAGGGAGAGAGGAAGGAAGAACTGAGAGGTGATAGGCCCTATTCTGCAGGCACTAATACTACTCAGGCATTGCTGGAGAGTTAGAGCACAGCAGTGATAAGGTCTGACAGATCTTAAAAGAATAACTGGCTGCTATGAGAATACTGTGGAGGATTTTGGTATTCTATCATGAGACTAAAGATCTTATTTAAATCTTCTGTTTGACTTGGCCTCCTCTGACATAATTCTGGCAGGAAAAGGGGACAGGGCACCACTTTGTTATTCCCAGATGGGAGTGGAAGTCCAGGTTTCCACTTGACAACTGAGTGATGGGGCAGCCTCATTCCTGTTGGCTGGGTATGGGCGTTCCAGTTCCTTACTAGGCCTCTACGGATCCTCTCAGGTCTTTCTCTCACACTAGTAGCTGGTGGGTTCAAACTGTCAACCTTTTGATTAGCAGCTCAATGCTTCCCTCATTGTGCCACCAGAACTCCTTTACTGCATATTAGGCATTTTAATAAGCATTGTGGTGAAGAACAGATGAACTGAAAATGAATAAGAGACAGAGCGGCATGGAGTTTTAAGGTCAGACTTAAGTCATATCTTTGTGAAACACAGTTCCGCTGGGATTTGATTTCCTTTCTTGTCTGTTTGTTAGGAAGACTATCCAAAATAACAAATGTATGGAATAACTGGTATAAGCAGATATTCAATTTTGTTGATTATTAACAAAGTATGTTTCTCTGCCTAAAAAGAGTTGATAGCATAGTAGCAAAAGATAGATATGTTCAAAGTAATTAGAACATTGTTTGAATTTACCAAGAGAACAGGATTTTGTGAATTCATAGGAAAAAGCTTATTTCTGTCAATGATCTGTGTAACTTAGACTCAGTGGCTTTGCTGTATACTAGTCAGATTACATAGACAAATAGCTTCATTAAATTTGAGTCAGACTTCAGGGGCAAATATGAAGGTGAAGTTTAAAGAATTTTCTTGGTATGGTAAGAATTTTCAAGTTAACCAACTCCAGCACCCTTACCTACTTTCTGGCTGAGAGTGACTTTATGAACTCAGGATCTGACCTCTATGGTCTACATCAATGGGATCCCTTGCAAGAATGGCTCCAGTTGGCTTGGGTCAACAGTAGACAATAGAAGTGATTGGGAAGATGGAGAGGATTGAGGTGGGATATGTATTCTCTCCGCTTCCTTCTTGGCTGTGGGTTGGTTACATCCCTTCTCAGAAGTTTACAGTTACTGAAAATCCTTCTACTACACCCTCTCAGGTGTCAGTCGGGCTTTGCCTTTTCAGGCCTACCAGTAGTCATACAAGTCCTAGGATCCTGTACCATCCGTGGTTGACTCCTCTAAAATCATTCCATACCCTTATAAACAGTCACTATTAAATTGTCCTAACATTACCCAGCTTCATGTGCTGTTTCCTGCCAAGACTCTGAATGATACCCTGGTTTTCTCAGAAATTACTCTTGCTTCTGTCCCTCTTCACAGGGGAGTTGTTCATGGTAGAATGGACCAAACCAGATAGTATTATAATTATGACTAAGTGAAGAGAAAGAGTAGATTCAAAGTAGGTTCAAGGGGCCTGGATGGATTTTCATGGAAGAGCAAGAGATTGGAAGACAAAGGAAAGATGTGAAAACATTTTTTCTCTCAAATGAAATTACTGGGGAAATTTGCACCAACTTTTCCAATGCCTCTAGGTTCTTAAGTTTCTTCCCTTTCAGACAAATCCATCTCTTTCTCTAGAATGTGAGTAACAGGCCCTGGAGTTGTGGCTGTTTGCAGTGTTTTTAATCACCTGTGTGAACTTCTGATAGGACTTTGAAATATGGCTCCTGGAGGCCTCCCAACTGCCTTTTCCCTTCCTCAAATGGTGAATAATCATTGAACCGCTCCACAGTTTCTGATATGAAGTTCAAATCAAGTCATGAAAAAACCCATATTTCACAAGGTAACATATTTTTGGTTCCTGGCAGTAAATTTCCCTTACTCTCACTGTGTCCGGGGACATATTTGGAAAGGTCAGTTTGGCACTGTGTAAATTAACAAGAAGACCATTGGAGTTGAATGAAATCTGTTGTAAATGGGGATTGATCGACATAGCACGGGTCAGGGGGACAGCGCCTGTGCTAGAGTGGTTTGGACAAAAACCCCACAGTTGTATCACAGGTCTTAAAGTCACTGTTATCGTCAAGCTGAATAACCGCGCGAGGGAAGGGTTGAGACGATGACAGAGGCGCTCTTTCACAAAGCTTTCTTTGGGAGGTGATGCTGAACCTCCAACAAGGACTGAGATGAGAGCTTGGTGTCCTGCGGTCATTTCACTTCAAGCTTGGGCGGCACAGGCATGTTGCAAATGCAGAGCGTTCTGTTCACATCATGATTTCGGTTCATGGAAATGCGCCGTGTCCGCCCGGTTTCATAACATTTTGAGTTTAGAGGGAAGCCATGTAGTTCTGTAATTAAACATCTAGGATCAGAGTGAACTGGGATGAATCAGAAATCTTCAATTTGTTAGCTATATAATTTTAGGCACGTCTTTAAAGTTCCTGAGCCTCGGGGTCCTCATTTCAAAATAGCATCTCAGTGTGCGGTTTTGATTATGAAATCAGACCATGCAAGGAAGACTCGTGTGGCTCAGCAAGCTAAAACCAGTTGCTGTGGGGCTGCCTTCAACTCATGGTGACCCCATCGGTGTCAAAGCGCAACTGTGCCTCAAAGGGTTTCACTACCTGAAGTTTTGG
Organism: Chrysochloris asiatica; assembly: GCF_000296735.1. Taxonomy (NCBI): domain Eukaryota; kingdom Metazoa; phylum Chordata; class Mammalia; order Afrosoricida; family Chrysochloridae; genus Chrysochloris; species Chrysochloris asiatica. The sequence goes on from NW_006408619.1 coordinate 4,556,423, forward strand.
AACTAGATTCCCAGATGTTTTAGTTTCTTTAGTGCTGCAATAACAGATTTATTAGAAGTGGATTACTTTAACAAACAGAAGACTACTTTCTCACAGTTTGGTTGTTGTCGTTAAGTACCATAGAGTCGGTCCTGACTCATAGTGACCTTGTTTCCAAGAAGAGGCTACTGAGTTTGAACCACTGACGTTGCAGTCCAGTGCATTATCCTGCACCACCACACCAAGACTCTCTTCTCACAGTTTGTTGTTGTTGGTTAGTGCTGTGGATTCAGTTCTAATGCATAGTGACCCTGTATAGGGTTTCCAAAGAGTGACTGGTGATCTTGAACTGCCAACCTTGAGGTTCAATCCAACTTTGCAGTCCAGTGCATTAATCCACAGTACCACACTACAAGTAAATGGCACTTAACAACAACGATGGGGCCCCAGACTCTAATACGGCTGGAAAGGGTGATTATTAATGGGAGAACATGGAAGGGAACCTGTTCTACCATTACCAAGTCTTCAGTCTCGAGTTCACTCCTTTTCATTCCTCAGTCATAGCATGATATCATGAGCACAGAGGAACAGACTTTTTCTACAAGAACCAGTGTATTCACCAGCTATTCAGTTAATGTTGACCAAGTGCGGAGTTTCCTCAGGCATGGTTTTAGATTCTGCAGAGCAGCAGGAAACAAACCTGCTTAGCCTTTATTATCTGCCTGTTGGAGCTTTACAATCACCTTCTCTGAGATCCCTGCTCTCACTTCATGTGGTGGAAAAAGACCGGTCAGATAAGGAGTAAGATACTCTGGTAGCATACTGGCTACAAGTCAGGCTACTAACCTCAAGGTCATCAGTTCGAAACTACCAGTCATTCCAAGGGAGAAAGGTGAGGTTTTCTACTCCTATAAAGATTTACAGCCTTGAAACCCTATACAGGGTCACTATGAGTCGGAACCTACTCCACGGCACACCACCACTACCTCCTCCAGATAGGGAGTGAGATTGAGAAAGAGTGTTTCGTTCTGAGTCATTTTTATGACTGATGGTGTTTTGAGTGCTTTCCAACAGAGGGGCTCATTGTCCAGCTTTATATCAGAAACGATTCGGCTGTAGTTCCTAGGATTTTCCTTGGCTAATTTTTGTAACTAGATGACGGGGCCTGTCTTAGTCTGGAAGCACCACTGAAATCAGTTCATCAGGAGTGACCCTACTGATATTAGAAATCCCAAGTGGCATAGCTTCCAGTATCATTTGTGGTCTGACTTAGAGAGACTCTGTATAGAGTTTCCAAGGAGCGGCTGGTAGGTTGACCCACCAATCCTGTGGTTCACAGTCCAGGCCTTATCCTACAAATCCACTCCAGATGTCCTCCAGCATCCAAGCAATATGTAAACAGCTACAGAAGCGGCCTTGGTAACGTAGTGGTTACACATTGGGCTGCTAACCGAAAGGTCAGCAGTTTGAATCTGCCAGGAGAAAGATGAGGCTTCCTACTCCTGGAAAGATTTACAGCTTTGGAAACCCTACGCAGGGTCATTGAGTCTGAACTGACTAGAAGGCACACCACAGTATATGGGGTCGCTATGAGTAAGAACTAACTAGACAACACTTAACAACAGCAACATCACAGTACAGCAAGCAGACTGAAGAGCGGTGAATATAATTGATACAGAATATGATTCCATTCTCTTTGGTTCTGTGAATAGCAACATTGCTCCCATGGTCATCTTATACATTGTGGAGAAGACTGGCATTTCTGATAAACAGACATCTTTAAGTCTTGACTCCCCAGCCCACAAGAAAAAAACTGGTGAAAAAGACAACTGGTATCTGAAGCCTTTAAGAATTGATGCTTACAATATGCAATGAGTCTTTGCCTTTGGGTCAAAGCAGTGGCTAGATTGTGCTGATTTATCATAGGCCAAATTGGAAGGCAATGAAAAATTATTCCATTTGGGTCCTCGTTTACACAATATAGATTCTGGAGCTTTGAGGGCCTTATTAATAATAGCATCTGATGGTTTATTGGACAAGTGGTGCCCAGTTACTAGCTTTGACAGTACCAGGTATATATTAATGACTTATTAGTGCTGATCTGTCTGGTAATTGATCACTAATGAGGTAGACTTGCTTGCTTCTAGGCAGAATAAGATTTTAAAACTCTTTTAGCCAGTCCTGCCTGAATCCCTTAGGAGAAGTGATCTACTAAATGAGTGATCAATTTTTCATGGAGAACATTTTGCAGCACCCATTTTACTAATCTCTTGAAGGATTACTAGATGGTTCCTGGAAAGTCACCGTTGGTGGTCACCTTTGGTGTTCAACATTCTTGATGTGCAGGATTGGAACAGAGTAATTTCATCAGTATGCACTTTATCTTGCTACCAAAACAGGAGGATCATGTTTTAGTGTCTAAGAATGTTTACTGGAATGTATGAGTTATTGGCAAACTTAGTATTCAGTTTAGAGACCAAATTAATTTAGGCATGCTTTTCAAGTGTTATAAGAAACGCGCTATCCCTAGCCATGATCATGATTACCACTGATATGAAGGTGTAACATTTCTCTGCATTTTTGACCTTGACTTCAGTGTGTGCTATTCTGAAAATGTTACCTGCATACTTTGTATAAATATGGTCTAGACCTGCTTTACAAATTTCAATTTTCCATCTGACCCTTTTCCTCTTTACTTTATATTAATGGATTTCACCTCATTGAATTAGATGCTACAACTGACAACTGTTTATTATGAAATTGAGCTTCATATTTCCAAGAAGGTGCTTTTTCAGTAGCACATAGTAAACTGTTATCTACCAAAGCACTCTTGCGCTTAGAATTGAATCTGCTCTGTCAGCTGCCATTGTCAGGATGCTAAGCTGAAAAAAAGTCATCTTCCTCAAGACTTCATAATTCCTTTATTTATTTATCTTTTAAAAAGAATATTTTACTGAGGTTTTGGTAAAAGTTTATACAGCATGCTTAATTTGCATTTGAAAACATCCACACAAATTGTTCAGTGACACGAGTTACGTTTATCACAGTGTGTCAACATTCTCTCTACTTGTGATATATCTGTTCCCTTTCCTGTCCTCTAGTCTCCCTGCCCCCTTGTCTCTCCTCTTTGCTTTTGAGTAAGTGTTGACTTTTTTATCTCACTCTTATGGTTTTGAAGTAGGGTAACAATATTACAGAAAATAATCTTTATTTTGAGTGCCACTCTGCCATTTTGCTAAAAGGTAATCAATCAAGTGATCGGTGAGAGTTCTAAGGCTTAAGGAGGGTCCCCATGAGCTAGTCTCTAGGTTATTCCAGTTTGTTTGGCTTTTTTTAAAAAAAGGGAAGATTTGAGTTCTGCCTCATAATTTTTTCCCATTCTGTTCAGGACCAACTACTATGACCCTGGTCAAATTTATCAGTAGTGGTAGCTGGGCATCATCTAGTTCTCCTGGCTTCAGGGCAGATGAGGTTGTGGCTCATGTAGACTGTTTTCTTCTTTGAGATTTTGGTTATCTTCATACTGTTTTGCTCGTGATGAATAGAGACCCATAGCTATGTCAGAGATGGCCAGTGTTAAGCTTTTAAGACCCTAGACCCTATCCACTTTACTAGAAAGCAGATCTTGATTTTTGTGAACTTTGTTATGCCAACTTTGTTAGTCAAGTTGTTCCAAGAGACTATAGTTGTAAAACTTAAACCTCCAGAAACCAATCTTAGAAGGTGTTTGGTAATATCTGAAGAGGATCTGTCCTGGTGTCTTCAATGAATATGGAAACCCTATGCGGGTTCACTATGAGTCAAAACAAACTCGATGGCACTCAACAACAACAACACTACACAATAAGCACTGGACTGCTAACCACAAGGTCAGTAGTTCAAACCCAGCAGACACTCCTTTGAATCCCTTTACAGGGTTGCTATGAGTTAGAACTGACTCACCAGCACTTTAGAACAACAATAACATAGATATCTGTGGATTCCTACTGTAGTGCTATAGGGTAAGCACTAGTCTGCTAACCACAGGGTCGGCAGCCCAAGCCTACCAGTTGTTCCTCAGAAAGCCTATAAAGGGTTGTTATGAGTCAGAACTAGCATGACAACACTTAAAACAACAACATAGATACATGTACCTATACTGTTGTTCTTACGTGTGGCTCAAATTGCTGACTCGACGGCCCTTAACCACAACAACAACAACAACAGAACAAAACATCTCCCAGTCCTGCTCCACCTTCATAACTGCTAAGCTTGAGTCCATTGCTGCCACCGCTGTGCCTCTTTGGCTCTGACCCTCCACTTTACCAAGCATGATATCCTTCTCCAGAGACTGTTCCCTACAGACAACATGTCTGAAGTATGACAGATGCTTAGAGTGCTTAATTTACCCTAAAATTACAACTAGTAAGTGATAAAGTCCTAATAAAGTCCTGAAGGATAAGCACCAAATCGCAAGGTTGGTTTGAACCA
>NW_006408619.1:4563756-4566117 GCF_000296735.1 Chrysochloris asiatica
AACAACAACAACAACAAAGTTAGTGTGTTTTTGTTTTTTGCATGCCTGTTGTTTTCTCTATATGATTCTTCTATTTTAACCCCCATCTGATTCTTCCGATTTATTTATTCATCCATTAGACTTTGGAATATCATTATGATCTAACCCTAATCTGCCTTTTTAAATCAAGTCTTGTTACGTGTTCTCACATGGCCTCTTTTCTCCAGTAGAAGTAGGAATTAGTTGCAATCTTCCACTGCTTGGTCTTCAGTACACAACTGCCATGTGTTAGGTAAAGGGTCACCATGTTTTCTGTGCTCATGGAATAGAGAGGAGATGACTGACTCACCCTGCACTTCAGAATCCCATATAGCACTCTTTTGCTCAGATGTATGACTGTTGAAACTAGAATGTGGCAAGGTTAAAAGTTTGGAAAAAGCAGTTGGATATCAAGTAATGACCCAGAAGAGGACCCCAGACCTTCTTATTATTGTTAGGGATTGATAGCCTGGTAGTTTCTCTGAGATTGTCCAGGCCTGGTGGGCTGTGTCCTAATGGAAAATGATGTGGATTCATGGGAAAAGTCTCAGAAGAACATTTCTAAGGAAAAGTAAATTAAAACAACAAGCACCTTCAGTGATATCTGAAAGAAAAATGTTGGTATTTGAGCCCAGATTCAGGGCAAGGAAAATCTCATCTCGTATTCCACTTGTCTGCATTGAGTGTATTCTGCATCATTCTGCTCAACCTGCTGTCCAGGGGATTTATGTTAAATATTCAGTGGTACCATTGAGGCTTGAAGGTCATTCCTGACACACAGGATGTCATTGATCTTGCATTTGGAATGTTACTTCTCATCACTGAGGTCATAAGGCATTTATAAAGTTGATAATATTTGCATACTGAAGTTGGCACTTACATGTTTTTAAGCAGTTGATGAAGGATAGATTCATCCTATGATGACTATCACTGAGAAGTTTTTTAAAGGTGTTTTAGTTTTGCCAAGGTGCTACAAGAGCAAATATTTATCATTCCAGGAAAATATCTTAGTTGCTTTTGCTACCCTTTTCTAGAATTAATAATAATTTGGACATTGATGTCTCATTCAAAAAGTTTCCAGTTTCCAGTTTCTGAACTTTGGATACATTTAGATACCAACTTTAGACCATGGCCCTTAGACGCCCTTCAAACCTGGCTCAGAACTCATCCCTGTGACTCAACTTCCAGCCACATTATAGACAGTACAGTCATAAAGTGAACAAAGGATCAAATACAAAACATTGATTTTTACATGCACTTCCAGTGGAGGCAAATGGCTTAGGGATTCTTCTCCGTTTCTTCTGCTTTCTTTTTCTTTAAATTTTCGGTCTCCTCTCAGGGCTGTGGTCATTTCTTTCCATTTGAATGGTGACATCTAAAATATTTTCTCACTTTATTTCTGATTCATCTAGTTTGGACAAAATATATACAAAGAGTGTCCCCTGAGTTCTGACTTTATACTGGAGAGGAAGTCTCTCAAATCAGACCTATGTTTCTGCCTATGGAACTGCCACCCACTGCCTGGAAGATCCGGTAGTCCCTGAAGGGTGAGCAGTTTCTTGCTCTGGGAAGGACACTCTGTCCCCCTTTGATTGCTTCTAAGTACCTAGGTTGACCAGCTGCAAGCCTTGTCTACTGAGTCTTCCAACCATTCCTAGATTTGGATAAACCCCACCTGAGGTTATAGGCTATGGTATTGGGAGTGAGCTAAACAACCAAGACAAGTTGTTGTTAGGTGCCCTAAAGTCGGTTCCAACTCATAGTGACCCTTTATAAGGTTTTTAAGGCTTTTTTCTTTTCAATCATCTTTCTCCCACAGAGAGGCTGGCAGGCTCAAACTGCAGACCTTGTGGTTCACAGTCCAGTGCTTATCGGATGCAGCACCAAGATAGAGAGGAGGATTTACTACCCCATTAGAGGAACACTTATTAACTGGAATCAGGAAGCATTAGGGAGCTGGTCAGGCAAATGAATCACCATTTCTTCCTGTGACAGCTTGAAGATACAGTTGGAGCCTCTCTAACGCCAGCGCCGCCTCTAGCTCGCAGAGCTCCAGCTGAAGGAGAAGGGGAGTTAAGTGAGGAGGTCTCTATACCATGGCTACTACAAAGCAGACTGCCCGCAAATCAACCGGTGGGAAAGCACCCAGGAAGCATCTGGCTACAAAAGCCGCTCGTAAGAGTGCGCCCTCTACTGGAGGGGTGAAAAAACCTCATCTTTACAGGCCTGGTACTGTGGCACTTCGTGAAATTAGACGTTATCATAAGTCCACCTAACTTCTGATTCATAAACTCCCCTTCCAGCGTCTGGTGCGAGAAATAGATCAGGACTTCAAAACAGATC
>NW_006408619.1:4566626-4568859 GCF_000296735.1 Chrysochloris asiatica
TTGGAGGTACAGTTTCCACTGCAGCTTGTCTGCAGAAAACCAACCTGCTGAGTGGCCTGTTGCATTTTCCATAGAAGGTTGTAAGGCCATCTGGTAAGGCAACAGTCTCATGTTTCACATCTTTTTTTTTTTTTGGTGTTCTTTTACTGTTTCTTAGTTTTTTATATCCATGGTTTATACCTCATGAATAAACTATCAGCACTTTTAACCAAGACTCTGTTTTCTAGACACCTCAGACTAAAATAAACATCTTAGGTGGAAAAAAAGGAAGTGGTTTATTAGTCATAAGAGATGAATGTGTTAGAAAAAATACAAAGATTAAAAAAAAAAAAAAAATTACATACCCTTAAGTAAAAAAAACAAGCAAAAAACCCACAAAGCTTCTCAAATGTGGAAGGGCTCTAAATCATACAAAAGAAAAGAACGGGCCTTAGTGGTCTGCTAGAGACCCTGAGACTGTCCCTTAGACAGACTTCCAGCCTGAGACAGAACTCATTCCTGAGATTAAACTTCTGGCCACATTATAGAGAGCTCAGTCATAAAGGGAACAAGAGCACTAGGGAGGGACACACTCATCTGAACAATCAGCATCATGAACTCACAAGGAAAGCATTTGCCTAGGTATGAGTAGTGGTTCCAAATCGGGCTGTGAACCGCAAGGTCATCAGTTCGAAACTACCAGCGGTTCCGCGGGAGAAAGAAGAGGCGTTCTGCTCCCGTAAAGATTTACAGACTCGGAAACCCTGTGCAGGGTCGCTATGAGTCGGAACCGACTCCACGCTTAACAACAACAACAACAACAACAATGCTTAGAAGGCAGGAAGGGACAGGAAAGAAGGATTAAGGAAAAGGAGAAGCACAGGGAGGAAGTAGAAAGAGTGCTGTTACGGTGTAGGAATTGCAACCAAGGTGTGTGTGCATTGTTGAATGGAAAACCAATTTGATCTGTAAATTTTCACCCAAATTGCAATACCCAACACCCCAAAAATTTCTCTTGGGAAATATGCTAATCTTTTTACCAAGCATCTGTTGCAGTATCTGCCAGTTGAAAGAAACTCGGGGCAAGGTAGGGGGGAAGAGATGTTGAGCAACGAGATTCAGACGTGATTTTCAGTGATTTCTCATTACCCAACACTATAATATCTGTATAGCTTTTCCACCCTGATTGTAGAAGAGGCAAGCAAAGAAGTTAGTTGGTTTGACAGTAGCCTATTTGAAAATATTCAGACTGTTGCCAGGAAAAAAAATTAAGACAGAGTTTCACAAAACTCTATTTGTGAAATTAAATTGGCCAGGATCAGGACAGCCTTGCAGTTTCAATCTGGTTGTGTGTCTATAAACAAAGACCATCAACTTAACTGTGAGTGTGTGTGTAATGGGCTGCCATGGAGGTCAGCTACAGGTCAAGCTTCATTTACTAATGAAAGGAGAAGAGAGGACTGACAAAAACATTAATGAAACCCATTATGATTCTGAACTGGAAAGACCTGCCCTTCCAGGGGAATGAATTAAATGTCATTCTTATTTCTTCACATTCAGAAAGCTTTGCCAATTCTTTTTCAGTGTGTCTGATTTTATGATAAAATCATTTGACAAATAAGAGAAATAATGCAAGTGATAGATAAATGCAGGTAGAACAACATGACATAGTATCTGCTTGAAAGTCATTGGAATTTAATGTTGAACAGGGAGCGAGAGATATACAAAGAGCCTTAGAGGGAAGATCTGATGAACTAAATACCCAACAGCATACTTCAGATATTTAGGACACCATGGAAGTAAGATATTTAGGACACCAAGGAACCAGCTGTTTTAGCAAACACTGAGAAATGTAAATCATATGGAGACCATAGAGTTGTGTCGGGCAATGAGAAATCATAGCACTGGTAGTTATTATGATGAACTTTATGTGCCATCAACAAAAGGAGGGCTGGTAGCATAGTTACTTATGAGTTGGGCAGCTAAATGAAACGTCAATACTTTGAATTTACCTACAGCTCCCCACGAGAAAGATGAAGCTTTCTAATCCCATAAAGAATTATAGCCTCATAAACCCTGTAAAAGCTCACGATTAGTAGAATCTAGTCAGTGGCACACAACCACCATCATCAACAAAGCAGTTGCTTTTTTCTTTCCTCATGTGTACCTTGACAGGGTGTACTGATTATAGGACACAATAGTTCTTAAATTCCATAGAGTATAGTTCTATGGAGGACATTTGTTGTTGTTAAGC
>NW_006408619.1:4571909-4572660 GCF_000296735.1 Chrysochloris asiatica
TCAACTTCAGGCTATCTTAGCAGGTGTTGGCTATCTATGTAACGCCTAGTAGCTGGTATTGGCTCCTGTCTGGATGTTGGGTAATTATGGGGTTTGCTTATAGTTTGGTTATATGGCCAAGATTGCTGTCTCTTCTTGGGTCCCACCCCCCAGGAAAAAAACATGAGACCAAAAGGACTAAAATCAGAAACAATATAAAAGTAGATACAAAAAATAGCACACAAGAAAAAAACAAAAAAACAAAAAAACATAGCAGACTGTCCAGTAGCTTTTGTTGTACAGGTGAGTGTGTGTGTACAGTAGAAACCTTCAGTGATGGGTAAGGGTGTCCACTTGTTCAGGTGCCCCCTCTAGTCACCACCGTGGAGGTATGCAGATAGATATTGAGAAATGAATTGAACAAAGATTGTTCACAGTTTTTAATCTCTGAATGTCAGTTAGGTATCTGCGTATGCACAGCATAATTCTCAAAATAACTGCATCTGTATATATAGTAGTTGCTGTTGGCTTTTGCCTTTTATGTTGGGGTTTTACAAGGTGCAAATACGGTTTGGCTGTATGGCCACACTTGCTGTCTCTTGTTAGGTAAGGCAGGAATAAAGGCTCCCACCCAAATAGGAGAGTCAACTTTAGGGCTGAGTCCCAGAATCAGACATCATAAGAAGCAACCAAAGGATTAGCTTGTGGGACCACTGTAGTTTTCAGGGATTTCCTCTTTGCACCATGGGAAAATTGTACCTTGTAGGCACAA
>NW_006408619.1:4576005-4577318 GCF_000296735.1 Chrysochloris asiatica
AATTTTTTAATGGTAGATATTATTTTCTGAAAATTTGTTTCCAAATTAATTTTTGTAACAAAGAATTTTGTAACAAAATTTTTTTTGTATATGAATATACAATCACCATATAAACTACATTTCTTATTTTAAGCAACAGTCAAAATGCTAGAAGTCATTTTTATAGCAGATAATTACTAGTACATACAACACACAAACATACACACACACATACAAAAAGGTAAAAGGCTCAACCAAAAAATAAAAAACACACACACACACACAAAAAAAACCTTTTCCTTAATATTGAAAGCAGTGTTTTTACTGTAGTCCCTATATAATGCAGAGTAGCAGTTAAGACCTATCCTTATCTCGATTCCAATTTGGGCCCCCATACTATTTGCTTGAATAAAAGAAAGATCTCCATTGTTCAGCAAAAAACATTCATAATAGGGGAACTTTGAGCCTCACAAAATTTATTGAGTTAGCATAGACTTAATAATACTTTTAATAAAAGCTCCTTTTCTCTTCATAATAATTTGTTTAACAGAAAGAGCGATTTATTCTATTTCTTAAATCAATACTTGATGTGAGTATTAGATAATGTCACATTATCAAAAACATTTTCAGTTGTCAGAAGTTGGAGCACATACCAGTCATTGCTGATCATAGCTCTATAATGATGAAGGGAAACATTGCTTGAAAGAGACTGGTGCAGACTGTATTGCTGTCTCTTTCCCACCAAACAGCCAGAACAGTATCACCTTATCCATGTTCTCCAGGAGAACCAAAGACCAGAGGTGCAAAGGATGAAAATGAACTGCCTTGTTTTTGTTCTTTGCCCCCTTCCCCCATTCCCTATATTGTTGTTGTTAAGTGTCATTGAGTCTGTTCCAACCCATAGTGGCCCTGTATAGGGTTTCCAAGGAGCAGTTAGTGAGCTTGAACAGCCTACCTTGTGGTTCAAACTGGCTTTGCAGTCCAGCTCATTGACCCACAGTGCCACCCAGGACTCCTTATAGACCCTTTTATTTTATCTTATTTCTTTCTTTGATGTACAAAAACAAAACAAACAAACAGCAATGGCTACAAAAAACATCCAGGGATATATAATCATTTAAACAACCACAGGGCATATTCTGGAAGCCAATCTCTTGGCCTCCAGTATGCAGCCTTTCTTTTTCCATCAGTCTAGAGTCCTCAGTTGCTCAATCTCTCCATGCCATCACCTCTGACTCCATCTGGTGCCATTGCTTCTCTGGTTAGGGTCTCACATTCAGCTCATGCTCTTGTATGTTGATGGTCCTAGGGTCCTCTGTTCCTGGAATGCAAGA
>NW_006408619.1:4577418-4578295 GCF_000296735.1 Chrysochloris asiatica
TGCCCCTGGTCTTGTTTTGATTGATGATATGGAACTTTTACATCATCTCTTTCAGCAGATATAGTCAATTTGATTTATATGTATTCCATCTGGTGAGGTCCATGTGTATAGTCATCTCTTATGCTGTCTTAAGAAGGCATTTGAAATAAACAAATCATTGATTTTGCATATTTCTATCATGTGATCTCCAGCATCATGTATATCGCCAAGGCCATACTTTCCAAATATGGATGCTTCCTCTTTGCTCCCAACCTTTGCATTCCAATCACCAGTAATGATCAATATGTCTTGATTAAATGCTTGATCAATTTCAGATTGAAGAAGTTGATAGGATTCTTCTGTTTTATCCTCACTAGCTTTAGTGGTTGGTGCAGAAATTTGAATAATAGTTGTATTAACTGATCTTCCCCATAGGTACATGGATATTATCCTATTACAGACAGCGTTGTACCTCATGGCTGATCTGGATACGTTCTAGTTGACAATGAGTGCAACACCATTCCTCTTTAATTTGTCATTCCCAGCATAGTAAACCATGTGGTTGCCAGATTCAAAATGGCCAATACCAGTCCATTCCAGCTCACTAATGCCTAAGATATCGATGCTTATGCGTTCCATTTCATTTTTGACAATTTCTACTTTTTTCTATTTTCATACTTCTTACATTCCATGTTCTGATTATTAATGGATGTTTACAACTGTTTCTCTTCATTTTGAGTTGTGCCCGATCAGCAAATGAAGGTCCCACGGGCTTTACTTCCACCAGCTTTACTCATTTCATGTCATCTTGGTCAACTCTGCTTTGAGGAGGCATATCTTCCCCAGTCGCATTTTGAGTGTCTTCCAATCTGAGGGGCTCATTTTCCGGCACTATATC
>NW_006408619.1:4579481-4581241 GCF_000296735.1 Chrysochloris asiatica
CAGCCACTTCATACCTTTATAGCCTCCCCTTCCCATTTTAGGTAGTTAATGTCTAAGTTGCCCAACCCTATCAACCCTGTGTACAGAGAGATAGGTTTCATCCTTGATGTGAAGACTCCTTTCCTCTAGGTGGGTATTTTGAGGTACTATATCCTTAAGTAAAGGTCAAGTTCATCAAATTATAGCAATTTATACTTGCTTCCTTTATTAAATTTCTTTATCATCCTCTAGTCAAGCTCTGATCATCAAACCATCAAAGCTAGGTCAGATGGGTACTATAGCAGCTCAACTCTTAACAATTGCAGCACTAGCCTTCCTTAGCTCTTAATCTATTAAATTTCCATGGCCTCTTAATCATTAAGTGCAGGAGCCTCTTCCCAATCTTTGTCCTCCTTTAATTCCTCATGACCCCTTAGTTCAGGTGAGACATTTCCTTTTCTTCTAGAATTCTTCCTTATTTTCTCCTCTTTATTCTTGAATTACTTAACAGAGTACCTTGCTTACAACCTAGTGAGTTTTTCATTTAAATTGACCTAATTAATAGCACATTAACTAGATATCAGATCTTGTCCTAAATCAGCAGAGGACATCTCTCCTACTTTGATTATTATTACCTTTAGTATCAGTGTTTAGACAGTCTGAAAGGACCCCATTGATTGATAATTATAACTGATATATATACACATGATATGTATACAGATACATGATATAGCTACATATACATGATATATACCTGATATAGATACATATATACATTATATATATATATATACTGATTCCCCTCCTACTCCCTCTCCCTAACTGTGAGATCCTTAGGACAGGGTGTTCACCCTTCTCCCTACTCAGTTTCAGCAGTGAACCTATATGCAAATGGCTCTCAAACTCATTAACTTAAGCCCTGACTTTTCATCTAAATTACTGACTCCTATTTCCAAATGCCTGCTAGATAACTCTCTCTAGTTCCTATAACTACTTCAGAGCCAACGTGGTGAAAACTAAATTGATAATCTTTTCCCTGCTCCCTAATTAGCTCCTCCTGCTCATTCCCTAATTGCTCTTCCAGATGCTACCATTATCCAAGCTACTCAGACTCAAAATGTTGAAGCCAAAGGTGATTCTTTCTTCCACTTACTCTGTATTCAGTACCCAGCTCATATACTCCACCTTTGAGCCCTTTGAATAGAGTCTCCTCCTTTTCTATCCCCACAGCCTCTGTGTTAGTGTGGAGCCTATTATTGCTAACCCAAACCTCTCTACATTATCTGACCATCTCCATGTCTGTAGCCTCTGCTCATTTCACTCATAAGCTGCATATTCTGGAAGTATAATTTTCACTATTATTCTTAAACCACTGACTTTCCCTCACTGATAAAATTTAAATACAGTAAAACATTAAATGTCCTCCACAATATAGGACCCAACTCTCTCCATGTCTTAACCATCACTTACAGTTGTTGTTGTTAAGTGCCATTGGGTCAGTTGCAATGAAAAGCAACTTTGTATAAGGTTTCTGAGGAGCAGCTAGTGGGATTGAAGTGCTGGCCTTGCAGTTAGCTGTCCAGTGCATAACCTAGCAGCTATTCATAATGGCGTTAGGATTGGAGGAAGACTCATTAACAACCTGCGATATGCAGATGATACAACCTTGCTTGGGGAAAGTGAAGAGGACTTAAAACATTTACTGATAAAGATCAAAGAGCACAGCTTTCAGTATGGATTGTGTCTCAATGTAAAGAAAATGAAAATTCTCACCACTGGAC
>NW_006408619.1:4581341-4584779 GCF_000296735.1 Chrysochloris asiatica
GCTGCAAATATAATTAAAATTATAGCGCTCAAGATTGGAAGTCTATTCTGAATTATCATGGTAAACTTGATGTAATCACATGAGCCCTTACAAAGAACTTTCTCTAATGAGAATCATTTGTGATGAAAAAGGAGGCAGAAGAGAAATGGTACAAGAGGAATTCTGAAAAAATGGAAGCATGAAAGGATTTGATGTGCCTTTGTTGTCTTTCAAGATACTGAAAGAAATCTTAGAAATGCCTCAGCCAGCAAAGAAATAGGGACATTGTTGTTGTTGCTAAGTGTAAACTGACTGCTTTTCCTACAGGGCCACACCAGGACTAGGAAGCAATAGAAAACTAGTAATTCACATATCCATAAATGCATGGATCTGTTTTTAAAGGTTTAGAATACACAAATATGAAAAGGCAAGTGCCATACTTACATAACACACTAGACTAAGTAAGGAATGTTTGGAACAGGCAAACAGACTAAAGGTCAAATGCACCTGGCTGGTCTAGAAGCATAGGGAACTTTGACTACTTTCAACTTCTTAATGAAAACTAAAGAACAAGTCTTTATGTGAGAATCCCACAGAAGTGCTGGCTCAAAAAATCACCAAAAATTCAGACCTAGTTTCTACCTTCATGCATACCTTTGCTGAACTTGACAAATCTTCCAGCTGACAACTTTGTATAATTGTTTATGAGTGTCAAGTGTGTGTAATACAGATATAAAATAATTGTTTCCTGAGCAGTTTTCTAAGTGTTAAGAAAAAAAACAAAGCAAAACAAAACCCTGGCAATAGGCCTCGAGAAATCACTTGGATCCCTGCTTCTTCCCTCACAGGAGATGAAGGAAGGCATGAGGGTTTGGGTTCTATGTGGAGGCTTGAAAAAGAACATGGAGAAATGGAATAAAAAATTCATGGGAAATGTCTACAAACTTAAGTGTCCTCACATCTCTACCAGGTCTTTCTTTTGTTTTTCTAGAGTGACATCCCTTGTGGTTTTCCCATGTTTTAAAAACATTTCTATGAATTTACTCAGGGAAAATAAACTCAGAGAAAACTTCTTTCTTGTCTAGCATTCTGATCATAAGAGTTAATGAATTGTGCATGGAGCCCCTGTATGCTATCAAATCTTCAATTTAGTACCAGGCTGTGAGGGGCAGTCTCCTGAGTGTCAGGATGGTTTCCTTATGTAGTCAGCAAAGCTTGTCCTTTGCTCTCCATGTATGTGTGGCTACTGGCAAATGCTAATTTATGATAAGTCATGTCTGGATTGACAGGTAGACAACTACAGAGGAGAGGCTGTTTGGTAAGTCTGGGAAGAGATCACGGAGAATGGAAGTAAGAAATAGATACTTATTGGTAACAAAACCTAAAACCGTGTGACTGATTGACTGATCATTCATTTCAATTTAATCCATGGAGAAGCTTAGATAGAAAACTTTAGGGGGAAAAAAAGATATTTGGATTTATATTTAGGAAGCTGGTCTAGGAATGTTCATATAGATGTTTTTCTTTGTTGAGAATCCGGGAAAAAGGAAAATGTCCTTCAGATGCATTCTGAAAGAACAATTAATGCTGAAACCTTGGGGTTATATCTGTAGATAACATACTGATTACCATTCTTTCCCTGAACATGAGAAGCAATGAGGGGTAACCTCACTGACCTTAGACTGGAGTCTACTTCAAATTTAAAAGCTGAACCCAACTTCTCTCTTAAGGTGGTTCAAAGAGCCTATGCTATACATACTATGGCTATGAGACCCTATAAAGGCTTTGTGTCCTGAGAGTTATACTGAGAGGATGTAAGAAAAGGGCTGCAGTGTCATGATAGAGGCTGTGGATTAGAGCAACAGTAAGGGCAGAATTTACTGAAAAACAAGTGAAATGTATCCTTTGGTAGTCCTAGTGTGATGCTGAGGGCTAATCACTGGACTACAAGGTCAGTTTGAACTGCAAGGTCTGCAGTTCTAGCTCTTCAGTTGCTCTTTGGAAACCCTATATAGGGTCACTATGAGTTGGAACTGACTTGACTGTACTTTGCAACAGCAACAGCCTTTGACTTTGTAGCTTCTTTTGTGGAGAGTGATGGATAAGTAAGGTGATAGAGATTCTTAGTTTCATCTGAGTCAGCTGACTTCTAGATGGGTACCAGGACTGCTTAACATTGCACAGTTACCAATAACCATTCCAGTTGATTCAAACTCTCTCTTTTTAAAGTTCTGAAGCCTAGTTATACTCCCATTTTCTTTTAGGATATTTTTTTTCTGGGAACAAACATCGAGACCAGCAGAGCAGAACTGATTTGTGGGTGAGATAGCAGGGACTCAGGGAATATATTAGCTAAAACCAAAGAACTCACTGGGACATGATTATCATCTTCAGATATGCATTAAGTAATCATGTCAAAGAGGGATTTGCCTTCATTCCTATGATCACTGATAACAAATGTAGCACTGAAGTGTAGTAGTCCCAGGAAAGCGAAATGGCATTAGCTGACTTCTGCAGTGATGAGTTCTCCGTCTCCAGGAGTAATTAAGTCAGAGCTAAATGCTCATTTGTTAGGTTTTCTCTGAAGAGAATTATATACTGGAAGTAGACTGGGGTGGGCTTGTGATCAAGAACACAGTCCTGAAATCCATTGTTTTCTTTTGAATAAAAGGTATTCCAAGTGAACTTTTTTACCCCACCCCTTTCCTATTTTAAAAATTTGCTCTTGATTTCTACTCTTCATCTATGTCCCTTCATGGGGGGAAAAGAAGGCCTTTGGGCTAGTCAAGTTTTACTTATCTTCCTAGACTCCATCCTGACTTCCGTTATTTTGTTTTTGACGAACTGTGCTCACCAATTTATCCCCTTCCATTCTGTTATCTTTCCAATATCTTCTTCAGTAGAACCTTTATTCTTCTTTAACATAGCATATGCTTCCATACTTGTATATATTTCCTAAACTGTGCCACTCCTTACAGTTCCATTCTGAATCTTTTCATGAAAAATTAAATTGTTGACGTTAAGTACCCAACTTCTCCAATTCATGCTCTCTCCTCAGACTCTTGGCAAATAGCTCTGACTACTTCATTATGATGAGTGATGGAAACATGCATGTTTCTTTAGTTCTAATATTCTCTTTAACCTTCTAATTTTCCTTAAATTTCAAAACTGGTATAAAGACCCTTTGTTTTTGTGTTCCATTTTGTTGATTACAATAGTTGTGGTCCTATGTGACTGAGTAGAACTTCCTCATAGGGTTTTCTAGGCTGCAATCTGTATGGGAGAAGATCTCCAGGTGTTTTCTTCTGTGGGTTTGAATTAGGAACCTTTGGGTTAGCAGCTGAGCACTAATTATGCCACCAGACCCCCAAGACCTTCTTAAAGATGCTCCACCAGAACAAAGCAAAACCTATTGCTGTTGAGTTAATTCTGACTCAAAGTGAAGAGTAGAATTTCCCC
>NW_006408619.1:4591584-4593966 GCF_000296735.1 Chrysochloris asiatica
GAGGTTGGCCCAGGATTGGGCAGTGTTTCATTTTGCTGTGCATAAGGTCGCTATATGTCAGTACCAACTCGATGGCACCTAACAACAACAACGACATTAATAATAGTTTAAATGCATGAATGCTCACTGTGAGCCAGGCATCATGTTAAGTGATTTATAATAACTCTGTGAAGTCAGTACTATTATTATAATCCAAATAATGTGTTGGTGTTCACAGAGTTAGTAAGCATTTGAGCCTATAAAGTATTAGGGATACCTGAGTCTGAATGGTCCTGTGGTTCTGTCTTCATAGTTACTACTAGTCCCACAGGCAGCTTACATGGAATTTCCATGCTTCCATCATTTACACTGTCCCAGATCCCTCTATTTGGAGTGTTTTTCTATGTATCTTATCATTAGAAAATATCTTTTTTTCCTAAGAGCTCTTTACTAATCTCTGGCCCCAATTTGTGGTCATGCACTGTAGGACAATTATTTGACCATAAAGTTGGTTTGAACCACAACATCAGTAGTTCAAACTGTCCAGCTGTTCCTCAGAAACCCTGTACAGGATTGCTATGAGTTGCAACCAACTCCATGGCATACAACCATCACCTACACCACTAGCATTTGGACATCCTGAGGCCACAGCACTGGTTTATATGTACTTGAAATATATGTCATTGATTTTTTAATACTTCAAGTACTGCTCTTCTAATAGAGGGAAAGAAAAATCCCATTTATTATAGTGGACCACTGTGACACCTTAAACACTTCATCTCAAGGTTGATTTGAATTGCAAGATTGCAGGTTCAAACTCATCATCTACTCCTTCGAAACCCTATACAGGGTTGCTATGAGATGGAATTGACTCAAGGGCACTTAACAACAACAATAATACTGGAAATAAGGACCAAACCAGCTTCTTCATTGATATAAAATTTTTAAAACTAGATTAATTAGGAATAATAACCTGATACTGATCATCTACATTAGCAAGAAAGGAGCCCTGGTATAGTAGTGGGTTATGCACTGGGCTGTTAACCTCAAGGTCATCAATTCGAGTCAATCAGATGCTCCACTGTAGAAAGATGCGGCTTTCTGCTCCTGTAAAGATTTGCAGTCTCAGAAACCCTACATAGGGTTGGTATGATTCAGAATCAACGCTATTGCACATCATCACATTAGAAAGCCAAATCTCATTTATGCTATCCCAGTAAGAATTTAATGGTATGGAATTTTTCTACAGAGAAGCTCATTTTGAGAGACTAATTTTGAGTTCTTTGAATCCTTCTGATCCAAAAACTTAGGTAGGGAAGCTGATGAGGATATGATGAATGATTGGTTACTTGCTGGAAATCTCCATCAGAATTGTTGGTTGGTGTTGTCTCAGTGTCTTCTGCAAGAATGAATTGAAACTTACCATTTGGGTAGATCTGTCTCAGAGAGGAAATGATGACATTTTTGCCTCTCATATGTGATCCTTTTACTTTTGGTCCTTCTCAACTTCCATTTTCCTCGTTTCAGAACTGCTTCAGATTATTCATAGTTTTCTCTCTCTCGTTTTTTTTTGTTTTTTTTTTTCTGTCATCACCATTTCTCAAACAGTTCTTTGATTTTCTCTCAGTAACACCCATTATTTTTCAGGTTTGCTTTCTAAGAGTCCCTAAGTTTGTTTTGTGTGTGATGAATAAATTTTTTACAATGTTTTGTGACAGAACATTTCTGGGGTAAAGGAGTGATAAATATCAAATCAAGTGGAAGCCAGAAATTTAATTTTCCTTATCAAGGCCAATCTGTGCTTCATTTTATCCTGACCAAAATTGACATTTTATCCCTGTGATAATAGAAGACTCTGATTGCAGTGCCTTTTCAAAAAAAATTTTTTTTAAGAAAAAAAACAAAACAAAACAAAAAAATCCTACTTTCTTTCTTCAGAGAAGCTCAAATCAAAGCAGAGCAGATTCCCTGCACAAAAGTCACCTTATATCTCTTTAGCCTTTTTGTCCCCAAGCCTGGCAGCAAGTATTTCCATAAAGTTGCTGTACGTTCTTGATTTAATGTGTTGCTGTCAGGTTTTATCTCTGGTTCTCCTCAAGAAATTTATCTAACCCAGGCAGGGACACAAGGAAAGCTCCCCCACTTTCTTCATTCCATCCTATTTCATAAATTAAAAGGGCTTGAGGAGACGGTAATAAAATCTGAGAACTAAAGTTAGCTCACTAGAATTTGGTTTCATTTAGAGAGGGACAAGCAGTACTTGCTCACGTGGTGCTTCAAGTCTCTGGGTGGTGTACACAATTAATGCACAACTTAGGAAGTTGGAGGTTTCAGTCCTCCCACAGGCATCTTGAAAGAAACTTTTGGCAATTTGCTTCCAAAATATCAGCCCTTAAAAACCCT
>NW_006408619.1:4595670-4596473 GCF_000296735.1 Chrysochloris asiatica
AGATATCAAAGATATTATCCAATAATTTCTGCATTCCGTTGGGTCACCTCTCTTTGGAACGGGCACAAATATAGATCTCTTCCAATCAGTAGGCCAGATAGTTGTCTTCCAAATTTCTTGGCAGAGATGAGTGAGTGCCTCCTGTGCCAACTCACTTTCTTGAAAGAATTCAATTTTTATTCCATTAATTCCTGGTGTCTTGTTTTTTGACAATTCCTTCAATGCACCTTTGATTTCCTCCTTCAGGATCATTGGCTCTTGATCATATGCTACCTCTTGTAATGGTTGAACATTAACCATTTCCTTTTGTTATAGTGACTCTCTGTATTCCTTCCATCTTCTCTTGATGCTTTCTGCATCATTCAATAATTTGCCCAGTGTATCCTTCAATAATGAAGCTCGAGGCTTGAATTTTTCTTCAGTTCTCCCAGCTTGAGAAATGCTGAGTGTGTTCTACATTTTTGGTTTCCTAATTCCAGATCTTTGCACATTTTGTTGTAATATTTGGCTTTATCTTCTCAAGCAGATCTTTGAAATTTTCTGTTCAGCTCTGAAACCTCCTCATTTCTTCCATTTGCTTTAGCATCTCTACGCTTAAGAGCAAATTTCAGTGTCTCTTCTGACATCCATTTTGACCTTTTCCTTCTTTCTTGTCTTCTCAATGAATTTTTGTTTTCTTTATGTATGATATTCCTGATGTCATCCCATAATTCTTCTGGTCTTTGGTATTTAGTGTTTAATGTATCAAATCTGTTCTTCAGATGATCTCTAAATTCAAGTGGGATATATTCAAGGTCGTATTT
>NW_006408619.1:4596607-4603004 GCF_000296735.1 Chrysochloris asiatica
CAGATGTAGTCAATTTGATTTCTATGCATTTCATCTGGTGAGATCCCTGTGTATAGTCATCTATTATGCTGTCTAAAGAAGGTATTTGAAATGAACAAATCATTGGTTTTTCAGAAATCTATCATTCTTTCTCCAGCATCATTTCTATCACCAAGGCCCTATTTTCCAACCACTGATCCTTCCTGTTTGCTCCCAACCTTTGCATTCCAATCACCAGTAATGATCAATACATCTTGATTGCATTTTTTTATCAATTTCAGATTGAGGAAGTTGGTAGAATACTTCTATTTCATCCCCAGAGTCTTTAGTGTTTGGTGTGTACATTTGAATAATAGTGGTATTAAATTGGTCTTCCCTGTAGGTACATGGATATTATCCTATCACAAATAGCATTGTACCTCATGACTGATCTGGATAAGTTCTTTCTGACAATTAATGTCACACCATTACTCTTCAATTTGTCATTGCCGGCATAGTAAACCACATGGTTGTCAGATTCATTTAAAGTGCTCAGTAATGTTCTTTAAATATATAACTCATTTAATAATAATGATTGTCTTATAATGTAGATTCTATTTATCCCCATTTCATGGATAATGAAATTGAGGCACAAAGAGGAAAGTTGCTACTTACCTCTGATGCTACTAGCAAGTAGTGGATCCAGGAGTAAAAGGCGAGCAGGCTGGCTCCAGGATCTATGCTCTTAGTTACTTCACTATGTTGCCTCCTCATAAACTTATGCAGTTTTCTTTGAGACTACTGTGTTCTCTCACAGGTAACTTTCCAATTCTTGATTGTTGAGTTTCTGGATTATACTTTAGAACTTCTCAAACCACATGCCTTCAAACTCCCCAATGTAGTTTTGCCAAAACTGAGAATATGTCCAAGTTCTGTAATCTCAGAATACCCTTTTATTGAGAGATGACGTTTCAGTTCTGTCAGAAACTAAAAAGGCCACCATATATGTCTTTGTCCAACTATAAACTAAGGCAAAGCTGGACTAAGTGATTGCCTCTGTTCTAAGAATTAAGTGCAAGGATCCAAAGCTTTATCTATGTCTTTTTGAACACCAGGTTTTGCAAATCATGTGCAGATATTTATTTCAAATTCAGACAAAGGGGATGGAGCAAAGTTAAAAATGTTCTTCCAAGTGTGCCTCTGAAAAACATATTTGTACAAGGACTGATGTAGTTTTGTGGGAAATTAGCCAATCCTCTTGTTCTTTCCAAGGTCTCTCTCATGATATATCATTCTTCTTAGTTGTTGCCAAGTTGGCTCCGACTCATGAAGAACCCCTGGACAATAGAAGAAGAGATTGCTTCATCCTTTGCTAGCCTCATGATCATTGATACTATTGAGTACATTGTTGCAATCATTGTGGTAATGCAGCCCACTGAGGGCTTTCCTTGCATTTGCTTTTCCAAATATGATATCCTTCTCCAGTGATTGGCTTTTCTTGATTATGTATCCAAAGTAATCTAATTGAAATCTCAGAAAATATACTATGATCCATAGGGTTTTCTTTGGCTAATATTTAGAAGTAGATTATTCAGGCCTTGCTTCCTATCCTGTCTTAATCGTAAAGTTCTGCCAAACCTGCCCAACATGGATGACCCTGCTAGCCTCTGAAATGTTGGTGTCATAGTTTCCAGCATCACAGCAATATGCACTTCCCACAATACAACAAACTGACAGATGTAGTGGGCATCATACTTAGATATATGAAGTAATATATGTTATGAGGACAAATGGATAACGAATAAAGAAGAACATTAAAGAATTGGTACATTTGAGTTATGATGTTGGAGGAGAATATTAACAGCACCGTGGACCACCAAAAGAACAAACAAATCTGTGTTGGAAGAAATACTGCCACAATGTTCCTTAGAAGTCAGAATGGCCAGATTTCATCTCTCATGCTTAGGACATCTTATAAGGAGGGGCCGGTTCCTGGAGAAGGACATCATGTTTGGTAAAGTGGAGGGTGAGTGAAAAAGGAGAAGATGTCCAACAAGATGCATCGGCATAGTGGCAGCAACAACGAGGAGTCTTTATACTAGAGATTATACAGTGCTGAAGGAGCTCTGGTAGTGTAGTGGTTACGAATCGGGCTGTGAATCTCATGGTCAGAAGTTCAAAACTACCAGCTGTTCCACAGGAGAAAGATGAGGCTTTCTGCCTCCATAAAGATATCCAGCCTTGGAAACCCTGTACAGGGTTGCTATGAACTGGAACCAGCTCTATGGCGCATAACAACAACAATACAGTGATGGGGCTGTGAGTGGGCTTCATTCATCCATAGAATCTTTAAAATTATATACAATATAGTTCACAATATGTCATATTGTGGTAACATGTATCTCAGTTTTACATACTTTGGTGGCTTGTGTGTTGTGATGCAGGAAACTCTGCCACTGGTACTTTAAATACCAGCAGGGTCATCCATGGAAGACAGTTTTTAATGGAGCTTCCAGACTAAGGCAGACTAGGAAGAAGGACAGGCTGACCACTTTTGTGTGGTTAGCTACTGCAAACCTTATGAATAGTAGCAGGACATTATCAGATACGTGCCAGAAGATGAGCCCCTCAAGTTTGTAGGCACTGAAAATACAACTGGTGAAGAGTTGTCTCCTTAAAGTAGAATTGAATTTAATGACATGGAGTAAAGCTTTTGGGACCTTCTTTTACTGATGGGGCACAACTCAAAATTAGAAGACCCAACTGCAAACATCCATTAATAATAAAAATGTGTAATATACACCATATGAATCAGGAATACCAGAAGTCATCAAAAATGAAATAGAATGCGGAAAAGCTTCCTTAGAGTTACCAGAAGACAGATTACGGAACCAACTTGACAGCATTTAACAACAGCAATATTTGGTCAAACATTTTATTAACTCATCCCTTATGAATCCTGGTGTAGTGCTGTCAAGTTGGTTCCGACTCATAGTGACCTTATATAGGGTTTCTTAGAGTGACAAGTGAGTTTGAACCTCCAACCTTGTGGTTCAAACTGATCTTTTGGTCCAGTGCATTATGCCACAGTGCCACACTAGGACTCTTATAGGTTATTTTTTAAGTTGATAATTTTGCATGTCTAATTTTTAAGTTGATAATTTTGTATGCCCCACAAATGATGTACAAAATTTGGCTGAAAGCAGAGAATATCAGAAAGATGTTTACCTATGTTTTATTGACTATGCAAAGCCTTTCAATTGTGTGGATCATGACAAGCTATGGACCACATTGAGAAGTATGAGTATTCCAGAGCACTTAATTGTACTTATGAGAAATCTGTACCTGGACCAAGACGCAGTTGTTTGAACAGAGCATGGGAACATTGAATGTTTTAAAATTGGGAAAGGTGTGCCACAAGGTTGTGTTCTTTCACCATACTTATTCAACCTGTATGCTGAGCAAATAATAGGAGAAGCTGGTTTCTATGAAGAAGAACTTGGCATCAGGATTGAAGGAAGACTCATTAACAACCTGTGATATGCAGATGATACAACCGTTGCTTGCTGAAAGTGAAGAAGACCTGAAACATTTACTGATGAAGATCAAAGAGCACAACCTTCGATATGGATTTCATCTCAATGTCAAGAAAACAAAAATCCTCACCACTGGACCAATAAACAACATTCTTATCAATGGAGAAAAGATTGAAGTTGCCAAGGACTTCGTTCTTCTTGGATCATCTATCAACATTCGTGGAAGCAACAGTCAAGAGATCAGACAACGTATTGCATTAGGCAAATCTGCTGCACAGGAACCTTTTAAAGTGTTAAAGAGCAAAGATGTCAGCTTGAGGACTAAGGTGCGCCTGACTGAAGCCATGGTATTTTCAATAGCCTCATATGGATGCAAAAGCTGGATAGTAAATAAGGAAGATAGTAGAAGAATTGATGCATTTGAATTGGGGTGTTGGAGGAGAATACTAAAGTGCCATGGACTGCCAAAAGAACCAATAGATCTGTTTTGGAAGAAGTGCAGCCAGAGTGCTCCTTGGAGGCCAAGATGGCTAAACTTCATCTCTCAAACTTCTGACATATTGTCAGGAGGGAACAGTCACTGGAGAAGGATGTCTTGCTGGGTAAGGTGGAGGGTCAGAGAAAAATCCAATGAGATGGATCGGCCAGGTGGCATCATTGATGGTGTCAAGTGTGGCAGCAGTAGTGAAGTTGGCCCAGGATTGGACATTGTTTCATTCAGCTGTGCATGGGGTCTCTATGAGTCAGTTCCAACTCGATGGTACCTGACAATAACAACAACAACATGAGTAGAAAACAACTTGATAACACTTAACAACAATAACAGTGTAATAGCTGGATCTGCAGTTGCCTTGGCAGGGCCAGACCAAATGATTTCACAAGCCGTATACATCCGCAGGCCAGACATTGTCCACCCCTATAACAAACCCAATTAGTCCCTCCACTGGAGAAAGATGCTGCAGTCCACTGACATAAAGATACGCAACCTTGGAAACCCTATGGGGGTAGTTCTACCATGTCCTATAGGGTCACTGGAGTCCTGGTGTGACCCTGCTGAATAAGCAGCAGACAAGGTCAGTGGTCCAAACCCACCAACTGCTCTTTGTAAATTTTTTACAGGGTCACTATGAATCAGAACGAACTCAAAAGCACTGAACAACAACATAGGGTCATTATGACTCAGAATCTACTTGATAGCAGCAAGTTAGGTCTGGTTTAGTTTGTTTTTTAATGAAAAACATCTTGAAATTCCAGTGTGAATTTCTTAATCAAGAATTATTTTCTAAATTCAATATATGTTAATGATATCATATGAGGGGACGTCACAAAGTTCATGGAAAAAATCCATTAAAATTTTCAATGATTTTTTTAAAGCCCTCAGATTTGTTGAAATACCCTATAGTATGGCTCTGTCCCCACCTGCTTGTCTTTGTGTCTGGTTTCTCTCTGTTGGTAGGGACACAGCAGTACTACAAGTTATTATTTTATGTACTGACCCTTTTTATCCATATTAATACATTTTCCCTGATTGTCTTTCATATGATATTAATGTTACTACTGAAGCTTGCTTTTGATTGATATTTTGAAACTTGCTCTGAGGAATTCCTTTAAGTATGTCTCTTTTAAACAGCATGAGGATAGATTTCATTTTTATGAATCCGGTAAATTCAGTTGAAAACAGGTGACTTCATACCAAGTAGACATATTTGGTATTACTAATGTGTATAAACATACATTTCAGCCACATGAATTTCTGCTTTTCATCCTTGCTGCTTTGTCCCTAAGTTCCAGTTTGTGCTCAAACTGATGGGGCTTAATATATACTGCTCCCTTTTCTTCCTCTATTGGCTTCAAAACTATAGAGTTTATGTCTGTACTTTTAATGGTTTTCTGTATAACTCTTAAATAAAATTTGGAATTATCTATAATTCACTTTCTCCTTTAAAATATGACATTAATATTTAGCATATTTTAATTAACCATTAAATACTGTCTCCCAATCTTGTTATTTGTGTCTAGAGTTCATTTTATCATATGACACAATAAATTAGTTTCTCCAACTAGGTCTTTTTGTAGTTTTCCTATAAAATGCATCAATTTTTATGATCATCACCATTTCTCATATTTCATATCTGCAATCTCTTGCTTCTTCTTCGTGTTGAATTACAATCTCTAATTGTTCTTTTGTTGAAGTCTTGTTGCAAATTCTCTTCATGTCCTATGACTGAAAATGTTTGTGTTTTACTTTCATTCACTTTAAGATGTTATACCTAGTTACTGACCAGTTTCTTTCAGTTGAGCTGTAGCTTTGAACACCATCTGCTTTTTCTATGTGTAGTTTAAAATATTTTGTTTTATCCTATTGTTCTGTTTCAACTTGCTGTTTCTAGTTGTGAGTTTGTCTTTGTTCTCCTGCTTAGGAATAAGAATTCACTTTTTTTTTTTTATTGTTTTATTGTGAATTGAGTAGGGACTGTGGTGGGAGGGGGAAGGAAGACAGAGAGAACCATGCAAGGTTCTGAGAGCAGCGGCAAGGGTTGCCTGGTGAGGCCATTTCTGAGGTGGGAGCCTCATGGTGCAGAGAGATGGGGTGGGATATCAAGGGAGAGGTCTTGTGGAGACCTGGGAACTGAAATAGTGGTTGCAAGCTGTGGTACCTTCTGTTCCTGAAGGGGAGGGAACAGCCGGGGTCTGAACTGGGGGAGGGGGGAGTTGGCTGGAAGCTTACCTGGGGAAGGGGGTTGAGATCAAAGAGGTATCCCAATTGAGATCAAAGAGGACAGAGCCCAGTTGGGGGTCACAGAGAGAAAATGGGGAAAATTAGGGTTGGGTGAGAGGGAGGGAATTTGAGGTGAAGTATTTCCAACCAAAAGCCCCAGTTTGAGGACACCTATCAGCAGGTG
>NW_006408619.1:4603711-4604879 GCF_000296735.1 Chrysochloris asiatica
GAATGGAGTAAGCCCATGGGAGAAAAGTCTGTGGGACCTTCATTTCCTGATGGGGCACAACTCAAAATGAAGAGAAACAGCTGTAAACATCCATTGAAAATCGGAACATGGAATGTGCAAAGTTAGGAATCTGGGAAAATTGGAAATTGTCAAAAATGAAATAGAATGCATAAACATTGAATCTTAGGCATTAATGAGCTGAAATGACCTGGTATTGACCATTTTGAATCTGACAACAACATGGTTTACTATACTGTGAATGACAAATTGAAGAGGAATGGTGTTGAATTCATAATCGAAAGAACATATCCAGATCAGTCATGACGTCTGCTGTCTGTGAAAAGATAATATCCATGCACCTACAGGGAAGACCAGTTAATACCACCATTATTCAAATTTCCACACCAACCACTAAAACCAGTGAGGATGGAATGGAAGAATTCTACCAACTTGAATCAGAATTTGATCAAACATGCAATCAAGATGTATTGATCATTACTGGTGATTGGAATGCAAAGGTTGGGAGCAAAAAGGAAGGACATTGGTTGGAAATTATGGCCTTGGGGATAGAAATAATGTTGCAGCACGCATGATAGAATTTTTCAAAACCAATAATTTGTTCATTTCAAATACCTTCTTTAGACAGCATAAGAGACAACTACACACATGGACCTCACCAGATGGAATACATAAAAATCAGATTGACTAAATCTGTGGAAAGAGACAATGGAAAAGCTCTATATCATCAGTGAAAACAAGGCCAGGAACAGACTGTGGAACAGACCATCAATTAATTACTTATATGCAAATTCAAACTGAAGCTGAAGAATATGAAAACCAGTCCACAAGAGCCAAAACATGACCTTATATATATCCCACCTAAATTTAGAGATCATCTGAAGAACAGATTTGATACATTAAACACTAAAGACCGAAGACCAGAAGAGTTGTGGGATGACATCAAGAACATCATACAATGAAGAGCGCAAAAGTCATTGAAAAGACAAGAAAGAAGGAAAAGGTCAAAATGGATGTTAGAAGACACACCAAAACTTGCTCTTCAGTGTAGAGATGCTAAAGCATATGGAAGAAATGAAAAGATCCAAGAGCTGAACAATAAATTTCAAAGATCAGCACGAGAAGATAAAGCCAAATATTATAACAAAAT
>NW_006408619.1:4625551-4626545 GCF_000296735.1 Chrysochloris asiatica
AGTTTGTGTTTTTTTGTGCTATTTCTTGTCAGTTTCTTCTTAGTTTTCATGTTTGCTTGTTCTGTTTGGAAGTTCATTTTCATGGTAAGTTGTGAAGTATTAACTTTCTTTGAGGTTACCTTATAGTCTATTTACTTTTCTCTCCATTTAAGAGAATCTATTGTATCCTGTAATCTACTTGACATCCTCACCACCTGGATCTCTGTTGCTACATTTATCCCTTCTTTGACACTGATGTAATTTTGATCTTCGGTTGACCTCCCAGCTCCTTTGAGTTTGTTGTTGTGGTTTTGTTCTGTTCTGAACTCTGCTTTGTGTCGACTGAGTTCCAGGTGTCAATCTCTGGTTGTTGTCTGTTCTTGTTGGTTTTCAGTCCAAAGAACTCCCTTTAGGATGCTTTGAAAGGTTGGATTGGTTTTGATAAAATCTTAGATTCTGTTTATCCTGGAATGTTTTCATTGCACCATCATGTTTGATTGGTAGTTTTGCTGGATAGACAATTCTTGGTTGGCAGTTTTATCTTTTAGGATTTTGTATATGTCTCTCCATTGCATTCTGGCTTGCATGGTTTGTTCTGAATAGAGCTTAATCTGATTTTCTTGCCTGTATAAGTGATACTTCTCTCTGGCTGCTTTTAGGATTCTCTCCTTGTCTTTGATTTTGGAAAGCTTGATTATCATATGTCTTGGTGACTTTCTTTTGGGGTCTATCCTTCCTGAGGTATGTTCAGCTTCTTCAATGTTTATCTACTCATCTTTCAAGATGTTAGGGAAATTTTCTTCCACAAGGTCTTTAACTCTCTTCTCTGTGGACTTCTCTGATTCTTCCTGTTACGGAATGCAATAATTCTTAAGTTGTTCCTCTTCATGTTATCCAGCATGAATCTTAGACTCTCTTCAGATTTTTTAAAATATTTTTTTCAGCTTGCTCTTCTATCTTAGCAGTACTGAGAGACTTGTCTTCCAACTCATTAGTTCTGGCTTCCATCTCTTCT
>NW_006408619.1:4627829-4629819 GCF_000296735.1 Chrysochloris asiatica
GTTAGATCCAGAGCTCTGGTGCAGTTACGTGAGAGCAGAGTCTCTGGGTTTTCAGCCCCTCCCTCATGGAGTCTGTCCTACCTGACTCTGCTCTGCTGACCTAGAATTCACTTTTAAAAGAGTCAAATTTCCCTTTGATTCTGCAAAAGTCTCAGCTATTATTTTCTCAAATATTTTGTTGCTATCCTTTCTCTTCTCCTCAAGAAGTCCTACTAGTTATGCCCTCCATATTTCTTAAACATTCTTTCTAAATTTTCTCTCTCCCTTATTGTGCTAATTACTAAGTGGATTTTTTCCAAGTCATTAATTCACTTCTTGGCTATGCCTAACATTGCATTTATCCCATTCATTTTTCATTTTATTGACGATAGATTGTTTTTGCTTAATTTTTTCATTTATATGATTTCTCACCCACATATTTTAATTTCATATCTGCTTATTTGTGTTTCATACATTCTTGTTCTTCTTAACTGGCATTGATCATTTCATTTATCCCTCTGTGCACCACAAACATGTTGTTGTTAAGTGCTGTCGTGTCAGTTCTTACTCATAACAACCTTGTATAGGGTTCCTGAGTAGTGAGTGGCTAGTGGGTTTGAACCACTGACCTTGTGGTTCAAACTAACCTTGTGGTCCAGTGCTTTATCTTACAGTACCACACCAGGGCATGCTTTTGTTGTTGATAAGTCCCATTGAGTCAGTTTGGACTCATAGTGATCCTGTATAGGGTTTTGGAGGAGCAGCTGGTGAATTTGAACCACCATCTTGTGATTCAAACTAAGCTTGAGGTCAAGGGCTTAGCCTATGGTGTCATACAAAGAATCCATACCAGGACATTGGAATTTTAAACCTTAATATGGAAGTTCATATATTTAATATCACCTAGAATTAAATTGTGGTTTTATTATCATGTTAGCTATCTTTCTTATCATGGATTTTGGAATAGCCTCATTTTGAGAATTTTTTGTTTTGTTTTGTTTTCTTTGTTTTTCTCTCTTTCCCTCTGTGATCATCATACTTATCTGTTCATGCTGTATTTGTCTCCCTTCATCTGGGTATCTGCTTCAGAAACATTTGTAGTTCCTTTTCCATGGTGATATTAGGACTACCACAGACCAAGTCAATGTTGTCTAAGTATGAACCCACAGAAATTTTTCTTAGACTATGCTTCTAAATATGAATGAAAGGGGCTAGACATCACATCTTGTGCGTGTTTCTTGGTTTTGTGACCCCTCACTTATTTCCTTTCTTTTGTTAATAGAAACTTGTTTTTCCTTAGGGAACAATTGTTTTCCAAGTTCAGTTCCCATGGCTCAGGCAGATATGACCTCATTCCTTGGTTGTAAGTATGGAAAATTTGCATAGTCTGTCATCATCCTTCCCTGTGTAGTGATTGAACAAAATGTAGCACACAATTTAAATCAAAATGTTCCTTTGGAACTTCTATTGTTGTTAAGTGTCGTTGAATCTGTTCCAAACCATGGTGACCTTGTATGGTTTCTGAGGAGTGGCTGGTGAGTTTGAACTGTGAACTTTATGGTTCAGTGCTTATCCTACAATGCCACACCAGGACTACTTATAGACATATTGAAATAGGTGTTATCTCTTCACAATGGAGTTTCTAACTAGTAGAGTGGTAACCTGGAACTTTAGGAAATGTAGAAAATTTGGAAGTTGTCAAAAATGAAATAGAAGACATAAAGACCAATATCCTTGGCATTAATGAGCTTAAATGGACTGGTTTTGGCCAATTTGAATCAGACAGGCAAGTTAAATTTATGAGGAATGGCATTCAATTCATCTTCAAAATGAACATTTCAACATCTATCTTGAGGACAATACTTTCTGTGATAGGATACTATCCATACATCTACAAGGAAGACCAGTTAATATACCACTACTGAAATTTGCACACCAACCACTGAAGCCAGTAATGATGAAATGGAAGAATTCTACCAACTTCTTCAGCCTGAAATTGATCAGACATGCA
>NW_006408619.1:4637509-4643207 GCF_000296735.1 Chrysochloris asiatica
GGAAGACCATAGAAGAATTGATGCTTTTGAGTTATGGTGTTGGAGGAGAATATTGAAAGTGCCATGGGCTGCCAAAAGAACCAATAGAATCGATTTGGAAGCAGTGCCGCCAGAGTGCTTCTTGAAGGCCAGGATGGCCAAACTTCTTCTCTCATACTTTGGACATATTGTCAGGAAGGACCAGTCACTGGAGAAGGATATCATGTTTGGTAAGGTGGAGGGTCAGAGAAAAAGAGGAAGACCCCCAGAGAGATGGATTGGCCAAGTGGCAGCATTAATGGCCTCAAGCGTGGCAACAGTAGTGAGGTTGCCCGAGGATCTGGCAGTGTTTCGTTCTACTGTGCGTAATGTCACTATGGGTTGGTACGGAATCTATGGCACTTAACAACAGCAACAATAATGCACAACAAAAGCCTTATTGAACAGTCTTAATAAACCCACTAATAGCTGTCAGGTCTATTCTGACTGATGATGACCCCATGTGTGTCAGAGTAGAATTGCTCCATAGGGTTTTCAATGGCTGATTTTTTCAGAACTAGATCTCCATGCCTTTCTTGCTACATACGTTGGGGTAATCTCAAATCTCCAAGCCCTCAACTTGTTGCCAAGCTCTCAATAATTTGCATTAACTGCATCACTCAGGGTCTCTGAGGGTCTTAATGTTGTTACTATTGTTGTTGTTTAGTGTCATCGAGTCAGCTCTGACTCATAGCAACACTCTACAAAATTTCAATGGAGCAGCACATGAGTTTGAACCATCGACCTTGTGGTTCAAACCGAACGTGTGGTCCAATGCTTTATTCTACAGTGCCCCATTGTTACTGTTATTCTTAGGTGCTATCGAGTTGGCATTGACTCATAGCAATCATACTATACACAACAAATGAAACACTGCCTGGTCCTGTGCCAACCTTACAATCATGGCTACATTTGACCCCATTGCTGCTGTAACTGTTAATACATCTTTTCTGGGAGATCTTCCTCTTTTTCTCTGACCCTCCATTTTACCAAACATGATATCCTTCTCCAGTGACTGGTCACTCCTGACAATACATTTAAAGTATGACAGACAAATTATGGCTATCCTGACTTTGAGGGAGCATTGTGTTTGAACTTCTTTCAACACAGATCTGTTTGTTCTTTTGGCAGTCCATGGGCCTTTTAATATTCTCTTCCAACATCATAGTTCAAACTCATCGATTCTTCTATGGTCACCCTTATTCACTGTCTGACTTTCACATGCATATGGAGGTTATTGAAATACCCTGGCTTGGGTCAGGCGCACCTTAGTCCTCAAACTGACATATTTGTTCTTCAACCCTTTAAAGAGATCTTGTGCAGCAGATTTTCCTAATGCAATACATCATTTGGTTTCCTGACTGCTGCTTCCATCAGTGTTGATGGTTGATCTGAGCAAAATGAAACCTTTGAAAATTTAAATTTATTCTGCATTTACATGGCTGTTATTTATTGGTTAAGTGGTGAGGATTTTTGTTTTCTTTACATTAAGGTGCAACCCATACTGAAGGCTGTGATCTTTGAGCTTCATCAATAAGTATTTTAAGTGCTTTTTGCTTTCAGAAAGTAAGATTGCATCATCTGCATATCATTGTTAATTAGTCTTCCTCTAATCCTTATCCATGTTTTCTTCTTATAATCCAGCTTCTCAGATTATTTGCTCTGCATGCAGAGTGAATAAGTATGGTAAAAGAACACTACCCTGGCACACACCTTTCCTAATTTGAAACCATTCAGTGTTCCCTTGTTCTGTTCAAGCAACTGCATCTTGGTCTGTGCACAGGTTCCTCATGAGCTGTTACTGGCTGCAGTAAAATCAGCCCTTGGTTCATGATGATCCTATGTACAACTGGATAGAACTATTGGGTTTCCATTGGCTGTTTTGAAAGTTTTTATTGTAAATTGAGTGATAGTTTACATGGGAGAACATCAGTTTCAATTAAGTGTGTAAATACTTACTGATACCAATTCAAATTACGGACAAACATTTGTGTCTTCATGAGGAAACTCCAGATGATTTATCACAGACCCTATGAAGAGTAGTGTAATTTTATGTTTCATAGACACATTTTTATGACTGCCCTAGAGGTCTGCATGTTTGACTTTAATGCTTGCATTTATCTAAATATCATAAAAGTAATAGTAAGAATATATGACGGGAAGGATGTGATTCAGGTAGCACTTTCTTCCGGGCATATGACTTGTCTTGTTTTTACACCACTGGTGATGGATCATTCTGATTTATCCAATTTTTTTTTTCATTTAATTTCCTCTGGCAATGGCAGCAATGATTGCAGTTAAGAGAACAGTTTGTGAAATGGAGAAAGCCAATCTGTTAGTCAGAAGTTTGCTGTCTGGTTACAAAACACACCCCTGTCTCATACTTCTGTCAGGACCAAGGGGGAGCCTCAGAGTCCATGCCTCTCCTTTATCTCCCAACATTCTCCTCTCTTACTCTATCCCCAATTGTGGTTATGTCTTTCATGAGGCTATGCCTTTGGAACTGACTTTTACCGAAATGCAGCAGGGTTCAGAGGCTCAGGTGGCACACTATCTGCTTTGGAATCCAGCCTGTACCATTTGCTTTCTGTATGGACTTGGGCCAATCCCTAAGCTACTCTGAGCTTCAATTTCTACATTGTTGAAATGGTAATTACCAATAGTACCTTCATCTTGAGCTGTTTTGTGGATACTTTTTGATGAACAAGTTAAGGGCTTAGTCAATGGCAGGCACGTAGTAAATACTTCTAATTTTGTTATTATTGCTTGATATTGAGGCTACACAGTCTTGACTTCCCCTCGTGATATCAGCCATGTAAGTACTGACCAGTGCTAGCCACTGCTAACCAGAGCTAGCCTTTGTTTCTGACCAAATCCCAGTCAACCTGTATGAGCCCTGATGTGATCAGAAGTGAGCATGGGTTTGTCTTGAATAGCACAAACTTATGATCTTGATTTGCAACATCATGTTAATCTCCCTGAGCTTTATAGCTTGTTGGCTTTATTATTAATCCATCTCCAGAGCCCCAGACAGCACCTGATGTAGAGAAAGTGCTTGGTCTATGTGGACTGCATACAATGTGTACAAATGTGTCACTCTAGCGTAAAGAAACAAAGCCTCTTATGTCAAAATGTTGTTGTTGTGCCATTCAGTCGGTTCCAACACATAGTGACTCAGTATAGGGTTTTTGAGGAGCAGCTGGTGAGCTTGAACCGCAGACCTTGCAGTCCAAAGGGCTTTGCAGTCTCGTTCATTAACCCACAACGCCACACCAGGAAACAGCCCCAAAACTGTTGTACTCTGGAACATCTGTGCATTACTTCTCTGCTTTATGGTCTACTGTGTGATTTGAAGAGTAAGGAAATGTTCTAGTTTGGGTCCTGGCCAACGGCAAGGCAGGATGCATGTTGGGAACAGAAGGATGGAATCACATTTGACCTACTGCTGTTCCTGGCATTTGATCAAGCCAATGACAACACTATCCTGGGCAACATGCGAGGTCCTGGTCCATTATGTTGAATCTGAGCATACATTTATCTAAGGTGGGCTATGACTATGTAAGCAGATGGAGAATGGAATTATGCTAGACAGGTTCCAAGGTTTTATGTGCAAATATGATATATGATGTAAGCCAGACTGCTAAGGTAGGAACTCAGTGGGCCACAGAGGAGGGAGTTCTGCTATCCAAATGAGGGAGGAGAATGAACTGGACAAGAAGCATGAGAGAGAAGTGGGTCAGTGCTCACCAACTGCTGTCCAGTGCATTCCTGTGCGTCAGAAGACACTGGGCTCCACAGGCTTTCCCATGGCTGATTCTTTTTATCTGAATTTGATGATTAGGCCTTTTTCCAAGGTGCCACTGGATGGACTTGAGCCTCCACCTTTTAGATAGCATCTGAGTATATTAACTGTTTGTACCACCCAGGGACTCTGGATCATTGCTACACAAGTTATGACGTCTGTCATTGCCCTTTGCTGAAAGTATCCAAGGTTTGCAGGCATGAGGGCAAAGGCAGATAAGACTTCTACAGAGATTGATCATATTAATTTATGACTTTCTCTAGAGGAGTCTTGGGGTGGCACTGTGTGTTCATGTGCTGGACTGCAAAGTCAGTTTGCAAGGTCGGTGGTTCAAGCTCAGCAGCTGCTCCTCAGAAACGCTACACACGGTCCCTATGGGTCAAAACCCACTCAACAACACTTAACAATAACAATAACACTAGATGGCAGAATCAGATAAAATGGACCCAGTCCTCATGTATAAGAAGTATGGCTGGGTATTTCTTCTTTCTAGCCTGAAAGGGCTGACCACCCTGGTTATAGCCCTTTGCCTTTACTTTGCAGTTTCAGGAAGTCTGTTGGACCAATTCATCCAGGTGGGTTGAATTAAATTGACCAAAATTGTCAGAGATTGAGTTTTAAAATCACAATCAAATTCACTAATTATAATGATCAGTGCATGAGCATACTTGAACCCCTGTAGGGCATGTACATACAGTGCCCCAGTGCCATGGAGTCGATTCATTCAGAACACTGAAATATATCCCAGAAGGCAGCTGGGTCAGCAAGAGTCAGAGTGAAGAGAGCTGGTACTAAAGATATGATCATTCTCACAGCTTGATGGACTGGCCTCTCCTTCTCCAGGACTATATTTGCTCTAAATGACTGCACCAGACTTCTAAAATGAGAACACAATTTCTCCTGGTCAGTGCTGACAAACCCTGATTTCCCAACTCTCTTTTTCCATTATTTCTTATCAAGTCCCAAGGGCTTCTCTCATTACATTATATTATATTACAATTTACAAGCTTATTCTACATAAGTGACTTTTCTGAGTAACTGGTTCCCGGCCTGGTCATCTGGCTCATGAGCCAACTCTGAAT
Organism: Chrysochloris asiatica; assembly: GCF_000296735.1. Classification (NCBI taxonomy): domain Eukaryota; kingdom Metazoa; phylum Chordata; class Mammalia; order Afrosoricida; family Chrysochloridae; genus Chrysochloris; species Chrysochloris asiatica. The sequence goes on from NW_006408619.1 coordinate 4,642,412, forward strand.
CCCCATGTGGCATGGAGTGAGTGAATTCTCCTGTCAACCAGCAGGGGGCTGCCATGTTCCCTGGTTCTAGTCTCAGGCAGCCAAATTTGTAGGACACGCTGGTTAGGAGACTGACTTGGAAGGCTTCATCTTCATCTTCCATGGATACCTGGCAACTGAGAGCTTTGTTGAGTTTTCTGGAGGAGAAACTCACACCCTAAAGTGTGCCTCCTGCTGAAATCCAGTTGGCATGATTCATGGTAATCTCCAGACACAAAGGGACGAAACATAGGTCCCGTGACATCACCATGATCAATCAATTGTGGATCTGACCATAATGATCCATACTGCTTTCATGAGTTGACTTTTCAGAGGCTCTTTCTTACTACTCTGCCTTAGTCTGATAGCGCCACTGAAACATGTTCAGCATCACAGCAGTCCGCATGCCCCCGCTGACAAAGAGTGGCATGCACATCAGGTGCATGGACCAGGAATCAAACCGATGTCTTTCACATGGAAGGGCACAATTCTACTGCTAACCCACTTTGGCCTCCTATGATGCAATGGTGCACTTAAGTACCATTGAGTCAGTTCCAACTCATAATGTATAGGACATCCCAAGGAGAAGCGGGTGGAGTTCAACTGCCAACTTTGTTGTTAGCAGTTCAGTACTTATTCTACAGAGCTACACCTATGGTAGAATAGAGAATGTGAACAAGAAATTCTGGTAGGAAAGGTAGCTTGTTTTGTCTGGGTGGAATTGTTAAGTTCTAATGTAATATCCAAGGAGCTCTGGTAGCGTAGTGGTTATGAATCG
>NW_006408619.1:4643307-4648611 GCF_000296735.1 Chrysochloris asiatica
AAAAAATAAATAACATCAAAGATGAATATACGCATGGACCTCACCAGATGGAATACACAAAAATCAAACTGACTTTGGAATGAGATGGTGGAAGAGAGTCATATCATCAGTCAGAACATGGCTAGGGGCAGACTGGGGAACAGACAATCAGTTGCTCATATGAAAGTTCAGGCTGAAGCTGAAAAAAGTACAAGAAAGTTAAAATAGGACCTTAAATATATTCCACCTCAATTTAAAGACTACCTTAAGAACAGTTTTGATGCATTAGACAATAATGATCAAAGACTGGAAGAGTTATAGGATGACATCAAGAACATCTACATGAAGAAAGCAAAAGATAATTAAAAAGACAGGAAAGAAAGAAAAGACAAATACTGATGTCAGAAGAAACTCTGAAACTTGCTCTTGAACATAGAGAAGCTCTAGCAAATGGAAGGAATGAACAGGTAAAAGAGCTGAACAGAAAATTCCAAGTGACAGCTTGAGTAGACAAAGCCAAGCCTAATGAAATGTGCAAAAACCAAAAGGGCAGAACTCGCAGCATTTCTCAAGCTAAAAGAACTGAAATAAAAATCCAAGTCTCAGTTTGCAATATTAAAGGATTCCATGGGCAGGGGGGAGCTCTGGTGTGATGCAGTAGGTTTTTGGCAGTTCAAACGGCTTGTGGTGTGAGCAGAGGAAAAGGTCAAGGTTCAAGACTAGAGGAATGCCAGTCTAGCAGTAGTGATTAGAAACAGGAACTAGAATGGGGGATTGAGGTGGAACAGTCAGAGAGGTAGGAGGGAAATGAGAGAGGAGAGATTAATTGCTCCAGATACAGGTGGTAGGTAAAGAAATATGAAACGTAAAAGAAGTCCACTAGAATAAAAAGAATGGAGATCACTGGGGACCTTAGGAAAGTCAGTTTCAACAGGTGGATAAGAGTGAGCTGTCTTCAGAACTTTGTGCATGACATCACATTTACCTGGAGCACCTTTGACTCCACTCTTTGGATCTGATTTGCAGCAGCCCTTCTCTGCATGCATTATGAGATCTTCACTGAAATGCCTATCACGTTGCACCACACATTGTGTCTTGTGTCTAACTTTCACACTTCACCTTGGGTAAAAGTGTGAACCATTTGGGGTCAGGGGCAAATTAGTATCCTTGGCAACCCAGTTGCAGCATAGTGTGTAGGTTGTCTGGCTCTAAACTCTGTTATATTTCCTCCAATATATAGACTTCCTTTTCATGAAGGCCATGCTATTCCAAGAGGAGCAAACACAGGAAGGAGGTGGTGTGATCAAAGAAGAAGCTGAGGCGATGGGTGCTCCCCCTTTCACAGTTCTCTTTCCACCCTTCCCTGACCAATCCATCTAGATCCACTTTGGTTCAACCTGGTGGGAGGTGGTGGATGGAGAAGCAGAGAAAGGCTGCAAGTATGAGAGAGGGAAAGAGGTGACAATCTCTTTGTCAAAATAGCACATGTCTACACACCTGGCAGTGGCTGCTTTTGTCTGGAGGGTGGGTCCCAAGCATCTTTCAGACACTACTTCTAGCTTTTCCCTTCTTCATCCCACATCTCCCCCCACTCCAATATTGCCCAGAAAACTAAAGTAAACTAAAAATGCAACAGTGCTTGTGGCACCACAGCTCACTGGAATTTTCAGTGGAGTGGGATTTCTATTCTATTCTAACCTAACATGGTCTAGGGAAGGGCAGGGATTCCTGATGGAACTGAAATGTATTTTCTGCCACTGATCTAAACATTATGTGAATGAGAGATCTTTTCAGAATCGGTTGTGCTCTTCAGGATATGAAATAAAAATGCCTCATCAACTCAGTTCACAGTGGGCACCCACTTGGTTTGCCTGCTTCTTGGCCTCAGATAGAATAAGCTAAACTCAAATGTAGATTTTCTTTTCCTTTCTTTCTCTCCTCCCTGCTCTCTTATCCTTCCTTCCTCTCCCCCTTTTCTCTCTCCCTCCCCTCTTCATTCTACCCATCAATTTCTCCCTGTGTGACTTCTATTCCTTTGGTGACATGTCAGTTTGTCTGTCTCTGCCATTTTGTCTGACTCTTTTACTCATTCATTTTGGATCCACTGTGTCCAGTACATGTCCCAACTCACACATGCACATGTTTGCGTAAAAGCAAATATACACATATAATGCTCCTTCACATTTAGAAATGTGGACTCTTATCTCATGGTTGCAAATTTCTTGGCTACTTCTGTCAGTGGGAACTGGTATCTGAGAAACTTCATCTCTACCCTGGAGGCTGCTCCCTCAGCACGACAACAGCCTAGCAGCAAAAGCTTCTCCTAAGAAACAAATAAGACAGGTCCTAGTTGTTATGGGGCTCTGGACTGAAGGTAGCAAAGAAATCCTAAGGAGATGTCCATCCTGTCCTGACTGGCCCCTCACAGGCCTGAGAATCTATCTATATTGGGTAATGAGGGTGGGATTTGGATCACAGTAAAGCAGATTTTGGCAAAACACTGGGAATCCTTCTAACTCTTCTGTTTCCTCCCTCCCTCTCTCCCTTCCTTCCTTTCTTCTCTCCCTCTTCCTTTCTTTATTTTGGCATAGTTTCTGGCATATAAATAAATGGTCCAAGCAACATAGAGTTTCAAAACTGATCCCACATCCCTCCAAATAGCAAGCAGCCTAATTCAATATTACCTTTACAAATACATCTCACCACTCCTCACCTAATTAACTCATTGTGGTATGGTCCACTCATCCTTTGGGGTGGGATGAGGATGATGATATTCTTTCTGAAATTCTGTGAAATTTCTGAAGTTTTATGTGCAATTTGCTTTAAGAGGGTATGAGGACTTAGTACCATTCCAACATTAAGAAACTGTGCTAACAGGAGCAGACAGTAGCCTTGACCTGACAGGGAATGAGCTGTGTCAGAACAGAAATGGTTATGAGGGGGTGGAAGTGGTGGTGAGCTTGTCCCCAAAAGCCAGAACAGTGGTTTGGCAATATGTGGTAGAGTAAGTACTCTATGGAGTCTTGGTGTGGCACTGTGGGTTAATGCACCGGACTGCAAAGTCAGTTTGAAATGCGATGTTGTGGTTCAAGCTCACCAGCCGCTCCTAAGAAACCCTACACAGTGTCACTATGGATCATAATTGACTTGATGGTACTAAACAACAACAAGTGCTGTATGAAGTCTTGATGTGGTGCTGTGGTTAATGCACTAGGCTGCAAGGTCAGTTTGAACTGCAAGGTCAGCAGTTCAAGCTCACCAACCACTCTTCTGAAACCTTATTCAGGGTCACTATGAGTCAGAAAAGACTCAAAAGCACTTAACAACAACAATAATACGTATTGTATGCCAGAGATCAAATATAGAACTTCTAGCAATGCTGAGACAAAGGAGGAGCTCCAGGACAGTGAATGACCAGTAGTCCAGGGACAGCAGGCAGCAGAATGGGCATTCAGGCCTGAAAGCCAGGCCCCTGAATTTAAGACCTGGTGGAGATTTGGGTATACAAGACTAAAAGTCACTGGAGCAAGATGCTATCAACAGAGGAACAGATGAAGGAAAAGCACAGCATGGCATGTTAGGTCTTAGAAGCAGCTCTGAGGTCCAGTTCTTAGTGTTCTCTATATATTCTCTCCATGAGTTGTTTAACATATTAGCCATTGATTCCACTTAGAATTGCTGCTTCTGCTGTTGTGTGCCATCAAGTTGGTTCTGACTCACAGAGAACATGTGTAGGATTTCAGAGAGCAGCTGGTTGGGTCTGAACTGCTGACCTTATGGTTACTAAGCTAGTGCTTATTCTAAAGTGCCACACCAGGGCAACAAAACCCCTTTGCTTTGTTATGACAAGGATTAAGTGAAATTATGTGTCTATAATGCACAACAACCTGTGGTGGCTTGTGAGTTTCTGTGATTCTGAAAGCTATGCCACTGGTATTTTAAATACCAACAGGGTCACCCATGGTGGACAGGTTTCAGATGAGCTTCCAGACGAAGACAGACTAGGAAGAAAGAGGAAAAAAACTACTTCTGAATATTTAGTCATGGAAAACCTTATGAACAGCAGAGAAATAATGTCAGATACAGTGCTGGAAAATGAACCCCTCAGATTGGAAGGCACTCAAAATGCGACTGAGGAAGAGATGCCTCCTCAAAGTAGAGTTGACCATGATGACTTGAATGGAGTAAAGCCCGTGGGAGAAAAGCCTTCATTTGCTGATGGGGCACAACTCAAAATGAAGATAAACAACAGTAAATATCCATTGGAAATTGGAACATGGAATGTATGAAGTATGACCCTGGGAAAATTGGAAGTTGTCAAAAATGAAATGGAATACATAAACATCAATATCTTAGGCATTAATGAGCTGAAATGGACTGGTATTGGCCATTTTGAATCTGCAAACCACATGGTTTACTATGCTGGGAATGACACATTGAAAAGAAATGGTGTTGCATTCATTGTTAAAAAGAACATATCCAGATCACTCATGAGGTACAACACTGTCTGTGATAGGATAATATCCATGCACCTACAGGAATACATAGAAATAAAATTGACTACATCTGCGGAAAGAGACAGTGAAAAAGCGCCATATCATCAGTGAAAACAAGAATGGGGCAGACTGTAGAACACACCATCAGTTACTCATATGCAAATTCAAACTGAAGCTGAAGAAAATGAAACCCAGTCCACAAGAGCCTAAGTATGACCTTGAATATATCCCACCTGAATTATATCATCTGAAGAATAGATTTGATACATTAAACACTAAAGACCGAAGACCAGAAGAGTTGTGGGAAGACATGAAGAATATCATACATGAAGAAAGCAAAAAATCATTGAGAAGACAAGAAAGAAGGAAAAGATCAAATGGATGTCAAAAGAGATTCTGAAACTTGCTCTCCAGCATAGAGCTGCTAAAGCAAATGGAAGAAATGAGGAGGTCCAAGGGCTGAATAGAAAATTTCAAAGATCAGCTCAAGAAGATAAATCCAAATATGACAACAAAATGTGCAAAGATCTGGAATCAGAAAAGTAAAAAGAACATGCTCAGCATTTCTCAAGCTAGGGGAACTGAAGAAAAAATTTAAACCTCAACTTTTGTTATTGAAAGATTCTCTGGGCAAATTATTGAAAGATGCAGAAAGCATCAAGAGAAGATGGCACAGAGTCACTGTACCAAAACGAAATGGTTAATGTTTAACAAATTCAAGAGGTATTGTATGATCAGGAGCCAATGGTACTTAGGGAGGAAGTCCAAGGTGCATTGAAGGAATTGGCAAAGAACAAGGTACCAGGAATTGAAGGAATAAAAATTGAAA
>NW_006408619.1:4655666-4679645 GCF_000296735.1 Chrysochloris asiatica
TCCTGATGTGGTGCTGAAAGATAATGCACTGGACTGCAAGGTCTGTTTGAACAACAAGATTGGTAGTTCAAATTCACCAGCCACTGCTAAGATACCCTCCCTCTACATGGTTGCTATAAGTCTGAACCTACTTAACAGCACTTAACAATAACAACAAATGTAATATCCAGACATTCCATATCTTCATTTCACTCTCCTTTGCCTATGGTAGACTTTACATTTAAATGAGGCTCATACCATAGTGTGTACATCTGTGTGTATACTGTAAATACATAATGCAGAAATACGACGATATACACAACACAGCAAAGAAACAGTGGCAAATTTAAGAGTTAAAATATAGTATTGTCATCTTTTAAAATCCAGAGTCACCTCAGTGTGTTGACTGTCTCACTCAGCAAACTTGAAAATAATATCATTTTTCACAAAACCCTATTAAACTGTCAAATAAATTTCCTTTATTTCCTTTTCCCGTCAATGCTGATTACTGCAGGAGATATTTCTGTGTCGGTGGAAATTCTTTCCCTTCCCATCAGCTTCCTCCCTTTGTCTTTTTCTTTTGGAGACCTGTCTTCCGGGGACATTTTTGCGTCTCCAGTGCAGAGGGAAATACAGCTGCCCACTCAGCCTTGACAACCCTCTGCCGTTCTAGAGCTCTAAGCAGCTCAAACTTGCAACTAGGCCACTTTTTGAGAAATGCTGAGTTTGCAAGGTTTAGAAAGAGTGATCAGTTATGAAGCACTTACTGTGTCTACAGAGTCACTAGGTGTGCACACAGTTAATACAATAGTGTGTACCAGATACTTGTCCAGACAGGTAAGATGGAAGTGAATAGGAAACAAACCAGATGTGGTTTTGTCCTCAGAGACTTTGCATTCCTAGAAAGGGGATGCAGAGAACAAACACAAAAACCAGTGAGACAGGAAGTAAAACAAAGTGAAAACAGTTAGCATGCCTGGCTGCTTAATGAGAGGTCAGAGATTTGAATCTACCCAGGAGAATCCTCTGAAGATAGGTGTGGCAATCTACTCCCCAAAGCTCAGCCATTGGAAAACCTGGAGCACAAAGTTCTAACCTGGCCCAAATGGGGTTGCAAAGAGTCAGAGCTGAACCAACAGCCACTGGGGAATCTGTGTCTGGCTTAGCCTAAGCTCTTTACATGATCTCCTTTAATTCTCTTGACATAGGAGTTTGCTGTTTTTAAGTACTGTCAAGTTGGTTCTGACTCATAGCAACCCAGTGTAAACCAGAACGAAATATTGCACATTCCTGGGCCATCTGCACAAATGCTGTTACTTCAGAGCCTTTGTTGCTGCCACTATGTCAATTCCTCTCCTTGATGGGTCTTCCTCTTTTTTGCTGGCCCTCCATTTAAACAGACATGATGTCCTTCTGCAGGGACTGGTTCCTCCTGATTAACATGACTGAAGTGTGAGAGATGACGTCTTGCTATCCTGACTCTCTACATTGAAGTGCAAGCCATACTGAAAAATTGTGGTCTTTGATCTTCATCCATAAGTATCTTAAGTCCTTTTTGGTTCCAGCAAGCAAGGGTCTATCATTTGCATATTACAGGTTGTTGATGAGTCTTCTTCCAATCCTGATGCCATGTTCTTCTTCATATAATCCAGGTTTTCAGATTATTTGCTCAGATTACAGACTGAATAAGTATAGAGAAACAATACAACCCTGGAACACACTTTTCCTGATTTTAAACCTTTCACTATCCCTTGTTCTGTTTTAAGCACTACCTGTTCGTCTATGTACAGATTCCTCATGAGCAAAATTAAGTGCTGAGGAATACCAATTTTTCACAATGTTGTCCATAGTTTTTCATGATCCATGCAATTGAAGGCCTTTGTGTAGTCAATAAAGTCCAGGTAAACATCTTTCTGGTATTCTCTGCTTTCAGCCAAGATCCTTCTGATGGAAGCAATGATGTTCCATGTCCTTTTCTGAATCCGGCTTGAACCTCTGGAAGTGCTCTGTCAATGTATGCTTGCAGCCATTTCTCTATTACCTTTAGTAAAACTTCACTCACATGGAATATCAAAGATATTGTCTGATGATTTTTGCATTCTGTTGGGTCACCTCTCTTTGGAATGGGCACAAATACAGATCTCTTTCAGTAAGTTGGCCAGATAGTTGGCTTCCTAATTTCTTGTCATAGATGAGTTGGTTGTAATATTTGACTTTGTCTTCTCGAGCTTACCTTAAAAATTTTCTATTCAGCTCTTGTACCTCTCCGTTTCTTACATTTGCTTTAGCATCTCCACACTAGAGAGCAAGTTTCAGTGTCTGTTCTGACATCCATTTCTGACATCTTTTCCTTCTTTCTTATCTTCTTAATGACCTTTTACTTTCTTCCTGTATGATGTTCTTAATGTTATCCCACAACTCTCTGGTCTTCACTCTTTCATGTCTAATGAAATTTTGTTCTTCAGACAACCAAATTTGTTCTTCAGATAATCTCTAAATCCAGGTGGAACATATTCAAGATCATATTTTGGCTCTCTTGGATTTGTTTTCATTTTCTTCAGCTTCAGTCTGAATTTGCATATGAGCAATTGATGGTCTGTTCCACAATCTTCCCCTGGCCTTGTTTTGGCTGATGATATGGAGCTTTTCTACCTTCTCTTTCCACAGATGTAGTCAAATAGATTTTTGTGTATTCCATCTGGTGAGGTCCATGTGTACAGTTAAGTTTTATGTCATTGAAAAAGTTTATTTGGAGTGAATACAAAATTCTATTATGTGAATTCCACCATGGTTTCACTTACCAAGACCATATTTTCCAGCTACTGAGCCTTCCTCTTTGTTTACAACTTTCACATTCCAATCACTCAGCAATTGCCAGTACATATTGATAGCATGTTTGACCAATTTCAGACTGAAGAAGTTGGTAGAATTCTTTAATTTCATCATTACTGGCTGTAATATTTGTTGTATAAATTTGAATAATAGTGCTATTAACTGCTTTTCCATGTAGGCATATGGTTATCACCCTTTCATAGACAGCATTGTATTTCAAGATAGATCATGAAATGTTCTTTTTAATGGAGCATGTGATGTCATTCGTCTTCAATTTGTCATTCCTACCATAGCAAACCACTTTATTATTTGATTCCAAATGGCTAGTACCAGTCCATGCCAAATCACTAATACCTAGGAAATCAATCATTACAGAATCCATTTCATTTTTGACAACTTCCAATTTTCCTAGATTCATACTTTGTACATTCCTTGTACAAATAACACTAAAACTGATTATGAATGTATGTTTGCAGCTGTTTCTTCTTGTTTTGAGTTGTTCTACATCAGCAAATGAAGGTCCTGAAAGCTCTGTTCCATTCCTGTTATTATGGTCAATTCTGCTTGGAGGAGGTAGCTCTTCCTCGGTCGTATTTTGCATGCCTTCCAACCTGAGAGCCTTATCTTCTGACACTATTATCTGACAATGTTCTAGTCATAAAGTTTTCATCTTCTGGCGCTGTACCTGGATTTCATCAGGCTCTCAGTAGTTAACCTCTCAGAAATAGTCCACCTCTCCTTCTTCCTGGTCTGTCTTCATCTGGAAGTTTAGCTGAAACCTGTCCACCATGGGTGACCCTGCTGGGATTTCAAATGCTGGTGGCATAGTTTCCAGGATTAGGTCAACACACAAGTCACCGCAGTAGGACAAACTAACAGATGAATAATGGCATAAGGAGTCAGTTGCTATTATCCCCATTTCTGAGTGAGAGAAATCAAGTGTGAATGTCAACATCTTACTCAAGGTCAAGCAGCATGTTAAATACCAGAACTCAGATTTAGGGGGTCTAACTGGCCAGATTTCCATGGGACAGCAGAGTTTTTCATGACGGGGGACTTCCAGTGCTAAAACAGGGACAGTTCTAGTAAACCTGGGCAATTGATCACCTTTGACTGGATCCCAGTTCATGTGATGTCTGAAAGTCCTTATCTTAATCATTCTGGATACTGTATTGCCTACATAGAACAATAAATGATGTAGTAAATTATCACATAAATTAGTACAACAGTATTCATTGTTCTCTGTTACCATCTTTCTATATTTTTGTTCTAGAGGAAGGTTTTTAAAGTTCAGTTTGCATGGTTCTTATTTAAACTGGATGTGACCACTCCAATAATAAATTTGTTATTTTTTTCATTCTTTTGATTTGTGATAGGCTGAATGACAAGCAGATCCATGGCTGTTGAGATAATCACAATCGACTATAACTCTATATACAGGACACAGTAGAATTGCCACATGAAAATTTAAGACTTTAATCTTTATGGAAACAACCTGTCCCATCTTTCTTTCAAAGAGGGGCTGGTGGGTTTGAACCACTGACCTTTCCATTAGCAACTGAGTGCTTTAACCATGATGTCACTAGGTTAAATAGTGGTGGTGGTGGCAGAGCTAGATTCTGACTCACAGTGACCCTGTAAAGAGTTTCTGAAGTTGTGAATCTTTACAAGAGCAGAAAGCCACATCTGTCTCCTGAGGAGCAACTTGCTGTTGTTAGGTGTCGTCGAGTCGGTACTGACCCATAGCGACCTTATGCACAGCAGAATGAAACACTGCCTGACCCTGGGCCAACCTCACTACTGTTGCCATACCTGAGCCTATTGATGCTACCACTTTGCCAATCCATCTCGCTGAGGGTCTTCCTCTTGTTCTCTGACCCTCCACCTTATCAAACATGATAGCCTTCTCCAGCGACTGGTCCCTCCTAACAATATGTCTGAAGTATTAGAGAAAAAGTTTGGCCATCCTGGCCTTCAAGGAGCACTCTGGCTACACTTCTTCCAACACAGATCTGTTTATTCTTTTGGCAGCTCATGGCACTTAATAGACACGAATTACTGACCTTGAGGTTAGCAGTCCAGCTCATAAACCACGATGCTACCAGAGCTCTACAATAGTAATGCCAACAATTAGGGTTAGTCAGTAATTAATGTGTATCCTCTACTTTTCAAAGTGATTTGCATGTGTTATCATATTTAATTTAGACAACGAACCACTGATATTGATAGCAATATTTTTTGAGAAACATGTCCTTAATGAAGCTCATATATCTTAAGTGATGGATCACAGAGAACTGAGACTTTTAGAACTTGAATTGTCACTAGAATCTGAGACCAGAGCCTTCTGGACACTGCCCTGCTTCCTAGAGCTTCGGAGCCATTCTCTTGTGTAGTAGTTCCATCTTGTCAGTATAACGGTATCCCACTCCAAAAACCATGACAAAAATTCTAACTTCTCCAAATGATTCATAGCAGGGTGCTACAAAATTGAAAGTTCTCAAAGTACATTTAAATGATGACTTGATTTGTAAAATATGGCTTTACATGCTCTTTATAAGGTCCACCTCACACAATCCCTTGGCATGGCCTCAGAAAAGTATTTTAAAGCAAGGTGTTGGTGAGATGCCACTTGAATCGTGTTAGATGGCTTCCTGGGGACTTGTCAGTGTACATAATGCTCAGGACAAATGGATGGCTGCATGAGAGAATCTTGATAATGTTTGCAGATAGTCTTCTTTGCCTCCTGCCCTTCAGTCCTCCATCATAACCCCTGCCTTCCCTCTTTCCCTCATTCTGTGCCTCCCTTTCTTCCTCTCCTCTTCCTCCCTCCATACTTTTCTCCTGTCCATTCATCTGTGTGTATCTTGCTCTCTTTCTGTGAGTGTCTGTCTTTCTCTATGTCTCTAAAACCTGAAAAAGATAAAGTAATATTCCACTAAATGCCTCTTAGTTATACACATTTACAGTTTAGACATCTATTTTCTTAGGCCCTAACTTTCAAGCTGCATTCTTTTAAGGCTGTTCCTCCTCATGCGAAATCACTGCTCAGCCATATCTCTTAATGGCACAGAGTTAAACTTGTAAAAGTCTTGCATGTAAGTACCTGCATGACTCTCAGACAGGGTTCTATAATATCCATCAGTCATTCTTCTAATCTGTGGTGGTGGTGTTATATGCCTTGGAGTTGATTCTGACTCATAATGACCCTGTATAGAGTTTCTGAGGCTATAAATCTTTATGGCATAAAGCCTCATCTTTCTCCTGTGGAACAGCTAGTATTTGCAAATTGCTTACCTTGAGGTTAGCAGCCCAACTTGTAACCACTATGCTACCAGAGTTCCTTTCATTTAATCTATATCACTTATAAAATGTGTGTGTGTATCTGTGTTTGCCCTTTCCTCTACTAGTTCCTAGTTCCTGGAGACATAAAATTGAATTAAGCACACATAATCATGGTCATTTCAAGATCTTTTCTAGGCTAGAGACACTTTAAGATTTTTGAGTTCCTATCACATATCATACTAAACATATTAAGATGAACTCCAATTGCACTTGAAATATCTCTTTTTATGGTTGAATTTGAAATGGTTTCATATTTGCTTTTGCAATTGTTTGGCTATGGATAATATTTAATTTACAGTTGGCTGTGATTCCTTAAACCATCACTGTGTGTAATCAGTAATTCTTACACAGTGCAAAAATCTTAGCTACAAATTGCTTTCAAAGGTAATGAAGTTTTTATGAATACCAAATTTAGCAATTAATGAAGTTGACATAATAGTCCCTTTTTTAGATAATTAAACAAGTATGACTATTTAATAGTTTCTTTTCATATTATGGAGATAACTTTTTTTAAGGTCTCAAATATTTTTTGGAGTCATGTAAAGTTTATTGGCTCCAGACACTGTAGCTAGGGGCCTTAAATGTAAGGGGCCCGGAATGTTCTTCCTACTTTGTGGCTTATTGCAGCTAGAGACAGGAGAGAAAAATAAGAATGCAAGGCAGGGTGAACTTAATGATAATTGTTGTGATAGAAATATAGGCCAGATGGCAGAGGAACACAAGTTCAACACTTGTTCAGACTCTGGAGAAGAAAACGGGAAGGCACTCCTGGGATGGATGAAATGTGAGCTATGTATTGAAGTCCAAAAGAACAGGTCAGAGAGGATGTGAAAGGGCGTTACTGACTGAGAGTTTAAACAAAGAGCTATGGATCAGAAGAAGGCATACTGACATCAAGTTGTGCTGTGTGAGTGCATGTGGGGTGCCAATGGGATCATGACATTGTGAAAGCAGATCATGAAGGGTCATATGCCCAAAGAGGATTTTATCCTAAGGGCATAGGAGCCATTGAATATCTTGAAGGAATAGTGTTAGAAAGGATGGAAAATTTCTAGGAGGTAGAAATAATAGGATTGTGAAAGTACCCCTAAAATCTAGGTGCTTGGCACAGAAACTTCTGCACGAGCTACAGACTGAATTCCATTTTGTATCACACTAACAGGCCTAGAAAATAGGCATTTGAGCCGAGCTCACAGTGGTTAATCTGCACTGACTCAGGGACGATGGAATAGGAAAAGGGAAGAATTGCAGCTGCTCTCAAAAAGAATGTTTTTGGACAAGCTTGCTCCTAAGTAAAATCATTTTTGAAAAATGCTTCCAGGCAAGCTCCAGGATAGAATGTCTATGATTAACTGATGCATGACTTACAGTTACTGATGTCTGCCTGAGAATTAGTTTCCCTAAACTTCGCCTATATAAAAGTCGATCTCATTTTCTATATTTTGGAGCCATTTGTAATTTTGCAAGTGGTTGCCCAAATGCAATTGTAATATTCTTCAATAAATCTGTTAACTTTTTTTCAGAGGCTCAGACTTACTCTTTGCCTGGTAAGACATTTTCTGGTGTCATTAGTACATGGGATTTGAAGGTACATTATCTTCAGTAGCCCCTCTGTCATCATAGATTCAGGGTTCTGCTATCTGCAGAGCCATTTGGGTTTATCTTCACTCCAGATTCCCAGGAGCCATCCCAGGTGAAAAACCAACAACAGAAAACAAAACTCTGCAATAGAACTCTGCTTCCTTGCATTGATGCGCTTAGGGGTCTATTGTTGGGTCATTTCTTTTGTACTCTTATTTTCAGTTCACATTCTAAATATGCTGGTGAATTTACTGAGAAATTAAGTTTGCTGCAGCCGGCATCTTAGTACTCCCAGGTCTGATCATCTCAGGCCATGAAGTTTGAACTCATCTTTTCCCTGAAAGTCCACCTTTCAGGTTTCAGCACACATCTGGGCTCAATGCACACTACACCATGAGGTTTCAGTCACATATGTGTTCATTGTTTTAGTAAAATGGGGAACCCTATCTCTAATGACTCAACAGGGCCACCTTCAGGCACCCCGACCTCTTGCATGAATGAACACTTTCATCATTGTACCTGCTCATTTTGGAATGCTGGTACACCTTTGCTAAAGACAATGTAGAAAATCAGTAGCCACTTACCTGCAGGATGTTGTTGTTAAAGTGCCATCGAGTTGGTTCTGACCCATAGCGACCCTGAACAGGGTTTCCGAGGCTGTAATCTTTATGGAAGCAGAACACCTCATCTTTCTCCTGCAGAGCAGCTGGTAGTTTCGAACTGCTGACCTTGTGGTTCACAGCCCTATTCGTAACCACTATGCTATAGGATGCTGTTTCTAAATTAAGCAAGAAAATAAGGTATAAGGTGAAATCTCAGTTCTACCTGTTCAGACGGCTCCTGTATATACCTTCTGATTCCTGATGGCTCCTCCTCCTCTATATCTTCACTTTTCTTCTCAATTTTCTGGTGATGCTGTAGTTTTTAGGTGTTGTTGAGCTGCTCCTGCCTGACTCATAGTTACCCTGTGTACTGTGGAATGAAACACTGACCTGAACTTCCTTATTCTAAAAGCAGTCACCGAGGATATCAACTCATTCTTGAAATGACTGTTTTATTCCATCCAACAAGCTTCAGGATAGGAACGAGAGAAATTCCTAATGACCCTTTTATACCCTTTGTTTTTTAGACCCACACAGAACAACATACAATTGTTAAGGATTTTCCAAAACTGTGTAAGGAGCCTCATAAAATTGGTGAATTGCTTAAAATCCTTATTGAAGCTTACTAGCTTTAATTCAAGGTCACAAGATATATATCAATTATTCCACATAAAAAATGTGAAAGGCAATTAAACTGATATCCTTACAATTATAACAATGACATTCTTCTAATCCATAAAGGGACTCTTGGCATGGTGGTGTTGGATCAGCACTGGACTATAAACAACAAGGTTGGCAGTTCAAACTCACCAGTTGCTCCTCAAAATCCCTATGCAGATTCACTATGATTCAGGACTGACTGGACAACACTTAACAACAACAACAATCAGTGAAGTGGTAGAAATGATGTTGCAGATCGCATATTAGAATTTTGTAAGGTAGACTTATTCATTGCAAGTACCATTTTTCACTAATATACACCTGGACATCTCCAGATGGAACACACAAAAATCAAATTGACTGCTTCTGTGAGAAGAGATGATTGAGAAGCTCAGCATCATCACCCAAAACAAGCCCAGAGGCCAACTGCTAAAAATATCAACTATGCAAGTTCAGGCTGAAGCTGAAGAAAATTGAATCAAGTCCATGAGAGCCACCATATGACCCTGAATATATCCCACCTGAATTTAGAGGCCATCTCAAGAACAAATATGATACATTAGACACTACTGACCAATATCAGAAGTGTTGTGAGGTGATATCAAGAATATTATACATGAAGAAAGCAAAAGGTCATTTTAAAAGAGAGGAAAAAAAAGAAAAGACCAAAGTGGATGTCACAAGAGACTTTGAAACTTGCTCTTGAATGTAAGAAGCTTTAAGTGACTGGAAAAATGAAGAATCAGAAAAGCTGAATAGAAAATTTCAAAGGGCAGCTCAAGAAGACAAGGCAAAATATTAAATGAAATTTGCAAAGACCTGAAGTTTGGAGTTCTTTCCAAAAGGAAAGAACACACTCAACATTTCTCAAGCTGAAAGAACTGAAGAAAAAAATTCATGCCTCCGGTTGCAATATTGAAGGAGTTTATGGACAAAATCTTCAATGAAGCTGGAAACCTCAAAGGAAGATGGTAGGAATACACAGAATCACTGTATCAAAAAGAATCAGTTAGTGTTCAACCATTTCAGGAGGTATCATATGATCAAGAACTGATGGTATTGAAAGAAAATGTCCAAGTTGCACTGAAATTATTGGAAAAAATAATGCTTCAGGAATTAATGAAATACAAATTGAAATGTTTCAACAAACTGTTACAACACTATCAATGCTCACTCATGTAGGTAAAGAAATATGGAAAACAGCTACCCGGCCAACTGATTGGAAGATATTGCCATTCCAAAGAGAGGTGACCCAACAGAATGCAGAAATCATTGAGCAACATCATTAATATCACATGTAAGTAAAAATTAACTGAAGATTATTCCAAAATGATTGCAGCAATACATGTACAGAAAGCTGCCAGATATTCAAGCCAAATTTAGAAAAGGATGCATAGTGAGGGCTATCATTCCTAATGCCAGATGGTCACTGGGTGAATGCAGAGGATACCAGAAAGATGCCTACTTGTGCTTTATTGACTATGCAAAGGCATTCGACTCTGTGGACTATGGATAACATTGTGAAGAATGTATATTATTCTAAAGCACTTACTTATGCTCACAAGTAACCTGTTCATAGACCAAGAGGATGTCCTTAGAATAGAACATGGAGATACTCAATGGATTAATCAGGAGAGGGGCGCATTAGGGTTGTATTCTTGTACCATACTTATTCAATCTATATGCTAAGCAAATCATCAAAGAAACTGAATTATGTGAAGCAGAACGTAGCGTCAGATTGGAGGTAGAATCATTAACCACCTGTGATGTCCAGATGATACAACCTTGCTAGCTAGATGCAGAGAGGATTTAAAATACTGATGAAGATCAACAACTTCAGTATAAATTCAGTCTTCAATATGGATTACACCTCAATGTAAAGAAAACAAACATGTTCACAACTGGGCCAGTAAATAACATCATGATAAATGAAGACAATTTGAAATTGTCAAAGATTTCTTTTTGTTGGGTCCACAATCAACATTCATGGAAGCAGCAATCAAGAAATCAAATGCTGTATTGCATTAGGTAAATATGCTGCAAAAGACAGCTATAAAGTTTAAAGGGCAAAGGTAACAGTTTGAGGACTAAGGTGCACTTGACCCAAGCTTCATATACATTTTACAGTTAGACAAATGAATAAAGAAGACTGAAGACTGATGTATTTGAATTATGATGTTGGAGAAGAATATTAAAAGTACCTTGAACTGCCAGAAAAATGACCAAATCTGTGTTGGAAGAAGTGTAGCCAGAAGGCTGTTTAGCAGCTAGGATGGCAGGATTTCATCTCTCATACTTGGGGTATGTTATCAGGAGGGACCAGTTCCAGAAGGGCATCATGTTGGGTAAAATGGAGTCTGAAAAAGAGGAAGCCCTCCATCCAGATGGATTGACTCAGTGGTAGCAACAATGGGCTCAAAAGTACTACAGTTGTGAGGGTCACACAGGACCGGGCAGGGTTTCATTCTGTTGTCCATCAGATCACTATGAGTTGGAATCAAGTCTGTCCTTTAGAGTTGCTATGGATCAGAATCAACTTAATAGCAATGTTTTGTTTATTTATTATGTACTGTTTTTTTGTATAGTCCTGGTGTGGCACTGAGGGTTAATGCTCTGAACTGCAAGGTCGGTTTGAACCGCAAAGTTGTTGGTTCAAGCTCACCAGCTGCTCTTTAGAAACCCTGTCCAAGTTCAATATGAGTTGGAACAGACTTATAAACAACATATATATATATATATATATGGAATCCTGGTGCGGCACCATAAGATTAGCATTCAATCTTAAGGTTGGTTTTAACTGCAAGATTGGTCCTCAAATCACCAGCCGTAGCTGCTCTTTGAAAATCCTATACAGGGTGGCTATGAGTTGGGACTGACTCAATGGCACTTAACAACAATGAATATATGTATGTGTGTGTGAGTATATAGTAATTGACTATATACTCACACATATGCCCATAGATACATGTGTATATGCTGTTGTTGTTCTTAAGTGCTATTGAGTCGATTCTGACCCATAGTGACCCTGCATAGGGTTTTTGAGGAGAAACAGCTGGTGATCTTGAACTGCCGACCTGGAAGTTCGAATTATTTTATAGTCTGGTGCATTAACCCACCGCGCCACACCAGGACTCCATGTATGTGTATATGTGTGTGCATATGTTATATATCTCTTGTTATATACTCACACATATGCACACACACACGTGTGTATATGTATATATATATATATATATATATATATATATATATATATATCGATGGCACTTCACAACAACAACAATATATATATATATATACACACACACGTGTGTGTGCATATGTGTGAGTATATAACCTATTGTTAGTAGCCATCAACTCTGACTCATGACAATCGCATGTGTGCACAGTCAAGCTGTTTCATAGGATTTTTAAGCCATGATCATAAGCAAATCACCAGGCCTGTCTTCAGAGATACTACTGGGTGGGTTTGTATCACCAAACTTTTGGCTAGTTGGGATGATGTTATAGGATAAGTATTGGGCTGCTAACTGCAAGGTAAACAGTTCAAATCCACCAGCTGCTCCTTGGATACTCTATACAGGGTCACTGTGAGTCACAAATGTCTCAACGGCATTTAACAATAACAACAACAACAATAGTTTGTAACACCCAGGGGATTTCTCTCTCTGTGTATGTTTTAAAGGAATTGGCAAATGTGATTATTGGTATCTGAAGAATATAATCTGAAGGTCATATAAGAGGTTACCAATTTCTGCAGTCTTGTATTCCAAATTTTCTAAATGAAATGATGGTAATAACGAAGAATGGGGGTGTTGTAGCAAAACACCTATTTATAATGTGCTGGCAGAACATACCATAGGGAAAACTCCCATTTTGCTCTTAAGGCCTTTAGCTTATTGGATGAGACCCACCCATACAATGTAAGGTAATACGCTTAAGAGCAACTGCTTTAATTTGTTGAAACCGACTCAACAACACTTAGCAACAACAACAACAAATTGCTTCATAACAGCATCTACACTAATGTTTGACCAAGCAACTGGGCACCATAACCTGGCCAAGTTGACACATAAAATTGACCACTAATATCTGGTTGTGGAATACATGCCGTGTGGATGACCTTACTTTTGCATCAGCTGATGGGTAGGCTGCTGATGCTATGTACCTTCATGAAGTCAGGCCATATGGGACAGTTACAGGGTCTAAACGTCATCGTGAGAGCCAGGGAGCATGGCTCCTGAGAGTTGTCTTAAAGACACTTGCATAAGGGTGTCAGGAAGGCAGAAGGGATATTAAAAAGAGACAGCTGTATACAAGTATTTGATTCTGGTGGGAGCATTTGATTTGGAAGTAGCAAAGACATTGTATGTGGCTCTCAAGTCCTCAATTCCAGGCATAAATGTTTACTGACCAGATCTATTCACCACACGCTGTTGATTCCGTTAGCCTGCCAGGGACTATGTCTTGTTGCACAATCATCTGTGAATATACCTAATTCAGAAGTTGAATACATGTAAATGGCTTATACATAAAAGACAGGTTGCCAAGCAACTGGGAATCCAAAATGCCCTTCAGGTTATGTAAGTGGAGAGCTGGCAGGTCACCACTATAGTAATTTGGATTAGTTGTTGTTGTTAGGTGCCGTTGAGTGGATTCTGGCTCATAGCAACCCTGTGCACAACAGAACAGAACACGCCTGGTCCTGTGCCATCCTCACAATTGTTGTTACATTCAAACACATTGATGCTGTTTCTGTGCCAATCCATTTCATTGGGTTAGTAAAAAAGCAATAATCTCTCTCTCTTAATTTTCCTTTGATACCATCATTTACTCCTTTCTTTCTTCTCTTACTTTAAGCCAACAGTTCAACCTTAATTTAAAGCTATAATAGCTCCATCTGATCAGTGTGTGCCTGCAATAGTTCTCAGTTCTGTTTGTAGAGTAACTAAGTAGAGAGGTTACTTTCCCTATTGCCAAATTTGCCCTCCCCTTTCCACACATACACGTTTCCCAAACCAATCTTGATGAAGCGAACCCTTACAAAAATGTCTACATCCCAAAGCAAGTAACACAGTTATTGAAAATTCCCAGGGACGGCTTCAGATTACAAGTGTTCTGCTTTGGTGTCAGACGGTGACATGTGTTTGGGGCTTAAGACTCTTAAAATTTCTTCTTCTACCTTACTGATTCTTATGACTCAAGACCGTAATTTATTCATCATGTTGTGTTCTCATTCAGCATTTGTTTGTTTGTTTCTGCTTTCTAGATGTCAGCTGTCCTATGTGGCTGGGTTTGGACAGGATTTGGGGGGAGCTCTGGTAGCGTAGTGGATACAAATCGGGCCATGAACCACAAAGCCAGCAGTTCAAAACTACCAGCCGTTCCATGGGAGAAAGACGAGGCTTTCTGCTCCCATAAAGATTTACAGCCTAGGAAACCCTGTACAGGGTCTCTATGAGTCGGAACCGACTTCACAGCACTTACAACAACAAGGTTCCTGAAATACATTGAACTGAAGAGCAGACGTTTGCAATTTGTAATAATAAAAAAGAACTATCCTATTTGCTTATTTTCTATTGCACACGAGATCATTTTATTTTTTGCTTGTTTTTTGTTATCTTCCTATCGTTTTCCATCCTGTCTTACTCAATGTGAAGTAATGTGCTACAGCAAAGTCACCTCAGCAACTGATTGTAGCACCAAAACCCAACATCTGGGGACTTGTGTCAGACTCATGATGATCCACGTGTGTCAGAGGAGAACTGTGTTCCACAGAGTTTTCAGTGACATTTTTTTCTGAAGTGGATCCCAAAGCCTTTCTTTCAAAGCACCTTTGGGTGAACTTAACTGACAACTTTCTGGCTAGCAGCCCACCATTTTAACCATTTACACTAGCTAATGGCTGCTGTTATAACAATACAAAAAAAAAAAAGAAAAGAAAAACACACCACCCAAAACAAAACACTACAGTGAATTTGACCCTGACTCATAGTGACCCTATAGGATTGAGTAGAATTGCTCATAGGATTTCTGAGACTGGAAATCTTTACAGGACCAGTCAACTTCATGCTTTTTTTTTTTCCCCTATGGAACAGCTGGTAGGTTTGAACCACTGACTTTGAGGCTAGCAGTCCAATTCTTAACCCACTACATCACCAGGGGTCCTTCATGATTCAAAAACTGCTTTTGGAGGAAGCTGTCTTTGGACCCCAGAGTTGGCCCCTTCAAGGATTCTGGATCTTTCTCCCATTCAATACTGTTGGACAAATAATGCTGAAAAGAGCAGAGCATGAAACCTGTATGTCACCTGAAAGCAGACAAAGTCATTAGAATTCAATTCCAAGTTTTCTGTAAGAAACGGATAGTAGTTTAATTTCTTCAAAATTCTTATCGTAAGATGCCTTTTTGTATGTGTAAACCTGGTGAAATGTAATATAATATAACAACAAAATGGGACTATAGATGCCTTGTTACGGGGTGAAAAGGGCTCCTTTCTATCTTGTTTTGGTCATTTCTGTTTCTAGCGTTCCTGTGATGCATGGGTCTTGTAAAGATAAGAGCACAGACCAGGAGCTCGGGCAGGAGATTGCTTGACCTTTGGACATCTCCTTTACAAAGACATACATTCAAAAGCAGCCAGAAGTGATTTAGTCTGTGGGTGTCCGGAACCTTCCTAAGACCTGAAGCTTGAGTGAATGAGTTAGAGCTTCCCTTCAACAACAACACCAACCAGTTACCACAGAGATGACTCTGACTCCTGGTAACCTCATGTCCACAAGGGTTTCATAGCTGTGACCTTTCAGAAGCAGACCAGCAGGCCTCTTCTGAGGTGCTTCTGAGTGGGTTCAATCCACGAACCTTCCATTTACCTGCTGAGTTCGTAACCATTTGTGCCACCCAGAATCTTCAGGCTGTCTTAATTCTACTAGAAGGGTCTTGGACAAAGGATCCACTTCTATGGGATGACAGTGAGCCAGCAGGTTCGAGGCAGCTCTGAAGACATTCATAACAGAGGTGTTCATGGGGTGAGGGATGGGAGCGGATTGCCCTTGTGAGGGGGGTAGAGAAACATCTGTCTGCAATTTTCCTCATGCGATTACTCACTTCTCCCAAGTGACTGTCATTTCTCTGTGTAGTAAATTTCCCAAACTCAATCCAAATATGATATTATCATACTGTATATATATTATGTGTCATTATAGTACGGATGTATTATTTTTTATTTGCCAGCATATAAGAAACAGTTCTAGAAAAAATCTGTATGATCTGAATCAGATGAAGAAATGCAGATGAATTTGCTCATATTTATGTGGAGTCTAAAATTGCTATCCTAGCCTCAACTACACACACCACTTCCTCTTGGTTATCTGAAAGTTGTCCAAGAATAGATTTGCTGATTTTTCTTTCATGTCTACCCATTAATCTGGACTTTGCCTCAACAGCTGCCTCCCAGCTTCCTTAAGGATTTTCAGTGAGAGTAGTCAAATCAGGAACATGTTCTACCCACCACCGTCAGCCCATGGATACCTACGTCTTTGTTGAGAAACAGAAACAAAAGAGCCCAGAGAAGTCAGTGTTTGGCTGGCTACATGTCATGTGGGGAAATAGAGGCATAACATAGGCTTTGAAGAGGAGTTAAAGTGCAGAGTTGTGGAAAGGAGAGGTAGGTAAAGATAGGAAGGTTAAGATAAGGGTGAGAAGTTTCTAACCTGGTTGAAGAGTTTATTTCAATATTGGAGCAGGCATAGATACCAAACAGTTTGGAAACTACAGCTTGATTAATTATTTTATTATGGTGGCATTTGGGCCAGAAAAACAAATGAAAGGGTTGGTAATTGAGGACATGTAATCAAACAGATAGATCCTACTTATCTGAGAAGGAACTGTGCCCCAGTTATTAGGAGCAGCAAGAGATAGCCAGCCCATGCTTGCATGTACTGAAGCTGTTTATTGTGGTTAGGTGACATCGAGTTTGTACTGGCTCATAGTGACCCTATGTACAACAGAATGAAACACTGCCCAATCCTGGGCCAACCTCACAATCATTGCTAGTTTTGAGTTAATTGATGATATTGCTGTGACAATCCATCTCGTTGGAGGTCTTCCTCTTTTTCTCCGACCCTCTACTTTAGCAAACATGATATCCTTCTCCAGACACTGACTGGTCCCTCCTGACAATATGTCCAAAGTATGAGAGATGAAGTCTGGCCATCCTGGCTTCCAAGGAGCACTCTGGCTGTATTTCTTCCAACACAGATCTGTTGATTCTTTTGACAGTCCATGGTACTTTCAATATTCTCCTCCAACACCATAACTCAAATGCATCAATTCTTCATAGTCTTCCTTGCTATTCTTGTTAAATGCTGTCAAGTCGATTCGATTCCAACCCATAGCCACCCTGTATAGGGTTTCCAAGGAGCCACTGGTGAGCTTGAACCACCTACCTTGAAGTTCAAATGACTTTACAAGTCTGAGGAATTGGCCCACAGTGCCAAACCAGGACCCCACGTTCTTCCTTATTCACTGATTATTCGAAATGATTATCTGCATGTTCCATTTTCTTCTGTTGCTACCTGATTGTTTACCACTTCAACTGCTTAATAACACTTGCATCTGAATATTGGAAAAAGAGGAAAGAAGTTCCATTTAATTTTGCTTTTTGTTAGCGATTCTATGAAAAATGCATAAAAAACACAGTAGAATAAAGAAGACTAAAGCCATTGGCTAAAACATTTAGTTTTTACCTGCTATATTTCACATTTCCATTGATAATCATTGAGTTTGGTGCTGCAACCTAAGAGAGAATTATTTTACAGACCAGAAAGAGATATTGTTGTTATTGTAGTTAAGTGCCATCAAGTCGGTACTGATATAGCGACCATAT
Source organism: Chrysochloris asiatica (assembly GCF_000296735.1). Lineage (NCBI taxonomy): Eukaryota > Metazoa > Chordata > Mammalia > Afrosoricida > Chrysochloridae > Chrysochloris > Chrysochloris asiatica. The sequence goes on from NW_006408619.1 coordinate 4,673,550, forward strand.
GTACAACAGAACGAAACACTGCCCCCTTCTCCAATGACAGGTCCCTCCTGACAACATGTCCGAAGTATGAGAGATGAAGTTTGGCCATCCTGGCCTCCAAGGAACACTCTGGCTTCACTTCTTCGAACACAGATCTGTTTGTTCTTTTGGCAGCCCATGGCACTTTCAATATTCTCCTCCAACACCATAACTCAAAAGCTTCTATGGTCTTCCTTATTCATAGTCCAGCTTTGATATGCATATGATGTTACTGAAAACACCATGACTTGGGTCAGGCGCACCTTAGTCCTCCAGCTGACATCTTTGCTCTTCCACACTTTAAAAAGGTCTTGTGCAGCAGATTTGCCTAATGCAAATCATTTGATTTCTTGACTGCTGCTTCCATGAGAATTGATAGTTGATTCAAGAAGAATGAAGTCTTTGACAACTTCAATCTTTTCTCCATTAATAAGAATGTTGTTTATTGGTCCAGTGGTGAGGATTTTTGTTTTCTTTAAATTGAGATGCAATCCATACTGAAGGCTGTCCTCTTTGATCTTCATCAGTAAATATTTTAAGTTTTCTTCACTCTCAGTAAGCAAGGTTGTATTATCTGCATATCACAGGTTGTTAATGAGTCTTCCTCCAATCCTGATGCCACGTATTTCTTCATATACCCAGCTTCTCATATTATTTGCTCAGCATACTGGTTGAATATGTACGGTGAAAGAATGCAACCTTGCCGCACAGCTTTCTTAATTTTAAACTATTCAGTGTTCCCATGTTCTGTTCAAACAACTGCCTCTTGGTCCAGGTACAGATTCCCCATGAGCACAATTAAGTGTTCTGGAATAGTCATATTTCTCAATGTTGTCCATAGCTTGTCATGATCCACACAATCGAAAGCCTTTGCATAGTCAATAAAACACAGGTAAATACCTTTCTGGTATTCTCTGCTTTCAGCCAAGATCCATCAGACATCAGCAATGATATCCCTCGTTCCACAGCCTCTTCTCAGTCCAGCTTGAATCTCTGGAAGTTCTCTGTCAATGTATGCTTGCAGCTATTGAAAAGGAAAAAACAACCCGGTGCTGCTCATCAACCACACCTCACACCAAACAGCCCATCTAGAGACTTTTATTCAGGGTAAGGAAGGTAACCTCTGCTAGAGAGAGAAGGCAGGAGGCAGAAGGGAAGAGAGGAAGAAGAAGAGGGAGTCAACGGGAAGGGAGGGGACTTATATAGGTTCAACAGGAAGGGAGTGGTCATTGCTGGGGTGATTTAGCTCTGGCCTATCAAAAGCCATGTTGTCCTTTAAACTAGGCGCCTTGTAGTTTAGGGCGGGGAAACAGACAAAATGGAGTTGGAAGGAGGGTAGAGGGAAGAATCAGAAGGTATTGTAACATTGTAACAGCTATTTCTGTATTACCTTTAGTAAAACTGTACTCACATGCATATCAAAGATATTATTTGTTTAAATCCATGCAATCAGTAAGAGGTAGAACCTCACCTCTCACCCTGGGCTCCTGACTTGGTATTTATTTGATGCTTCTTTTCACCCAAACATACCATGCGATGTCTCAATAGGTTTGATTTTCACCTTCTTAAATACACACACTGAATGTTGTTGTTAAGTGCCGTCAAGTCAGTTCTCACTGATAGTGACCCTTTATGAGGTTTCCAAGGAGCAGCTGGTGGGCTTGAACTGCCAACCTTGTGACTCAAACTGAACTAGCAGTCCAGTGCATTATCCTGCAGTGCCACACCAGGACTCCACACTGGATACTACATTTTAATTCAGAAGAGTTAATTTTTTTTTGTTACTTTCTCTACGATAATACTAGAAAGCAAGATAATACCTGTGCTGTTTATATAAGCCCCACCCCCATTTTAACAAAGCTTGTAAAAAATATCTGTCAGAGACCCCCTACTTGTGATGCCATTTAATGGATATAAAGATCTCTTCTTATTTCACCCTATTGGGGAAATGCTAAGAAGTTAGATATGTTTCAGAAATAAGTGGTATAGGTTTTCTGTTTTATTGTGAACTGAGTGATAGTTTAGTTTCAATCTGGGAGGACATTGGTTTTGCACTCATCCAATCATATTTTGTTTCATTGCAATGATTACAATCCCCTCCATCCATACATCATCACAAAAGAATTTGCTTCTATTCCCTGATTTTTTTTTTTTTTTTTTTTTAGTATATACACAAAAATACTCAGAAATATATAATCATTTAAACAACCAAAAAGCACATTCTGCAAGCCTGCCTCCTGGCTGTCAACACACAGCCTTTCTCTTCCCATGTTTCTCTTCCTATGAGTCTAGAGTCCTCAGTTGCTCTATCTTTCCATGTCCTCATCTCTGCCTCCATCTCTGGTGTAGCTGCTTCTCTGGTTAGGATCCCACATTCTCCTCATGCTCTTCTCCTTTGACGGTTCTAGGGTCCTTTGTTTCTGGAATGTAAGGTTAACTACTCCCCTCTTTATGTTACAAACCTTCTAACTTTACAGTTGTAACAATTGCAATTAGTCATTATAATAATCACTCACTATGAAATCATAAGAATCTTATCCCCATCTCCTTTCACCAGACCCATCTATACAAGATGAAAACTGTTCAGTGGGGACTCTACCTTCCTCACACACTCTGAAACTAAACTCCCTCTTGAAAACTTGTAACTAGCCACTTCATGCTTTTATAGCCCCACACCCCTCATTTTGGAATCCTGGTGTGGCGCTGTGGGTTAATGCGCCAGACTGCAAAGTCATTTGAATTGCATTGTCAGCGGTTCAAGCTTAACCAATCGCTCCTGGGAAACCCTATACAGGATCGCTATGGGTTGGAATTGACTCGACGGCACTTAACAACAACAACTAACCACAAGGTCAGGGTTGAAACCCAGCAGCCTCTCCTTGGAAACCCTATACGGGGTTGCTATGAGTCAGAACCAACTTTAAGGTACTTAACAACAGCAACAACATATATCAGTTAAGGACCAGGTACAGTGGCTAAGTACTTGGCTGCTAAATGAAAGGCCAGCAGTTCAAACTCACCAGTCACCCCATGAAAGACAGATGAGGAAGTCTAAGTCTGCACCCTATGAGGTAGTTTTATTCTGTTCTACTTCATTTTGCTTGGGTCCAACGTCAACACTCGTGGAAGCAGCAGTCAATATATCACATGACATATTAAGCAAATCTTCTACACAAGACTTCTTTAAAGTGTTTGTGGACTCAGTTGCACTTGACCTAAGACATGATATTTTCTATATGTGTTTTCAGATGTATGTGAAAGTTGAACAGTGAATAAGGATGAATGTAGAAGAACTGATGCATTTGCATTATGGTGTTGGAGAAAAGTATTGAAAATACCATGGATTACCAGAACAAACAAATCTGTGTTTTAAGAATTACAACCAGAATGCTCTTTAGAAGCCAGATAACTTCTTGCATGCTTAATAAATGTTATTAGGAAGATCCAATTTCTGGAGGAAGACATCATGCTTGGTAAAGTTGAATGTTAGCAAAAAAGAGGAACACCTTTAATGAGATGAATTGGCACAGTGACAGTAGCAATGGGCTCAAGCGTAACAACAATTCTGAGGATGGCTCCGTGTTTCGTTCTATTGTGCATAGGGTTGCTATGAGTCGTAACTGAATTGACAGTACTAAATAACAACACTAGGGTTGCTGTGAATCCAAATCAACTCAATGACACATAAAAACACCAAGATATACCAGTTAAAGAATGGAAGGCTTTATAACTCCCAAGCTAATAGCATAGATAAAGGGAACAATGACAAAACTACCTAGTCAATCCCAATGAAGGTAAGACAGGAAAGAAAACAGATGATACAACAGTCAAGTCAAATGAAGAATAAATGTAGGTTAAACTCATATATATCATTAACTACACAAAATGTAAATTGACTATATACTCCAATTAAAAAAATGATGCTAGATTGGATAAAACACATTATCCATCTATATAGTGGTCTCAAGAGAAAATTAAATTCCAATATTTATAGAAAGTAAAGGGGCAGAAAAATGTACACATTGTAAATAATACCCCAAAGAAAGTAAAAATAGCTATATTAATACTAAGGAGACTTCAAGGAAGACAGCTTTAGAAAATATAGAAGGAAACCTTGGTACAAATATTTCAACTGATCAAGAAAATACAGCAATTCTAATTTTTTTTTATGAATTTTATGACATAACTTTCAAATGAATTGAAATAAAAATTGACATGATAATGAAAAATAGAGAAATTCACATTGGTCTTTGGAAATTTTTACTGTATCCTCAGTAGTCTATTGATCAAGCAGACATATTAGTAAGACTATAGACAATTTGAACACTAAACCCTAATAAGCTGGAACTAATTAGATATGTAGAGTGCTGCAGCCAACAACAAAATACAGTCAACATATTTCTGGTAGAAAATCTATATGATTAAATTTGTCATTTAATAATTTGAATGTATTTTTAAATTATTTCAATTTCTTACTGTTTAAGTTGGATTGTTATTCAAATCTTTGGACAAAGAAAACTCTAGGTCCAGATGGCTTCACCAGGTAATTTTGAAATAATTACAATCTTGCAAATATGTTTCAGAGAATAGAAATAAACATGATTCTTCTCAACTCCTCATAAACTTGTTACCTAAGCCTGGCAAGGATAGCACCGAAAAGAAAATGTGCAGGTCAGCGTTCTCTATGGGCCCCATCTATGCAAAACTCCTAAAGAAATAATTGACTAAATCCAGGACTATATAAAAAGATAATGTATCACAATCAAATTGGTTTTACTCCAAGAGTGTAAGGCTGATACAACTTGAAACCAAATCAATCAGTCAGAGTTGAAATAAAATGAAGCCCAAGATATGCTTCCCAGTAATAAAGTGGGAGCAGAGTACTGAATGGGAGTCTACATGGAATGAGGGACTGTGAATTGATGAGTGTTGCAGCTAGGTGATAAAATACATTTATGTATATTTGAGGTTTTCTATAAAGGCAATACAAAAATAATAATAATTCACCTCATAAAGGAGAAATTTATCGCAATAGATTCACCTCAACAGACGTTGAAAAATCACCTCAAATAATTTTACATTCTTTAAAATAAAAAACCCTTAATAATCAGAAATAAGGGAGAGCGTCCTTAATCTGATAAAGGGTATTTTCAAAATAGCTTTAATGGTGTCATAGTTCTCTCTGAGACTAGAGCAAGACAAGGATTGTCACTATCACCATTTAGAGTTTACCTAGTTCAACAAACCAGGATTTCTCAATTCTATCACTGATGACTTTGTTGTTGTTATTAAATTGTTAAGTGTCGGCGAGTCAACTTCTGACTCAGTGACTCTACATAGGTTTTCTGAGGAGCAGCTGGTTGAGTTTGAACTGCCAATCTTGTGGTCCACCGTCCAGTGCTGACCCTACATAATTCTTGGTTGTGGTGGGCTAGTTTATGTATTGTAGAGTGTTTAGCAGCATCCCTAACTTTTATCTAGTAGATACAGGTAGAATGTCTCCATTGTCAAATGTTCCCTGTGGGACAAATCCCCTCCTTCAACTTCCCTTTTTCTCTTATGGTGGTAGTGGTTGTGTGGCATGAAGTCCTTGTCCTTATCACAAACTCTTCCCTTCAGTTAGGTCACATTGATGCAATCTTTCTTCTAGGTTTCCTTTCCTGTTAGCTGACTTCCTCCTGGGACCTCAGTCTGCTCTCTTGGACATTTCTCCCACTCACTTGATTTTTCATGGTGCGTCCATAGCATACGAAATTGTTACCAGATCCCTTGACATGAACTATGAAGATTTGCAGTAGATACAAACAGCTTTTTATCCTCTTTGCCCCTATTGCTTTCCAATGACTTTAACCACATGAACACATTTCACTCTTCCTCAGGTGTTCTTTATGGCCTTGCTAGTTTGCAAATATATTACATCCCACCACCCTCCTTTTACTTCTTCTTTTTTTTTTAATATAGCATTGTTAAGTTGTTAAGTGCCATCGAGTCAGTCCCGACCCATAGCGACCCTGTACAGGGTTTCCGAGGGTGTAAATCTTTACTGGAGTAGAAAGCCTCATCTTTCTCCCGCGGAGC
>NW_006408619.1:4680012-4704340 GCF_000296735.1 Chrysochloris asiatica
GAATTCTAAAATGTTTATAGTAACTCCTGGTCTCCTGTCCCATTGTCTGTTTTCTTTAGTTTTGATGCAGGCTCTTCTCTCTCTGTCTCTTCTCTTGCTCTTTTCACTGGTCCAGCTGCACAATTTTTATCACAATCATCATCACTATCAAATTTTGTTTTCTTGCCCTGAAATTATATTTTTCCTTTAGCACACCCAGCCTGAGCAACTTTAGTTCCCTTTCCTTGTCCTTTAATTTTGCGACCTTTTGACTTCCATTTGTTTAGGGATTCTTGTTGATCTTCCATACATTTTGTAAGGCTGCCTTTTCTCCCTCTCCTTCCACGATTTCCCAGGTCACTTCCTTGTTCCTTAACTGTTGTTAGTGTTACTTGCATCCTTGATTTTATCCAATATTTCTTTAGTTTTCCTTTAAACAAAATTACTCCTTCTTTTTCACCTTTGACAAACTCTATCATTTGATTTCTCCATGATTTGAGAAAAAGATGTGCAAATCTTCTCTACACATCTGATCATCTAAATCACCCGAACATTTCAGTAAGCAGACCATATTTTCTTCTAGAGATTTCATTTTAGCAACTTCTGCTAACTTTTGTTTTTCTTCAAGATCTTGTTTAGCTCATAATTTAGCTTCCACTTTATTTTGCTTTCTTTCTTCATTCTTTTTTGCAAAGTAATCTTCCTTGAAAAGTATTAGCAGGTCTGACTCTTTGTATTTCTGGCTAGTGGTCTTTACACACTTCTTTGCAGATTCAATGTTTTCAAACACAACAAATATTGATCCCTTAAATGTTCTGTGCAATGTTCTTCTCATCTGAGTATTTAGTACTTGACCTTTATCTTTTAACCATTTTTTTTTTTTTTTTAATCATGAAGGGTTACATCAGTTGGGAAGCCTTTATATAAACAGTTCTGTTTTTCACATCATGTTTATACTCCTCAGTCACTTCGGGGAGGGGTGAGCTCAGAGATTTTCTGATTTTAGTTTTATCTTCACAGATTTCCATGAGTTCTAACTTTGATTTGCTCAATGTTTCTACTATTATATTAAAATCTGTTAGATGGTTTAACCTGTTGAGTTTTATCATTGTCTCCAAAGGTGCCCAGCCTTCATCTAGTGTGATCTGTTCCTTTAAAAGTTTGTCTCATGGCAAATTAAAGTCAACAAAATAATATTTCATCCTATTGTGTAATTCCTTTCTCTTCACCCACGTTAATACCAAGATCAAATGGCATAACACGGTCTCCACAGACAATGTTCTACATCCTGCTTTGATGAGTAACGAATGGGGTCTTAAAAATAGTCAAACAATGCAAAATGATTGGTTTCTCCCTCAGTTTGACGACAGAGTTTGGCCTCCAGCTAGCCGTTTTTTCACTATCACCATTTTCGGGCATGTGGCCATCTGAAAATTGTCACAGGTGCTCTAAACATCCGCCTTCAGGGGTTGGAAGACTGCGAAGGTCTGAAGCCAAAAGGACGCTGTGAAGATGCAGGTACCTTCTACCCAAAGACCTCCCAGAGCCCTTTATGGTTCCAGGCCCGCAGAGGAGCTCTACAGGAACGAAGCAGCGACAGCAACTGCAAAGTCCAGATTTCCAAGCACGGCCAGCTAGCCTCCCTGCTTTACCATTTCAACTACTGCCTCCTTTTCCTATCTGACAAACTCGTACTCGTCACCTCTTATGGGAAAATTAAGGTTTTAGTCTTCCTTTTTGTGGAATTCTACTATATAAAAATACTTTTTTGTTCTTTGAAATTGCGTATTTTCTGTTGAGGTAAACATTTCAGATAAAGACAGACATAAAAAATCTTCCAGATACAAAATGTGTATGGATTATTGAATATAAAACTGATCTCTGCTCTGTAAATCTTCACCCAATTCACAATAAAATGTTAAAAAAAAAAATCATTGTCCAGATTATTATTTTTTTTTGTATAAAACCAGTTGCGCTCGAGTCCACTCCAACTCAAGGTGACCCCGTTTGTTCCAGAACAGAACTGTGCTCCCTATGGTTGTCAGTGGCTAATTTTTCAGAAGTAAATTGCCTGACCTTTCATCTAAGGTAATTCTGGGTAGACTCAAACTTGCATCTTTTCAGTCAGCAGCTAAGCACCCAGGAATTCCATCTTTTAGATGTTACACTGACACACTAATGAGATCATTCTATGATGCAACTCTCTTACCTTTTTTTCTTGTTGTTTTCTCACTCACCGTATGTTACAGATATCTTCTCATATCAACCGAGAGGCCTTTTAAATGGCTGCATAATATTCTGTTTTACTCATTTTATAACTAGTTCCTGTGTTCCTGTGGATGGAGATTTAAGTAAATTCTGATTGTCCATATTACTATAAAATTTATTTCAATGAGAAGTTCACTGTGCTTTGAAAATATTTTGATGACTGCCCCAGATCATATTGGATCCTAATTCTTTCTATGTTGATTACGATTAGTTTCCTAAGGGAAAAATCCATTCTTTCTCTTTGAATCCCTATTATACAACAGAATTCTTGTTGTTGTTAGGTGCCATCCAGCGACCCTATGCACAGCAGAATGAAACACCGCTCAATCTTGGGCCAACCTCACTATTGTTGCCACATTTGAGTCCATCGATGCTGCCACCTGGCCAATCCATCTCATTGGTGGTCTTCCTCTTTTTCTCTGATCCTCCACCCTACCAAACATCATATCCTTCTCCAGCTGCTGGTCCTTCCTGACAATATGTCCAAAGTATGAGATACGAAGTTTGGCCATCCTGGCCTCCAAGGAACACTCTGGCTGCAATTCTTCCAACACAGATCTATTTGTTCTTTTGGCAGCCTGTGGCACTTTCAGTATTCTCCTCCAACACCATAACTCAAATGCATCAATTCTTCTATGGTTTTCCTAATTTACTGTCTATCTTTTGTATGCATATGAGGTTATTGAAAATACCATGGCTTGGGTCAGGTGCACCTTAGTACTCAAGCTGACATCTTTGTTCTTCAACACTTTAAAGAGTTCTTGTGCAGCAGATTTGCCTAATGCAATACGTCATCTGATCTCTTGACTGCTGCTTCTGTGAGTGTTGATAGTTGATCCAAGAAGAATGAAGTCCTTGACAACTTCACTCTTTTCTCCATTGAGAAGAATGTTGTTTATTGGTCCAGTGGTGAGGATTTTTGTTTTCTTTACATTGAGATGTAATCCATACCGAAGGTACCATCCGTCTGTCAGTTTATCATACTGTGGGGGCTTGTGAGTTGCTGTGATTCTGAAAGCTATGCCACCGGTCTTTTAAATGCCAGCAAGGTCACCCATGGTGGAAAGGTTTCAGATGAGCTTCCAGACAAAGAAAGACTAGGAAGAAGGAGTGATGAACTACTTCCAAATATTTAGTCACTGAAAACCTTATGAATAGCAGAGAAACAACAGAATGTTCCCCAGAAAAACATTTTTGTCAGCTTGATTTCAACTTATAGTAACTCTGGTATGGTGCTGTAGGATAACACTGGACTACAAGATCAGTGGTTCAAATCCACCAGCCTCTCCTTGGAAATAGTATACATGGTTGCTATGAGCTGGCAGAGTCCTAGTGTGGCTCTATAGGCACTGGACTGCTAACTGTGAGATCAGTGGTTTAATCCCACCAGCTGATCCTTGGAAACCCTATATAGGGTTGCTATGAGTGGGAATCTACTCAATGGCACTTAACAATTGGAGTCTGAATCAATTTGTGGCACTTCACAACAACAACATAGAACAAAATAGAACTGTTCCACTAGGTTTTCAAGGCAGTAATTCTTTAGAGAAGCAGACTGCCATATCCTTGCCCATGGAGCAGGCTGGTGACTTTGAACCGCTGACCTTTTAGTTAACAATTGAGTGCTTAACCAGTGAGCTGTAAGGGCTCCTTTGCAGACTTCCAGGAGGGGTTTAATATAGACTGCTGAAATAAGGAAGAAATGTATGGATGTTTATGTAGCTGGGTACACATGCATATCATTGCACGTGTCTTCAGTGTTTACTCAACTTTTATTGACTTTCAGCTTGATTTCCCCTAGGCTTTATTCAATCCTCTTGCTGTTCCCAATATCTCTTTACAGTTGTCACTCCCACTGACATAATTGCCAATATGTAACTTCAAGAATTAGTATGTGGCCAACCCATGTCTCCCCCATAGATTTTGTTGCCTCTGGAACAGATTTTACAAATTGCAGAGGAAAAAAATTAAATTCAGAACCCTGACATCTTTGCCCTATGCTAAACAGACATGAGTTATTGAGACTGAATTTGTCAATTACAAGAAAACGAAAAAAACCACATGGCATGTGTACTGCATACTATTTACAGCTGTTGTCTATTATGGGTTCTCTGGAGTACCATTTGCTGCTACAACTGAGTGGTCCCATAAGTTTAACTTACCAATATTGTCTGCAAAATTGTCTTAAACCACAGTGGGGGTCAGAGGAAAATCAACTAGGAATGACTGAATTGCTGCTTATGTCTTCATGAGAACCCACATTTCCCCCAATTTTCTCCTTCGAGATACTCAGAATAGCCTTCCAGGTCATGTGGTGGATTAGAATAAAGCAAATTATCAGCCTGACCTGCCAACAAAAAGGCACATTGCGGATGTTCCTCTGGGAAAGCTTGCATTTGATCTATTGACTAATGTACTGTGTTGTACTTGGGATATTAGGCAATGGAAGCCAACTGGCCCAGACAATGGGAATGTTCAGTTGCTGTCAAAAATTTACAAGAATCTGAGCTATTTTTTATTTCTTCTTGCTGGGTTAGGAGCATTTACTATTGTTGTTCAATATGCTGTAAATGAACGTAGTTCAAAAACCACAGAGAGTGATATGGAATTATAGAACAGAAAATAGGCGACTGATTGGGTACACATTCATCAAGCCTCTTTATTTCTCAATAATCTTTTTATTGCCGTGCCAATGCAGCTTGCTTTGAAGGAGTGAAAAGTGACTCAGAGCAAATGATCTAGTGGGGACGGTGGCCTCTAGTGCATTTCCACTGTGCTCAGCTGACTGTAGCTCTTTTCCCTCAAATGCTTATTTAGAACATTTCAGTGAGTGAATCACTGATCTCACATGCAGAGTACCCAATCCAATGCTGATCTCTTCAGAAACTTGTTTAATTTTGTCATAAAGCATTTTTCTGATGATATGTTAAAGCATCTATTCTTTTGCTGTTTGGTTTTCTAAAGGTAGTTATCTAATTTTAATCTGATAAGTGAAATTGAGACATAAAGAATGGCCAAGGTATAGGAAAAATGCCTTAATGGTGTCAATTAATGTGGTGTGGTGAATTATTTGATATGCCTCTTCTAGTCTGTGACTCTGTGGAAACATGCAAATATTGAACTCTAACGTGGCTCAATTGGTAACCTTGCTCACCCCAGAGTATAAAATGAACCATCTAAGAAGTAGGTATGAGCTATCTCATGACCATCAAGAAAGAAAAGCCAGAAGTAGAACATGACCTTTGGACCCTGAGATCTCTGTGCCCTGAACCTCATCATTCCAAGGGACGGAAGGCTGTAGACCAGAGATATGGTGGCGGAGCAGTAGCAACAGATGCACCCAGAACATAAGACAGAAGAGAGGGGTGGTTTTCTCAGCCCACAGAGCAAGACAGCTACATGCTTTAAGCATGAGGCACACATGCAGAGTAGGGTGCCTCCAAGCACTTAATCCAGAGAGCTAGGTTTGCCAACTCACAGACTTAGAATCGTATACCTTCAAAGTGAGGTTTATGGTGGAGTGACCTTTGGACATTAATTAGCAGTGCTAAAAGAGTTTTGTAACACTTACCAGCGCAGGGCAAGGAGCTCTGGTAGTGTAGTGGTTACTAGTTGGGCTGCCAACCGCAAGGTCAGCAGTTCGAAACTACCAGCGGTTCCACGGGAGAAAGATGAGGTTTTCTGCTTCTGTAAAGATTTACAGCCTCGGAAACCCTGTACAGGGTGGCTATGGGTTGAAACTGACTCCACGGCACTTAACAACAACAACCAGAGAAGGGCGGAGACCAAGGGCCTGTATGTCTGAGAGGATAAGGAACAAAGAGAGTGTTCCTGTGAGCATGGCTGAGAGGAGGCACTCCTGAGCAGAACAACTGTTGCCTGAGCATCGCTGATGCTGACTGAATCTAATAAGCACCATTATCCTGACCATTACAAGAGACTATCAAACCCAGGACAGGAGCAGAGAGTGCCATGAGAGTGCCATGGGAAAGATGATTGGTGTAAGAATTAGTAAAAAAAAAAAAAAAAAAAAAGGGAGTAGAAACATGTCTAACCTCTGCCTCATAGGACCTGACTTTGGACCATGTTGAGTTTGTTTCTTTTTTCACCTTGTGAAATCAGAGGAGGTAAGAGGCTGCCTTTACATGCTTCTTGCAGTTGATAATGGAAAGAATAATCAACTATGTGTGCATTAGAGACTTGGTGTGGTGATGTAGGATAGATAAGCAGTAGACCACTAACTGAAAGGTCGGTGGTTCAAACCCTCCAGCCTATCCACAGAAATTCTATACAGGCTCGCTATAAGTTGGAACTGACTCAGAGACAGTTATCAACCGCAATATATGTGTATTGGTCAAATATTTTAAAGTTTCACCTCAGAAAACTTACCGGAGAAGTTGATAACCAGAGCATTCCTAGGAATGATCATCGTTACAGCCACCAGCATCAGCAACTTCCTCAGGGACAGCAGTAAGGACAGCAACAGCAGATGTTAACCCTTATTTAAGCACTTATCATGTATCAACAACTCTTCTAGCCTTGTACATGTTAAATTCATTTAATCTTCCCAACAAATGCATGAGTTAGGAGCTGCTTTTTCTCCCATTGACATATAGGAAACTGAAGAGTCAGAGAAGTATTTAACTCATTTCTGGTAGCAAAGAGCAGAGTTGGAATGGGAACTCTGGAAATAATGTGTTTATAAACTGTTGTAGAACCAATGATACCATCGTGTCTCTGATTAGGCGAATGTGTCCTTGACAGTAAAGTCAGAAAGACTTTGCTAAAACACCAGCTTTGGCGTATTTTCCCCCTACTGTAAATCCATCTTTGGTTGACTTCCTGTTTCTGAAAGTAGTGGTTTACAATCATCTTTTCTTTGACACACATTGCCAAACATCATTCTCATTACAACCACTTCATTCACTATTTTCTCCCTAATCTGGAAGGCATACATTGATGCATGCATTTAAGGTAACATTATTATAGATATGGCTTCATATTTGATTTTATATTCATAGAAATTAGTACTGGAGCTTAATACCGGGTAACATAAACATTGCTGAGGTGCTGTTGAATAGGCACTGGACTGCTAACCTCAAAGTCAGAGGTTCAAGTCTACCAGTCGCTCCTCAGAAACCCAATGAGTCAGAACTGACTTGACAGCATTTAACAATAGCAACAATAGTCAAATAAGGACTTATTATTCTCAAATTGCAGAAATCTTGAAAACAGCAGAGAAGATGCAGAATATATAAAGAATCTGGGCTTTTTCTAACGTTATGCCACCTTGGCATGTGATTCTGATTCTCAAGCTACCTTCTATTCCTTAAGATCTCACATCTATGGTAAATGTAGGAAGAAGAACATAGGAAAAAGATAGAAGACAAAATTAAGAAAGCATTGGCCAATTGAATTAGTTCCCTTTATTCAGTTTTTCTGAAAGACTCACTCCTTCTACCATTTACATTTCAAAGGACAAATTTATGCCACATGGTCACTCCCACCTAGTAAAGGGTCCATGAAGCTAGTTATTTTAATCTGGGAACATTCTTCTCTCCTAAAAATCATGAGACTGTTAGTAAGAAAGAAGAGGAGGAAGGTTGTCAGGCAGACCTCCACCAGTTAGTCCCATATGTATTATATCATAAGCAAACATTTGTACTTTATTCATTACTGCTAATTCTGTAGCAGAGCCTATCATTAATCACAGCTCAGCAGTGAGACCCAGGCTCCATAACTGAAAACGTCTGGCCTGCTGGTTAAAGTGCAAGTATCTAATCAGTATGTGTAAGAGAGGTTCTTACCAGTGTAGCATCAGTTGACTTTTCTTCTTCCATGTGCCACCTTGCCTAGCCCTATGCTTCTGCCACATGTAACTGTGCTTGGTTATTGAATGCACTGCCAATGTTCATTCCTTTGTGTTTCTGCTTGTGCCTTTTTGTGCGCTTGGCAGATGACCCTTTGTCACCCTAAGGTGGTAAGGTGATACTTTTTCTGCAAGATCCATTCCAAATACAATTACATTTCTGGTCCTTACCTGTCAGTCAGATATATTTTTGGTGCTTTAGATACATCTCTATTTGTTATTTGTTTCCCTGTTTGTTGCTACTGATAAATGCTATGAATCCTTAGAAAACAAGAGTCATAATGTATTTAATTTTTTTTTTCTACCTAATACCTATTGTTATTCCTGGATTATGTCCAAGACATCTGCTTAAGGAAAAACATTACTATTATCTCCAATATATAGAAGGCCTAGAAGGAGCTGAGGTGACTTTTCTTGTCATAGTCATTACATCCATAATGATCTGTGCTACCACTCCTCTGTCAGGTCATCATCTTGTGTTGACTTGCACATTGCTATAATGCTGGAAGCTATGCCCCCAGTATCTCAGATACTGGCAGGTTCATACAGGTGTACAAGTCTCAGTGGAGCTTGGTGACTGAGACATATAGTTCTGGTGATCTACTTCCAACAATTAATCTATGAAAATCATTTGGATCACAGCAGAATATTACATAGTGTTGGAAGGTGAACTCCATGATTTAGAAGACATTGAAAACCTACAACAATTGACTCACTCGTATAGACGATCACAAAGATGGCAAAGGATTGGGCAAAGATTCCTTCTGATGTACGTGGAGTTCCTGTACTGCGAATCTCTGACTCAGGGGAAGATTGATGGCAAGATACATGGAGATCTCTAAGGAACACCAGGCCTTCCTCTAGGGCCAGCACAGAATGAAAATCTCTTCCTGGAGTTAGCCCCCCAAATTTGGACTTCTTGTTGTTAAATGCCATCAAGTTGGTTCCGGCTCATAGCTATTCTGTATAAGGTTTCTGAGGAGTGGCTGCTGGACTTCACTTTAGACTTACAGCTTCTGAATTCTTATGGCCTCCAGTTTATGTTCTCATATAATTTATGACAAGAGAATGTATTTCTGTTACAGCCACACTTGTGATATTTCTGTTATAGATACACTAGATCATTAAGGCACTTCGGAAACACTTTCTTATTACCAGTCCATTGTACTTAGGAGCAATAAGAAATTGGTTGCAGATATGAATGTAGAAGAGTCAGAAAAAAATAGTACAAATTAGGACAAAGCATTAGAGTAGACCTGGTGAATTATTGATAGGATGGCAACCCAACACCCTTGAGACAAATATCACTAATCAATCAAAATACAGTTCCACCTGTATGCAGATAATGACCTCATAATTCAACTCAACACTTCAACACTCCAAATGTTGACTTTCCATCATCAGAGGATGGGAGCCAAGTGTATCTTTCCCTAATCAGTACAATCTCCATAAGTTCTGTTTGGGTCAATGCACTTTCTGTGACTTAGTAGTGAGCCTGTCCTTACTCCTTTTCAGAAGTGAAGAAAGTATTGTGACCCCAAAATTGAGCTTCTAGACACTTCATTCTGTCAAATCTTTTTCAAGTATTGAGTTAAATGTCTTATAATTATAAAGTTACCAGTACATGATTTCTGTATTTGACTCCCTTTCTGACAAATAGTGAGAGGACCATCCTACCCACAAAGTTTATATCAAGGAGGAAGAGAGCCAATAGTTACTGAAGGTTAAGCAATATGCTGTCTTAGAGCTATATCTACTATTTATGTAATAGTTCAGATGAGGTCTGTGTCATTCCCATTTTCTAGATAACAAATGTTGTTGTTGTTAAGTATCATCCAGGCAGATTGATTCATAGTGACCCTCTAGAGGGTGTCTGAGGCTGTAAATTTTTGTGGGAGCAGAAAGTCTCATCTTTCTCCCTCAGAGACAGTTCAAACTGGTGGCCTCGAACTGCTGCACTTGTGTTTCATAGTGCTTTTCTTGACGTACATAGCTACTGTGCCCCCAGATCAGAAATAGACAAAGAGAAATTAAGATCTCACAGATGTACAGACAGTAGATAGGATTTAACCTCAGATCTGTGATATCCAATGTCATACTATTGGACAACACTTTGGAGAGTTGATAGATTTCTTTGGTGATCTTCATGATGTTTGCTTATTGGCCTCTATTAATATTACTAGTACTTTTGCTTTTCATAACGAACTGTAGTTCTAACGTTATCATCTCTTGAGGTTTCAAGTTCATAAAGATGGAGACAGTTGGAAAATTGATTCATATAAATAATACGTATTGTTGTTGTTGTAAAGTGCCATAGAGTGGATTCTGACCCATGGTGACCCTGTATAGGGTTTCCAAGGAGCAGCTGATGAGCTTGAACCACCGACCTTGCAATTCAAATGACTTTGCAGTCTGATGCATTAGGTCACAGCACCACACCAGGATTCCATATGTGTTAGGATCTATCAATCTACTGGGGACTCCATGCCAGCCAGGTGTAATTATGACCCTGTGGGAACTATTTTGATGGAAATGGAGATCATATTTAGATTTAATTTTCCTTTATCTCTTTTTCTGCAGGGCAACGCCCATATCAGGTGATGACTGCCAGAGTTCACCCAGGAGAGAGCAATGGCAGTTGGGTTATGAAAGGTGCTTTGGAGTTCCTGGTCAGCAATGACCCTGTGGCTAGACTCCTGAGAGAAACCTTCATATTCAAGATCATCCCCATGCTCAACCCAGATGGCGTCATCAATGGCAAGTACGTCAAACAGCTGGCCAGATCTAACACACATTTATGTTACCATGGTAACACACCATCCTGTCACTAGAGGGACCTGACTGGAGAAGCTTTGGTACTCTTATAGTATATTATCAGGAATAATTTCTCTTGGGCTCTGTTCTCTGGTACAAATAACAATATAGTATCTATGCACATTGATGATAGTCTCACAATTTCTTTGAATAGAATTTATAGATTCATAGATAATCAATGTCAGAGGAGTCCTTAAAAACAATCGAGTCTAACATTTTCCTCTCAAAAGGAGGAAACTGGGGTCCAGACTAATCAAATAACTTTTGGTATGTCAGTTGTAAAGTCAGAGCTAACATTATCATCTCCTCACAGTAAGACTATTTACTCCACTCAGAGACTCCAATAGGAGCATTTACTGGAGAGAACTCTTCATTCTCAGTCGTGTATTACGGGGTTTTGGATACAGCTGTAATGACGTTCTCAATGAACTACACAGAATGTGACCGAGTGACGCTTGGGGTTGTTCTTCTTCCCACTAAGTCCCTACATACCTTTTTGGAATACCTATGTTGTTGTTCAGTGACGTTGAGTCAGTTCTGACTCAACGCAACACTCTATAGGGTTTCTGAAGAGTGGTTCGTGTATTTGAACTGCCAGCTTTGTGGTTAGCAGTCAAACGGTTATCCTACAGTGCCACACCAGAACTCCAGTGTCTGATAAGATTGTTTGAAAAGAGTCAACATTCTCAGAGTTTTTGAGTTCAGTCCCAGACGGCAAATAAAGACCCTACCCTAACATGGCCAGGGGATGGGGGTTGTAGGATTTGTTGTTGCTGTTATTAAGTGTCGTTGAGTTGGTTCTGTCCCATAATGACCCTATATAGGATTTCTGAGGAGCAGCTGATGAGCTTGAACCACTGACCCTAAAGTCCAAAGAGACTTTGCAGTCCAGCGCATTAACCCCCAGAGCCACACCAGGACTCCATCCGGATTCACAACTTAGGCTTTGTGGACAAAGGACAACCAATTTTATGGAAATAGATCATTTTTCTTACTACAGGAATGGGTATTATACCCTATGATAAGAACAGGATATTTGATAAACATGAACTATTGAAAGAAAATCATTTTGAAAGCTACAAGTCTAAAAGAACATACAATTCAAAAATGATATTGTTGTTGTTGTTAAGTGCCATCGAATCGGTTCTGACTCATAGTGACCCTGTAGAGGGTTTCCAAGGATCAGATGGTTCATTTGAACTGCCAACCTTTTTGCTAACAGTCCAGTGTTGATCCTACAACATGATTCCAGGAGCCACAAATACAAGTTAAAAAAATTGGGAAAATCTGAGGCAGAGTTTAAAAATTATCCACACTCAGGCTGTACAATTTGTTTGAATCTACTTTTAGAAAAGACAAATACATTGTTTTTTGATATAATTTCCTTGCTTTTCAACACACTTTGTCCATCTGTCAATAAGCTTCCATACTCCCTTATTAAAAAATGTTTTAGGCTGAGCTCTGAGGCATGAGTACATCGCTATCGTCACTTCTTCATGAGAGGTGAATCTTCATCCTTGAAGGGCTCCTTTCAGGACACAAAACAGGGAGAAACCCAATGGAACAACATCAGGACTCTAGAGAAGATGCTTCAACACCTCAAAATGAAGTTTTTGCAGAGTATTATCAGTGTGGGCAGAGATTTGTGGGTGTGCATTGTCATGTAAGATCACAATGCCCTTGGATAGCAGTCCTCTGTATTTAATCTGAAATTTAGGTTTCAGATCTTCAGTGAGAGCAGATCACTGTATCAAACACTGATGATTGTCGAACCTTTTTCCTGATAGTGTTCCAATATGGCCCACGAGAAACCCAGAAAACTGTAAGCATCAATTTTCTAGCTTATGGTTTATTTTTGAACTTTTTCTTGGTCCTTTCCATTCTCTGCCATCTACTCTCAGGCATGTAGTAATGAATCCATGTCTTATCACCAGTAACACTTTTTTAAAAGGGACTTTTAGCTTTCTTCCAGTATTGGTCCTTTTTTTTTTTTTTTTTTTTTTCTTCAGATGTCCAAACTCTTCTATGTATGCTCTTCCATGAGTAGTTTTGGTGGCCATCTCCTACAGACTTTTAGAAACCCAAGTCTGTTGTGGATTATTTCATAGACAGAGCCATGGCTGATTTGCTACAGAACCTACTGCCATTTGTTTATTCAACAAAAGACAACATGCTCAATGTTGTCATCAGCTGTGGATATGAATGGGCATTTTATTACAAGCAGAGCACAGTTGATTTTGGATTCACTATCATAGAATAATACTGAAAAGGTAGAATAGGAAAGCTATGAACAAAGAAAGAATACATAAAACTCAGAGAGATAAAATTTAAATTACTCAAAATAAGAAAATGATTTTAAGATAATATAATAATTAATGTCTTTTAAGTGTGAAAAATGAATATTAAACAATTGAGAACAGACTAGCACAAAAAGAAAGCATAAGAAGAAAACTTATAAATTTAAAAATTATAAAGATAATCCATGTAAAAAAGAAACAGCAGAAAATCTAAATGATAAAATATATTGAACTATGCCAAAATGTCCCACGTGTCCATGAGTTTGTTAACCTATGGTGGTTTCCATATTGCTGTCATGCTGGAAGCTATTCTGGTGGTGTTTCTGACATCAGCAGGGTCACGGGTGGTGGAAAGGTTTCCCTGGAACTTCCAGGCTAAGACGGATTGTTGTCATCGTTAAGTGTCCTCAAGGTAGTTGTGACTCATAGCAATGCTGTATGGGATCCTTTCAGAAGCCACTGTTTCTATTGGATCTTTTTTTTTCTGAAGGTATCCATCCAAATGAGGCTAAAACAAATGTAGTAGTCAAAGAACTTCTCTGCAACCATCAACTGATCACAGAGACATGTTTAAACATGTTTTGTTTGGAATAAACCAATGCATGTATGTACTGGAACATAATAGCCATATTATTTTCCTTACCCTTGGTTGTGGGGTGGGGAGGGTGGAAGCAGAGAGAAGTAATGAATCTATGTTTTTGTAACAGGTCTTCCGGGCTTCTTGTGGTTATTGCTAGGTACCATTGAATTGCTACCGACTCATAGCAACTCCATGTACAACAGAATGAAACACTGTCTGGTCCTGCACCAAACTCACAATCATTGCTTCGTGTGAGCCCAGTGCTGCCGCCACTGAACTGATCCATCTTGTTGGAGGTCTTGCACTTTTTCTCTGAGCCTCCACTTTACCAAACATGATATCCTTCTCCAGGAACTGGTCCCTCCATAACTCCTGGCTTAGCACCTCTTGTCAGGTTTTCTTGGTAGAAGTTCTTTGAGGGCAGTGAGTGTGGGAAGAGAGCAGAGTCCCTTGTCTTTGCCTATGATGTTTGGTTGGCCTTCCAACAAAAGTGAAGACTAGGAAGCCAAGTCTATCATTAAGGAATATTCAGCTAGATCTCCAGCAGCAATTAACCTTTTGATGTCTTTACCTGAATATGGTCTTAAAGCAATGTCTTCTTCTGGGAGAAGAGAAAACAGCTGATTTCTTACAATGTGCTCCTTTAGCTAAATGAGTTACACAAGGCATCTGGAGGGACTTGATTTCATTCAACATTCTCTAATCCAAGATAGCTCTTGTCTGAATTTTCCCCTTCCATTCAAACATTATCAGGAGGGACCAGTCCCTGGAGAAGGACACCATGCTTCGTAAAGTGAAGGGGCAGGAAAAAGAGGAAGACCCCAAATGAGATGGATTGGCACAGTGGCAGCAGCAATGGGCTCAAATGTAGCAAAGATTGTGAGGTTGGCACAGAACAGGGCAGTGTTTTGTTCTGTTGAGCATAGGGCCACTATGAGTCAGTACTAACTTGTGGTTGTTATGTGCCGTGGAGTTGGTTCTAACTTATAGTGACCCACAGGGTTTCCAAGGGTGTAAATCTTTATGGAAGCAGAAATCTCATCTTTGTCCCATGGAACAACTGGTAGTTTTGAACTGCTGTCCCTGAGGTTTGCAGCCCGATTCATAACCACTAAGCTACCAGAGCTCCTTACTAACTTGGTAACACCTAATAATAACAACAGTAAAAATTCAAATATTTGGAATCGTGTTGTTGCAGTGTAGGATAATTAGTAGACCGTGAACCACAACACTGTCAGCGCAAACCCTATACGGGGTCACCATGAGTTGAAACCAAGTCCATGGCACTTAGCAACAACAACAGTACTTAAGTATTTGGGGTCTGGTAGAAAATATTCCCTGTGTGAGCTATAATGGAAAGAGCATTGGGTTTGGGCTCTTAACTCCAGTTTAGAATTAGGACTCTCCGTTTCGGCTCAGTTTTCTCTTATGTAGGAGAAGGAAGCTAACCAACTTCTTGTTGAGTTCCCTAGGAAGAAGTGTCATAAGCCTGAGGCAATATTTATTCTCAGAGATAAGTATTATAGTTCCATTTCAAACGCCCACTTCTCCAAATCAGGACTTTGATCCACGTCTTTGCCTTGGAGGCTAATAAGGATGCAGCTCTTGACTGTCCTCCTGGCCTGGACATTCCTTATTTCCAGCTCACAGCTGGTTGCTCTGTGCTCCCGAATGACAGGCTAACTTCTTCTCAGTGACACAACCATTCATCATCATTATCATTATTTATTATGACTAAAATTGCCTTCTTAATTTATATAGCATTCATTGTGGGGCTCACTATGATCATTCAAACCATTTTGCTTGAAAGAGACTCAAAAATTACAGTGGTATTTTACTGATGGGAAAATCATACATATTATCAAAAGACTTGACAGTACCATCAGTACATACTATTTCACAAAAGGAGCTTAAAATTTTAAGAGTTCTAAGAACGTTCCTGATAAGTTATTTATCGAACTTCTATTTCAGCTCCTTCTTTAATAGGTGTTTCATTTTAAAGCATATCCATTCCATTTGGCCTAATTTGGTGCTTTTATTTGATTGTACTTTTATCTTTGTCCTGTAGGCTGTACCCATTTTAGGAAGTCTTACCTAATGGATAAAAATCAAACCCCCTTTCTACATGGCCGAATTTCCTCATGTGGAGTTATCTTCAAGCTTGATGTAGTTCACTTAAACTGTGTTTATGCGATATGAATTCTAATACTCACATTTTTAGTAATTTTTATTTTTCTGGACACATTCCCCTAAATTGGTTTCTGAAGGATGACAGTACCATCTTTGTGTGGCTTGATTGAAAAAAAAAAAAAAAAAAAAGAAGAAGAAATTCTTATATAAACAGTAGACAGCCTAAACCTGAACTTAGCACTTAACTTACTAGACAATAATTTTATAATACAAAAAATTATGTGCCCCTTGGAACTTACAAAAATGTAAAAAAGTAAGGTAGTTTCTTTTTGTGGTGTTGGTGATGATGTTTCTGAGAATAGCATTGATTAGGGATCCCAAGCCAGGAATTTTGAACAAAAAATTAGTGGGTCTTTTCAAACCAAAATTTTCTTAGCAACACATGTCTGTAACAGAAAACCAAAATGCGAAGATGGTTGATAATGTTCGCTTGTAAAAGAAATAATCTATAGTCTTGCCCATGTAGTATTTTTACCAAACTGGGTTGAGTTCTAAATGATTTGGGAGCTGTCCCTTCACCATTCTAACTCTTCCTAATGTGAGTTGAAATAAGAAGAGTCAGCAAATAAGATTTAAGTATAAGTAATATGATAGATTGATTAGAATGGGCAACTACATAAACATAATTCCCATTTTATTTATTTTTTATTTGGTTGTTGAGTGAGTGGTAGTGACAAAATAATTTTTTAAAAGTCACCATTTTATTTACATGAGAATCAGAGCAAAATGATTCTTTGTAGATACAACTTTAAACAAATTTGATTATCTTCTTCTAAGAGGCCATTGTGAAAGAAAAGCAAACAACAAAAGGTGCTTACTACCTATAAGTAAACATACAAAAGTATGAAGAAATAATAGCAGAATGTACTAGAGGAAATTAAATTTTAAAAATCGAATAAAAAATCTTGAGAATCCTAACAATTTAGAATTATCTAAAGTTAGTGCCAAAAATCTTTCATTCCATTGTGAATTGCGAAGTTTCATTTTGCTAAAATATGCAATAAAAACACCCACAGATTTTATAAAAACTGGTAATCAAACAAACCTCATGTTTATTCAGCACTTTTATGGGCCATCAAAGAACCTAGTTTAAATTTAAATTTCTGATCATCACCATAGGGTCATTGTCAACCACTCTATTGTCAGTTTGTCCTACTGAGGTGGCTTGTATGTCACTGTGATGCTGGAGGCTATGTCACTGATGCACCTATGTTGGGCAGGTTTCAGCTAAGCTTCCAGACTAAGACAGACTAGGAACAAGGAGAGACAGACTACTTCTGAATGATTAGCCACTGAAAACCTAATGTATAGCAGAGGAACACTGTCATAGAACACCAGACTGTTGACTATTGAACATGATGGAGTAGCACCAGAATATTGTTTGATGCAGGGCCAGAAGATAACCCCCTCAGGTTGGAAGGCAATCAAAATAAGACTGGAGAAGAGCTGCTTCCATACAACAGATTGGACCATGATGACACAAATGGGTGAAAGCTTTCAGGATCTTCATTTGCTGATGGGTGACTATTCAAAATGAGAGGAAACAGCTGGAAACATCAATTGATGATCAGAACATGGAAGGTACTAAGTTTAAATATACAAAAATTTGAAACTGTCAAAAGGAAATGGAATGCATGAAGATTGATATCCTTGGCTTGAGTGACTCGAAATGGATTGGTATTGTCATTTTTTAACCTGACAATCATACAGTCTTCTATGCCAGGAATGACAAATTGAAGAAGAATGATGGCAAATTCATCATCAAAAAGAATATATCAACATGTATCTTGAAGTATAATCCTTTCTGTGATAGGATAATATCCATATACCTACATGGAGTCCTGGTTTGGCACTGTGGGTTAATGTGCCAGACTGCAAAGCCATTTGAACTGCAAGGTTGGTGGTTCAAGCACACCAGCTGCTCCTCAGAAACCCTATACAGGGTTGCTATGGATCGGAACCAACATGATGGCACTTCACAACAACAACAAGGAAGACCAGTTAATACCATTATTATTAAAATTTACAAACCAACCAGTAATATCAGTGATGATAAAACTGAAGATTTCAATCAATTTCTTCAGTTTGAAATTGATCAAACATGCAATCAATAGTACTATAATTACTAGTGATTGGAATGCAAAGG
The DNA here is from genome assembly GCF_000296735.1 of Chrysochloris asiatica. Taxonomy (NCBI): domain Eukaryota; kingdom Metazoa; phylum Chordata; class Mammalia; order Afrosoricida; family Chrysochloridae; genus Chrysochloris; species Chrysochloris asiatica. Next base: position 4,698,156 of record NW_006408619.1, read on the forward strand.
TTAGACAAAGAGGAAGGATCAGTAGTTGGAAAATATGGCCTTGGTGATAGAAATGATGCTGATGATTGCATGATAGAATTTTATAAGACCAATGACTTACATTGTAAATGCCTTTTTTAATCAACATAAAAGATTACTGTACACATGGACCTCACTAGATGGAATACACAGAAATCAAGTGCACTACATTTATGTTAAGAGATGGTGGGAAATCTCCATATCTTCAACAAAAACAAGGCCAGAGGTAGACTGAGGAACAGAGCATCAATTGCTCATATGCAAGTTAAGGCTGAAGCTGAAGAAAACGATAACAATTCCAAAATATGATCTTGACATATCCCACCTGAATTTAGAGATCCTGAAAGCTTTAATCCATTTGTATAATCACGGTCAACTCAAGAACACATTTGATGCATTAGACACTAATGATTGAAGACCAGAAAAGTGGTCGGATAACATCTAGAACATCATACAGGAAAAAAGCTAAAGGTCATTAAGAAAAGAAAGAAGAAAAAGGCAAAATGGATGGGAGATGAGACTGAAATTTGCTGCCCAGTGTAGAGATGCTCAAGCAAATGGAATAAATGAAGTATAAGAACTGAATAGAAAGTTTCAATGGGCAGCTTGAGAAGACCAATTTGTGTATTGTAATGAGATGTGAAAAGACCTGGGGCTGAAAAATCAAAACAGAAGGATGCTCTCAGCATTTCTCTAGCTGAAATAACTGAACAAACAATTCAAGCCTCAACTTGCAATACCAGTGGATTTTGTGGATAAAATATGTAATGAAGTAGAAAGTATCCAAAGAAGATGGGATAAATACAGTCACTGTATCAAAGATAAATGGATGATGTTCAACTATTTCAAGAGATAATATATGATCTGAAAGAAGTCCAAGGTACACTGAAGGCACTGGCAAAGAATGAGGCTCCAGGAACGGATTGATTACAAATTAAAATCCTTAGCAAACTGATGCAGCACTGGAGGCACTCACTCATCTATGCCAAGAAATTTGGAAGACAGCTACTTGGCAAATGGTTGAAAGATATACATGTTTGTTCTCATTCCAAATAGAGGTGACCCAATAGAATGCAGAAGTCATTGGACGATATCATTAATGTCACACGCAAGTACGATTTTGCTGGAGATAAGTTAAAAATGCTTGCTGAAAGTGAAGAGGACTTGAAACATTTACTTATGAAGATCAAAGAGCACAGCCTTTGATATGGATTACATCTCAATGTCAAGAAAACAAAAATCCTCACCACTGGACCAATAAACAACATTCTTATCAATGGAGAAAAGATTGAAGTTGTCAAGGACTTCATTCTTCTTGGATCAACTATCAACACTCGCAGAAGCAGCAGTCAAGAGATCAGAGGACGTACTGCACTGGGCAAATCTGCTGTACAGGAACTTTTTAAAGTATTGAAGAGCAGAGATGTCAGCTTGAGGACTAAGGTGCACCTGACCCAGGCCATTGCGTTTTCAATAGCCTCATATGGATGTGAAAGCTGGACAGTGAATAAGGAACATCGAAGACGAATTGATGCCTTTGAGTTGTGGTATTGGAGGAGAATACTGAAAGTGCCATGGACTGCCAAAAGAACCAATAGATCTGTTTTGGAAGAAGTGCAGCCAGAGTGCTCCTTGGAGGCCAGGATGGCTAAGCTTAGTCTCTCATTCTTTGGACATATTGTACGGAGGAAACAGTTGCTGGAGAAGGATGTCATGCTGGGTAAGGTGGAGGGTCAGAGAAAAAGAGGAAGACCCCTAACGAGATGGATTGGACAAGTGGCATCATTGATGGACTCAAGTGTGGCAGCGGTAGTGAGGTTGGCCCAGGATCGGACATTGTTTCGTTCTGTTGTGCATGGGGTCGCTATGAGTCGGTTCCGACTCGATGGCACCTGACAACAACAACAACAACAACAGTACATTGACAGGTAATTGCCAGAGTTTCAAGCTGGATTCTGATGAGTATCTGGAACAAATGACGTCATTGCTGATAGCTCTTGGCTGAAAGCAGAGAATACCAGAAAGAAAATTACCTGTGCTTTAATGACTACACAAAGGCTTTTGATTGTGTGGGTCATGATAAAGTATGGACAACATTGTGGAGAATGAGTATTCTGGAACACTTAGTTGTGCTCATGAGGAAAATGTACATAAACCAAGAGACAGTTGTTGGAACAAGATAAGGGGACACTGAATGTGTGCACCAGGGTTGTATTCTTTCACCATACTTATTCAATCTGTATGCTGAGCAAATAATCTGAGAAACTAGGTAATATGAAGAAGAATGTGGCATTAGCATTGTAGCAGACTCTTTAACAACCTGCAATATGCAACTTTACTTGACAGTGAAGAGGACTTATAATATTTACTGATGAAGATCAAAGACCATAGACTTCGGTATGGGTTGCCCCTCAATATGAAGAAAACAAAAATTCTTACCACTGGAGCAATAAATAACATAAGTAGAGACTGAAACTGCCAGACACTTCGTTTGTTTGTATCCAAAATCAATACTCATGGAAGCAGCAGTCAAGAAGTCAAACATTGTATTGCTTTAGGTAAATCTGCTGCACAGGACCTCTTTGAAGTGTTCAAGAGCAAAGATATCAGTTTGAGGACTCAGGTGTGCCTGACCCATGCCGTCGTATTTTCAATAGTTTCATATACATGTGTAAGTTGAAAAATAAATAAAGTAGACCATGGAAGAATTGATACATTTGAGTTATGGTGTTGGAGAGAATATTAAAAGTACCATGGAATACTAAAAGCAGAAGAAAATCTGTGTTTGGAGGAAGTACATTCAGAATGCTCCTTAGAATCCAGAATGGTGAGACTTTGTTTTTCACACTTTAGACATGTTTTCCCTAGTCCCTAGTGAAGGACATCATGCTATCATGCTAGTTAAAGAGGAGGGCAAACAAAAAAGATCAAGACCCCAATGAGATGAATTGGCCCAGTGTCATCTACAATGAACTCAAGCTTAGCAATCAATGATTGTGAGAATGGAGCAGGACTGGGCAGTGTTTCCTTCTGTTATCCATAAGGCTGCACTGAGTTGGAATCAGATGGAAGGCACCTAGCAACGATGATAGGGTCACTGTGGGCGCACAGTGGTAACAAAGGCTAAGCCCTGGACTGTGAACCACAAGGTCTGTGTTTCTAATGGCTAGTCGCTGGAAATGAGAATGACAAGGTTTTCTGCTCTAGAAAAGATTTAAAAGTCTAGGAAACCCAATGCAGTCTCAATGAGTCAGAACTAACTCAGCAGCACTTAAAAACAACACAGTATCACTGTAGGAGAAACACTGGACTTTTAACTGCAAGGTCGAAAATTCAAACCACCAGCCGCTTCTTAGAAACCCTATGGTGACTCTTGAGTCTGAACTGATTCCATGGCACTTAGAGGCAATAGAGGATCGCTATGGAACCGACTTGATGGCACTTAACGACAACAACAACATAAGGAGCAGAGTGGGTTTAGTAATTAAACTGGTAGTTCAAAACCACTAGCTGCTCCTAGTGAGAAAGATAAGGCTGCCTGTTTGGTAAAGATACAGAATCAGAAACTGTAGGGAACTGATTTATTCTGTCCAAAAAAAAAGGTTGCAATGAGGTGAAATCAACTAGATGACAATGGATTTGTTTGTTTTGTTTTGTTTTGTTTGTGCTCTCACAAATGTAGATCCTTTTTATTGTTGTTATTCAATTTCTAGATAAGACAACTCAAGCATTCTTGGATGAAGTTTGATCCTTTGGTGTTACACAGCCAGGACCAGAAGCCATGTATACACTTAGACTTGTTTTCTGTAAAGATTTAAGGGAATTAGATTGAGCCTCAAACTATTCTGGGTGAAAGGGTCTCTGTCCTGTTTATTTTTTCTTTAAAACTGGTAAAAAACTGAAACTAAAGAGGTAAAAGGACCTATTTAAGATCCCACAGCAAATCAAGATAGAAGTGGCATGAGAATTTGTCTGGTTAATTAAGACATACGCATTTGCACACATATACCCATGTCTAAGATTATATGGCCAGTTTCTGACAATACTAGGATTCGAACCCAGTTTTGTCTAGCTCCAAAATCCATTTCTGTTTTAGTTTATGAAGTTTTCTTAACCTTGGATAGAGATATGAGTATAGTCATAGCTTCATCAACAGACAGACACTAAAATTAGTCTCAATGACTCAGACCTTCATATCCAGTGTGCCTGGGCAAAACCTTCTCCAGCTTTTTGCAGTTTGATCTTAGGGTGATGAATTTAGTTTATCATCAAGCCCCATTGTGGAATTTGAGTTTAAAGCTTGACTTGAGCACTCTGTTCAGTTAGCTCTCACCCATGGAAAACACAAGCTTTCCTGTTATTAGAAGCCTCTGGTTGCAAATGCCACTGAGGTGGCTCTAACTATAATAACATGGAGCAGTGGATCTCAGACTTTTTAAATTTTAATGGAGGATTGATTCATAAATATGCTATATTTGAAGTTTAAAAAGTAAAAACAGAAGATATTTTATGTGCTCCCAAACAATATACTGGTGAGAAATTTAATCGCACCTGTTGCTTGGTTGTCTCCCCACCATGTGGTGTTGGTGGTGGCGGTGGTGATGGCGTGTCTTTCAGTCAGTTCTGACTCATAACAACCCTGTATAGGGTTTCTGAGGCTGTAAATCTTTATAGGTTCAGAAAGTCTCATCTCTCTCCCAAGGAGAGCTTGGTAGATTTGAACTGCTGACCTTGCGGTTAGCAGTCCAACTCATAGCCCACTATGCTACCAGGGCTCCTTCCCCAACCATGTAGGATCATACAAATATATCTCAGGAGCTTGCGGAGTTTAGATCCTGTTGGTGACTGTAGTTATTACTTGTACTATGACACATGGTACTGGTTTCCATGAAGACTTCTTTATGGGTAGAGATCAGTGTAGACCATGAATGGATTGGTTCTTTCTGTGGTCAATCATCTGGAAAGGAGTAGATCCTGGAATAGGGAAAGATGCCTGAAAATGGATCATTAAAAGGAAGAAGGGGTTCTCCTCAGTTTGAAATAGGGGAGATTCTTCCAGCCATATATTTCCTTTGGTCATAGAGGAAAGATGGCTTCTACCACTCGAGGAGGTCAGAGGGAACAATCCCTTAAATGACCACAAGAGAATGAGAAGAGATAACTAATAATTCATTGTACATTTTCTGTATATTCTTCTATAAGGAGCTCTGGTCACACAGTGGATTACAAACTGATCGGCTAACTGCAAGGTCAGCAGTCCGAATCTACCAGTTGTACCACTGGAGAAAGACGAGGCTTTCTGCTCCCATAAATATGTAAAGTCTCAGAAATCCTATACAGGGTTGCTATGAGTCCGAACTGGCTTGGTGGCACTTAGCAACAACAACAACAACATCTCCAAGAATCTTTGTCCTTGAAAGAGGAGATTTAATAAAAGGAATTGATTTGAATATGTGGTAGACATCTGAAAGTTCAGAAAGGGGATGCTACAGAGATAGAGAAATTGATGACGGCACACACACCTTCCACCTGAAAGGATGGAGATACCAAAGGAAGAGGTGAAGGGCTCAGAGCTTGGAAGTCTCCATGAGTATGTGTTTGGGAAGCTGAAAAGGGAGTTGGACCTGACTGTTGCTTCAATAGCTGAGGTTACAACCCAAGGGGTGAAGGCATGTAGACATTTCCCGCTCCTCCTTTTAATCCTCACTCAGTGTCTTAAAAAAAAAATACTGAGGGACACATCAAAGCACCTGGTTTATGTCTGGCTTTTTCTCACAGGTTAGGGGTTAATAAGCTTGGGGCTTGCAGTTGCCTCCAAGCTGGGTGGATTAACACCCTTAGGACTCCTGCTGAATCGCATTGGGAGTAGTTTACTCATCTATAGGTTCACTGGTCCATCTTTGCACACGTTACCTGTCTGCCGTCAGGCATCATCCAGTTGGTTCAGACTCATAATGACTTTTGCACAACGGAGTGAACACTGCCTGGTCCTTCCTGTGCCTTTCTCACAGTTGTTGTTATTCTTGAACCCATTGCTATGGCTACTGTACAAATCCAGCTTTACAAAACAAAGAGCAGCTACTCTTTAGGAGTAGGAAAGGAGCTCTGGTAGCGTAGTGGTTACGAATCGGGCTGTGAACCTTAAGGTCAGCGGTTCAAAACTACCA
>NW_006408619.1:4704440-4711362 GCF_000296735.1 Chrysochloris asiatica
GAGAAAGATGAGGCTTTCTACTCCCGTAAAAATTTACACCCTCGGAAACCCTGTACAGGGTCGCTATGGGTCGGAACCGACTCGACGGCACTTAAAAACAACAACAACAACAACAACTCTTTAGGAATGCAGATGGTATTGTCTTCTGTCTTCATTTTTTTTTTGTTTTTTTGTGCAAATGATAGTTTTTATGAATTTTCAGATTGCGGTCAGATTGATGTCACCCTTTTGTGTCAGGGGATGGGTGCCCTATGCACCCCTGTACTGCCCTAGAGACTTCCCTGCATTCATGGGATTCCTCCTTTTGTAGAAGGCAGTAGACTGATGAAGAACATCCATCAGGTGAAACTGTCCAAACCTCTCCATGGAAACCATTGGAATTGAGTGGGCTAAGAGCACATTGTAGACGCTTAGTTCTGGAGGGGTATACAACAGAAGATACACTCCATCTTGTAGATGAACTTATTCGTAGATATTGAGATCCAAATGGAAATCATTTTGCAACTCTTAAGGTCCTGCTGTTAAGTTATTTGCATACTGTTAAATGATGCATAATAATGGGGCTGAGGGTTGTGGGTGAGTATTCCCAAGGGCTTCCTCACCCACATCCAGTCCCACCACTGCTTCCAAATAGAGTGGTAATCAGGAGCACTAGGATTCCATTTGCCTTCCTCAGACATTGCAGTTGTGAATACATATTACTATTTATTATTCCTAAATTTAGGGTTATTAATTATATCAGTATAAACTTAATTTATACCATTATAAACAGCGATAATAAATGCTGCCAAATGCTAATACTCAGCTCTTGCCAACTGTGCTGGTAGTTGATGGGTTCCCCCCTCACTTCCCAGAAGCATTAAATTAAAAATGATTCAATGTTGCAGAATCATTGATCAAGTTGGGGCTGAGGCCCCTGGGAAAAGCTCTGAGTTTGTTAAATGCTTTACCCTCTCATTGGCTGTGTAACTTCTGAGGTCTTTGTGCCTGTTCTAGTGTTTGTCCTCCTAGAAGAGGGAGAAAAGGGGCAGGGATGGGGTGGGGGGAGGCTCTCTTCTTCTTTCTTAATTTCCTCTTTAGATAGTTCTCTTTTAGCTCCCCGTTCCCGACTCTTTTACCATAAACTTAGAAGACTCTGGCTCTGTAAGACAAACCCTTGGGACTAACACAGGTTTTTGTAGGTTTCCGTCACATCTATCATGAGTTTAGTGATGAATATGGTGGGGCTCACTCAAATACAGGAAAGTCGTAACTGGAAATTGGGAGGCCGACTCCTGATGTTGTTGTTAAGTGCTGTCCAGAAAGTTCTGACTCATAGTGACCCTGTATAGGGTTTCTAAAGAGCGCTTGGTGAGTTTGAACCATTGACCTTGTGGTTCAAATTGATCTTGCAGTCCAGCGCATTAACTCTGGGTCCAATATTGAGAGTACCTTTCTTTTTGTCATTTACTATCAGGTGTGCTCTGCTTTTGTGAAGGAAGAGTGAATGTTGTCCTCTTGTTATCAAAGCTATAATGAGATATCATTACTTTCAGCTGTTTTCCCTTTTGCTTCTTTCATGTGTTCTCCCCCCCCCCCCCCCCCACCTCCCAAGCTGTGGTGGCTGTGATGGTGATGGGGTGATGTAATACAAAGAATTCCTACCTAGCAGTCCCCTTCGGAGAATTGGCCTCTTGCCTTTGGACAAGTTATATAGCATCTCTGCTGTTTTGTTTCTCAAACTTGCCGGTGGTGGTGGTTGTGTGTCACCGAGACGATTTGGCGCATAGCGACCCTGTATAGGGTTTCTGAGTTGTAAATATTTGTTGTTGTTGTTAAGTACCATAGAGTCGGTTCCGACTCAGACTCATAGTGACCCTGTACAGGGTTTCCGAGGCTGTAAATGTTTACGGGAGCAAAAAGCCTCATCTTTCTCCTGTGGAACAGCTGGTAGTTTCGAACTGCCGACCTTGAGGTTAACAGCCTGATTCGTAACCACTACAGTACTGGAGAGCAGAAAGCCTCCTCATTCTTCTGCTGATTGACTAACAGATTTGAACCACTGACCTTGTGGTTAGCAGCACAGTTGGTAATGCACTATGCTGCCAGAGTTCCTTTTCCTCAGATTTGCTAAGGAGTTCATAAGCCCGAACTATTACTCTGCACCTTATTACTGTGAGGATCAAAAACATAGTGGTTTTAGTTTGTTACCAGTTATCAGTGGAGTCCTGGTATGGCACTTTAAGATAAGCACTGGACTGTTAACTGCAAGGTTGGCAGTTGAAACTCACCAACCACTCCAAGGAAAGTCTACACCGGCATGCTCTGAATTGGAATAGACTTGAGAGGTCTTCACGACAGTATCAGTGGCTGTACAGTCAATTTTGATTCATGGCAACTCCATGCATGTCAGTGGGGAGCTGAGCTCAATGGCATTTCAATGGCTGGCCTTTTGGACATAGATCACCAGAACTTTCTTTCTGGACACCATTGAGTAGACTCAAACCGCCAACCTTGTGATTAGCAGCCAACCGTGTTAACTGCACCATCCCGATTGTAAGCGATCCTGACAATGTGTTCTGGTGCCTGCATGTCCATGCTTCCCAGGAAACAGTCTTCTCAATGACTAGACTAAACTGATGTTTACATGTCTTTGTCATAGAGATTCAGGAAAAACTATGGCAGCAAAACTGAAATTCTGTAAAGGGAGCGATGCCGTCAAACATGAGAAAGGCTCATCTGTATATATTTTGTTGGGTTGGATGCCATCGTGTTGATTCTGACTCAGTGACCCCGTGTGACAGAGTAGAACAGCTCTAAAGAGTTTCTTGGTTGTAATCTTTACAAAGGAGTCCTGGTGTGGCACTGTACATAAGCACTGGAATACAAGGTTTGTTTGAACTTTAAGGTCAGTGGTTCAAACTCACCAGCTGCTCATCAGAAACCCTATACGGGGTTGCTATGGGTTGGAACTGACTCGACGGCACTCAACAACAACAATTTTACAAAATCAGATGATCAGATCTTGCTTCTACTTTGAGGTTAGTAGAGCTATTGACTTTTAGGTTAGTAGCTGAGCCTATAGCTGTACCACCAGTGTTAGTACGTGGATACATATGTGTGTGGGTGTGGAAAAATGCCACTATTTTTTCATTCCATCGTTCCATGAACTTTTTGAATCCTGCTTCTATATGCATACATAGTGTTGTTGTTACGTATTGTTCATTCTGTTCCAACTCATAGTGAATGAGTCTGTAATTTTATAGAAACAGAAAGCCTCATATTCCATTGAGAGGCTGGTGAGCTCAAACTACCAACCTTGTGGTTCATGACCCATTACTTATCCCACAGTGGCACAGAACTCCCATATACATGCAAACATGTATACATATGCATATATATTTAATGGGGTCCTGTTGGTACTGTACGATAAACACTGGACTGCTAACCAAAAGGTTGGTAACTCAAACCTACCAAGTGCTCCTTGAAAACCCCACAGGGTTGCTATGAATTGGAACCTACTCAACGGGCCTTAACAACAACATAAGTATTTATTGAAATGTTTAGTTGCTTTGTGATTTTAAAGTTATGGAGTACATGCAGAACTGAGTGAATTGAAGAAAAAAATATAGAAAAAGCACAAGCTTGGGAATGGGAGAATTTAACTAATGCCTCTTTTTCTCCTCACACTCTTTACTAGAGTTAGTTGGTCCAGTGGAAGAGACAAAAACATGACTTCTTGTCCTTTAGAAGTTTCCATCTCCATCAGGTTTCCAGGATGTCTGTAATGAGCAGGGTCTGTGATAGACAAAGTTTGTTCTCCCTAGCCTGGGTACTGTCTCTCTGGGGCCCCCAACCTCAGGCTTACAGTCTTATTGCCCACCCACCTGCAGAAATCTCAACAAGAACCAGAGGAACGTCACTTCTCTGGCCAGGCGGTTTTACTGAGATACGCACTGAGGAATGCTCACAGACAGAGCCCTTTGCTCTCTAACTCCGGCTCCTTCCACCTGGCAGACCAGAGTCTATAAACAGGAAAATCAGAGACAGCACATAAACCTTGGTAATGCAAAGCCATGGTCCAGCCTCCCAGGCTGCCCTTTCCTCAGTAATTTCTCTCTCCAGCTACCTAGTCCTTTGAATGATTAGATTCATTCCTTCATTGTTCTGCTTCCTTCTTGCATATATGCACCCCATATCTTCACTCCACAGGAAACCCTTTCTTCTCTATTTATAGCTTCTCTCTGCTCACCCCCTCCAAGAAGATAAATAAGAAGATAAATAAAAGCCAAGAAGATAAATAAGAAACATAACTCTTTCTGGCTATTATTTTTTGCAGTTGTTATTTCCCACAGTAATATATATATTATATATATATATAATAACAAGGAAACAAATCTTATTACTAAAGTAATTACAATAAATAAAAACAACAACCAAGAGTGGAGCTTAAGGAAGGGGAAATATCAGGGGAGTGATTGCTGTAGGATTTAAAAATTTTCATTTACTAGCACCGGTCTCTACGCTCTGTTGATGCCCCTCTTAGGAAAGTGTGTCTAATTAGAGATGGCTGTTACTGCTCTTTGAACACAACCACCCCTGACTGACTTATACCTTGGGTTTTAAGAGAGGAAATTTAGACTAAGGAATCCCGGGAGAAATCTGCCTGTCAGCACTCCTGTGTTGGAAGCAGCAGCATTTAGCATCACCATCAAATCTTGGGAGCTGCAAAAAAAATTACTTGGCATTCTTTCCACTGCAGACACACTGCTTTGTAATGGATCCAGGCCAGTGAGCATTTACCCAGTTATTTCTGAGTCTCTGAGTACAGATTCCAGTATATCCCTTGTTAAAATAATCTGGTGTTGACCACTTTTCTAAGTTAAAATGGTTTTGCTTATGTTGTTGTTGTTGTTAAGTGCCATCAAGTCAGTTCTGACTCACACAGACTCTGTGTAGGGTGTCCAAAGAGTAACCTGAGGTTTTGAACCACCAACCCATGGTTCAAAGTGACCTTGAGGTCAAGTGCTTATTCTACATTGCCACACCGTGACTCCAGTTTTCCTTATAGCCAACCTAATTTTATCCAAAGTGCAATTATATCCATTTGTTCGTGTTTGATCCGCAGTGAAGTGAAGGGCAGTTATTTATTTTCATTATCTATAATTCTCATGCTATTTATGATAGCCATCTTTCGAAGCCCTTTAGAACTTGAGACATTTTTCTTTCTTCTTTTACCTAAATTGCTGTATAGTCTGTGTTTAGTTCCCATACATGTATTTGTTAAGTACAGTTGTCACTGTTGGATTGTCTTAACTTTCTCCAAGTCATTCTTGAGTGTATCAGGCAGAACAGACATGGGCTAATAAATAGCTTACTGTGCTTCTTAAGAACCATCCTTCCACATATTCACCAAAACACCAGGAGCATTTATTAATTCATTATAAGGTCATGTCCTCTTCTAGTTATTATGAATGAGTGCTCTCAGGCATCTACAAATTTGAATTCTAGGGCAAATAGGGGCTTCAAAAAGTTCAAGGAAAAAACAAAATGGAAAGATAAACAAATTTTTCCACGAATATTTTGAAAGCCTGTCATACAGTTTCTGCAAAGGTATTCTAATAACTTCTTCCCCAACCGCCACCATTACCACCATTGTCCCAAATACTACCAGTAACAAGAATAAGAAAATTGCCAACATTGAGTATTAAACATGTACTTGACAATGATAAACACTTTACAATCCTTACAATAACCTTATGTGCTAAGTAAGATATTATCCTGACTTTATTAATGAAGAGACTAACATGTAAAGAGAAAAGTCATTGCCCAAGTGCGGAGAGAACACAGAAATTGGGTGAAAAGGGGTAGTGAATACATCTGATTCCAGAACTGCATACTTACCACTCCCTTATATATAAAATTACAAGTTACAGAACCTTATAATTTAAAAAGGGATCTTACATGTCAAAAACTTCAGCTTCACAATTTGGACACCCAATGAGGTTTAGTAGGTTTTTAAATCCTCTCAATGGAAGAGCTGGATTGAGAGACTAGGCTCAAAACTTCCCCCACTGAATGTTCATTGCATGCAAGGATCACAGATTTTCAACATTTGCAGAGTAATCTTATGCCATTTAGGTATATGATACAAAGACTTGTACCTCATAAGAGAAGAGAAGGTGAACAGTTCTGCACAGAAATGAAAGAAAAATCATTCCCGGAGCTCCTTACTCTTTCTCAGATGACTTCTCAGATGTGGTGGGACGACAGAGTGAGTTCACAAAGGACAGGCAGAAGATCCTACAAGAATAATGAAGGTTTCTCCAGGTTAAAATTTTCCAAATGGGTTGGGAGCAATACCAATATATTGGGGCTGATAGATGTTTCTCAAAAGATTGTACTTTGGTTGGAAATGATCAGTAAATTCTGGGTTATAAAATGCATTTATTGCAGAATGTATAAGTCCCTTTACAGTATGAATGTGCACTGAGATTCTCCACAATAGGATAAAATATATAGCATTTCCTGAGCTTGTTTAAACAAAGTCACATTTGTTCATGTATACCTGGTGGTGGTGGTGGTGTGCGGTGAAGTTGGTTTTGACTCAGAGTGACCCTGTAGAGAGTTTCCAAGGTTGTCAATCTTTACACAAGCAGAAAGCCTCATATTTCTCCTGCCGAGTGACTGGTAGTTTCAACCTGCTGACCTTGAGGTTAGCAGCCTGACTTGTAACCACTACATTACAAGAGCTCTTGATGTATAGCTAGAATATCTAAAATATTAGTGATTTCTTAACTTGGGAAATACGGCTCTAGGCTTATAACTGAGATGCAAACATAAAACGAAGCCTACTCGGGCTGCGAACCTCAAGGTCAGCAGTCCAAAACTACCAGCCGCTCCGTGGAAGAAAGATGAGACTTTCTACTTCTGTAAAGATTTA
>NW_006408619.1:4711658-4720413 GCF_000296735.1 Chrysochloris asiatica
AAAAAAGAGCCCTGGCGATGTAATAGTTAAGCACTAGACTGCTAACAGTAAGACTGGCAGTTTGAATCCAATCAATTACTCCATGGAAAATGACCTGGTGATCTGTTACAATCAAGATTGGTGGCGGTGTTGGTGATGCTGTGAGATGGAGGCCTTTCCGACACGTAGCGACCCTGCGTAGAGTTTCTGAGGCTGTAAATCTTGACAAGAGCAGAAAGCCTCATCTTTCTTGTGCAAAATGAATGGTAGTTTCAAACTGCTGACCTTGAGGTTAGCAGCTTGATTCATAACTACTACGCTACCAGAGCTCCTTCCCATAAAGATCACAGCCTAGAAAATCCTATGGGACACTTCTCCTACGCCAAATAGGATTGGTATGAGTCAAAATCAACTTGATGGCACCTAACAACAGAAAATAGAGAAAGAAGTCCGTGAAAGCAGCTAAAAACATGATCGTAGAGTCACATTACTTAGGGTTACTATTTTATTAATCATTGGACTTTGGGTAAGAAATGTGTCATAGGTTGTATTACTTAGGAAACAGATTCTATGGTGGATATATGTGCTGCAGAAATTTACTGGGACAAGTGGTAGATTGAAGTTTAATACCTTTAAGGGAGCCCTGGTGTGGTGCTGTGGTTTAAAGCACTGGACTGCACGGTCGATTTAAAATGCAAAGTCAGTGGTTCAAGCTTACCAGCCACTCCTCTGAAACCCTGCCTGGGGTCATTATGAGTAGGAACTGACTCAACAACATTTAACAACAACAACCTGTAAGGGAATGAGGAAAGCTAGACAGGATGTAGTGTAGAACTGATGCACTTTATAATAGAGGCCTCAAATGAGCCAATGGGAAGTTCTCCAGGTGAGCTGGCCTTTTAGTGTCTTGAACTAAGAGAATTGCACTGAGCCTGTATAGCCCCATCATTGGCTAGTCATTGAATTGGACTGCCCTGGGAGGGGAGTTAACCTTGGACAAGGACTCTTCCTTTGGCTGAAGGCCATCCTAATGGGAGGTCTTCAGCAGCGAACCTCAGCAGCCACCAGTCTCAGAAGCTAATATAAGAGTTCTACAGTCCTAAAAGGAGACTCTCAGGAACACAGAGCGGCACCAGTTTCCTCATCTGTAAAATGGGACTAATGTTGTTGTTAGGTGCTGTCCAGTCGGTACCGACTCATAGTGAACCTGTGCACAGCAGAATGAAACACTGGCTAATCCTGCACCAACCAACAATTTGTTGATACACTTGAGCCCATTACTGCTGCCACTGTGCTGAGCCATCTTGTTTAGGGTCTTCCTCTATTTAGATGACTCTCCATTCTACCAACCATGATGCCCTTCTTCAAGGAGTGGTCCCTCCTGATAATAAGCCCAAAGTATGAGAAACAAAATCTGGCCCCCTGGCTTCTAAGGAGCATTCTGGCTGTACTTCTTCCAACGCAGGTATATCTGTTCTTCTGGCAGCCCATAGTACTTTTAATATTCTCCTCCAACACCATAACTCAAATGCATCAATTCTTATTATTGGCAAATGAGGATAAAATAGTGCCTTTAGAGTAGGGTCACTGTGAGTTCAATGAGCTACTGTGAAATGTATATCCAGTTGTGTTGTTGTTAAGTGCCATAGTGACCCTGACTAGGGTTTCTGAGGAGCAGCTGGTGGATTTGAACCACAGACCTCGGGTTCCAACTGATCTTGCAGTCCAGTGCATTATCCTGCACTATCACACCAGAATTTCAGTAGTGCTATATTGAGTATCACATTCGTTACAATAAAAACGATCATTAATGACTTGAAACAAAATATGCTGGAATTGTTGAATGGAAAACTGATGTGCTCTGCAAACCTTCACCCAATTCACACACACATACACATAAACAAAGACTATCAAACAAGCATCTTGAACTATATTTAATAAATTAAAAGCATATGTAAATGTATATAAATTTAAAAGATAGATGCTAGTTGTTTCTCAGGGAATTCACAGTTATAGTTAATCCAATGATAAAGGACAAAGAAAAATTATTTATCACTTCTTGTTCTGGTTAGCTGCCAATGTGTAGGCCTTTGACTCATGGTCACCCCATACATGATGGGATGAGATGCTGCCAGCCTTGCACCTTCCCAAGTATCAGTTACAGGTAAGAGTATTGTGACCCATTGGATTTCCAATGACTGGTTTTCAGAAGTAGATTATTAGACCTTTTCTCCTAGAACTTCATAGTCTGGAAGTGTCTCTGAAATCTGTTAGCATGTTGTTGTTGTTGTTAGGTGCCATTGAGTTGGTACTGACTCATAGTGACCCTATGCACAACAGAAGAAAACAATGGGCCAACCTCCCAATTGTTGCCACGCTTGAGCCCATTGATGCTGCCACTTTGCCAATCCATCTCGCTGTGGGTCTTCCTCTTTTTCTTTGGCCCTCCACATTACCAGACATGATATCGATATCCTTCTCCTGCAATTGGTTCCTCCTGACAAAATGTCCGAAGTATAAGAGATGAAGTTTTGCCTTCCTGGCCTCCAAGGAGCACTTCTGCCAACACAGATCTGTTGGTTCTTTTGGCAGCCCATGGTACTTTCAATATTCTCCTCCAACACCATGACTCAAATGCATCAATTTTTCTACGAGCTTCCTTTTTCACTGTCCAGCTTTCACATGCAGATGAAGTTACTGAAAATACCATGGCTTGGGTCAGGTGCACCTTAGTCCTCAAGCTGACCATCTTTGCTTTTCATCACTTTAGAAAGGTCATGTGCAGCAGATTTACCTAATGCAACACGCAAACTACCACTGACCGATGGTGGTTGTTGAATGTGACTTACATTGACTGGGAATTGCATCTGAGTCTCCCACATGTAAGAAGAGAAATCCACCACTGAGCCATCAGTGTTCCATTCATTATTCATAACGAATTTAAACAAGTAAGTGGCTCTATGTCATCATATATCTACACTAGTGGGCTTCTTCCTAGCTTGTTCTTGGGCTAGCACATACAAAAGTGCTTCAACAAGTTCATGGAAAATTTCCATTATCTCTTCATTTCATCTTTCCATGAATGATTTGAACCCCCTCCATAAAGCCTATTTGTACATCAGTGGATGTGTTCTTGCCATAATTATGTAAATTTTTGTGATGAGAGCAGTCCATTCTTCAAGAACGGACTCCTTCAAACAGGCAGCGTATTTAATTAAAGAAAAAATTCAGTCTTGGCTAAGATGTAAACTGTGCATATTTCTAGCTATTGACTGACTGGTGCCTAAAAAGATTGTGATTTTGTCATAAAAGAAATTCATGGGTGAAAGGTCCTATTCTGAAATGATGCCAGGAGATTTGATACTTAGAAATGTTTACTAATTTATGTAGCACAGCTGAGATCAAGTTCTTTTTCTAATTGTGGTCTTAAGTGAAACAGTCCAGAGACTGCGCTGCACATTGCACTGTTTCTGTGTCCTGATTAGGCCGGGTCTCTGTCCAGCAGGAAAGTGAATCCCATTAATGCCCATCACTTCCAGTAGTTACTCTGAAAACTCAGACAGAAAGACTCCCTTCAACAGTAATCAAGGCCACTGAAATCCATTTGATCTAATGTAGAGAAGACTTTTTTAATGTAATTCAACATATAACTATTAATCTATCCATCTTGACACTGAGTTACTAGATATTCTCAGTGGATTTAGCCAGTATGAAGACTTAGCACATAATGTACATAATGCAATGAACATCCCTCTGAAGAATAGCTTGTTCTCTTTGGGTAGGCCATTTAAAGACATCTTATAGTATTAAATAGATTACATATCAGGCAGAAAACTCACAATCACTTAGTCCAATCCAACCCTTCATCTTACAGATAAAGAAATAAACTTGGAAATTTGATGCGATTTACACAAGTTAACCCTTCTCTTTGGTATAGATGAGATCAAGTTAAAAGACAATGGATTCTTGCATTCTACTAATATTTCCATAAATAATTTTTTTCTTGGACAGACTTTTAATTCCTAATGGATTATTCTATAGAGGGACAGGGTGGGAGTCATCAATGAATATATTTTTATGGCATGATCATGCACCCATGGAATGAATCTTAGATAACTTAATGTCTAGTCCACCTCCCCATCCTAAGTTTAAAACTTGTTTATGGCGTTCTCTGCCATTTGGCCAAGCAGCCTGTACTCTAACAGGTTCATATTGTGTGAATTTATTTCCTTTCATAGGAACTTATTGTTTTGTTGAAATAGAAACTGAATTCGAAAGTCATCTCTTGAACTATCTTAAAGTATCTTTGAAGCTTCTACTCTTGACACCACGTAGCGTTAGTTGAATGACTTATCTACTTGGCTGACTTTTACATCATCGAAGACTGCCATCATAACACCTCCATGTTGTTGTTGTTGTTGTTAGTAAGTGCCATGGAGTTGGTTCTGATTCACAGTGACCCTGTTTAGGGTTTCTGAGGAGCAGCTGGTGAGTTTGAACCACTGGCCTTGTGGTTCAAATGGACCTTGCAGTCTAGTGCTTTATTCCACAGTGCCACGCTAGGAATGCATATCACCTCCATAAGACTTCTTTTTTCATGTGTTAGCATCCCTACTTCCTTCAACCACTTCTCTATAATGGGTTTTTGGATCCTCCCACTGTCCTAATGACTCTGTGAAATGTCTCATTCATTAATTTTACCCCTGTTTGTTGAGCATCTCCTAGGTGTGAGATATTTTTGGTGAACCAATGGATGTAACAGTGAACAAAGCAGGCTCTTACCAGTATAGAGGTGGAAACAGGTCATTACAAAACAAGAAAGTATAGAGCAGTGTAACAAATAATCTGATGCGTCTTGACAGTAGAGATGCTTAGAGGAAGGGCCCTGGATTCAGTTCAGGCTTCAGGATGACCTCCCGTGGCATCTACCTTGAGAGTCAAAGGAGCAAAACATTGCTGGATAGTAGAGGCACTGAAGGAGCTCAGGAGATGTACCAGTTGAGTCTAGGCTGCTAGCTGAAAAGCTGACTGTTTGGACTCACCCAGCGACTCTGCAAGAGAAAGACCTAGAGATCTGCTTCTGTTATGATTCTAGGCTAGAAAACCCAAGGGAGCCATTCCATTGCACCACACACAGATTTATTGGGACAAAGGCAACTTGATACTACCTAACAGCAGCAACAACAGAGGTATGGAGGGATGAGAGTTTTCTGCAGGAACTACTAGCATGGATATTCCAGGGATAGCTTGATCTCCAGTAAGGTCTGATTCCCAGATGACCACTATTACCATTCTGAAAAAGCAGCTTCTCTCCAGAAGCCTGTAGCCTTAAAGCACATTTGATGTCAACCTAATTCATATTGTTAACTCAGTTTCAGTGTACTGCCAAGTAAGACCTTTTCACACCAATTGCACAAATACTTCCTGCTGTATAACTGGGTTGTTAATTTGGATGGACCAAGTGTTTAAAATCACATTTAACTCACTTTTGTCTGATTAGATTCCATTTTGGATTTCCAATCTCCCATCTAGTCATCCATTTCATTTGGGTTTCTCCTAATTTGCACACAGACTTCAGAACTGACAAGAATGTCTTTATCTTTTTTACCATGTCATTGATACATCTGTTGAATGGAGTGGTCCAAAGACATTATACTAAAATACGTATCACCATCACCAAAGACATAGATCCACTTTCTAACCTATTTTAGTGCTGTCATGCACCCCATCTTTCTTTATATTATTTACAAGGATTTCCTGAGAGACTCTTGTAAATTCCTTACTAAAGGTCTGTTAAATTCTGTCTCCTTATCTAATAACCTGTCAAAGTGTGAAATGAAGTTGGGCCGGCACAACTGGAATGATTTACTAAGTTGTTCTTGGTGATGGGTACTGATTTCTATGGTTCCTGCTTCCTTTTCTCGCTGCTTCCTTATACGTTTCAGAATTTTGCTGATGCTCAATGTTAAGCTTCTTGACTTCATCTGCCATTTTGCCTTTTCAAAAATGGAGGGACATTTACCCATCTGTAACCTTGGGCTTACCAACAGGTCAACTGACATGGTTTCAGTCTGTGGGAGTGCTTACCCACAAACTTTGAAAAGTGAATGGAGACCCCAGTTTCTGATTTAAGATGACTCAGACTTCGTCTGTTGTGCCCCCTTCACACCGCAAAATATGTGCTGTAATCATTGATGAACATGATCCTATTTGGAAATAAGGTTTCCTTTGTTATATTAATGAGTATAGGGTGTGTCTTAAACCTTAATCACTTCTGAGTTATAAGAAAAAAATAGATTAGATGAAGGAGTAAAGTCACACTGGGGAGGATATACAAACCTCCATCTTTGTGGTTTGTAGTCCAGTGCTTATTGTATGGAGTCCATATTGTTGTTGTTAGGTGCCGTCGAGTTGGTACCAACTCATAGCGACCCTATGCACAGCAGAACGAAACACTGCCTGATAGTGGGCCAACCTCACTATTGTTGCCATGCTTGAGCTCATTGATGCGTCCACTTTGCCAATCCATCTTGCTGGGGTTCTTGCACTTTTTTTCAGACCCTCCACCTTAGTAAACATGATACCCTTCTCCAGTGACTGGTCCCTCCTGACAATATGTCCAAAGTATGAGAGACAAATTTGGCCATTCTGGCCTCCAAGGAGCACTCTGGCTGCACTTCTTCCACACAGATCTATTGGTTCTTTTGGCAGCCCATGTGCTTTCCTAAATTCTCTTGTTGTTGTTATTAAGTGCCGTCCAGTCGATTCTGACCCATAGCGACCCTGTGTACGGTTTCTGAGGAGCAGCTGGTGAGCCTGAACCACCGACCTTGCAGTTCAAAAGGCTTTGCATTCTGGTGCATTAATCCATAGGACTCCCTCTTAGTCCTATTTAAAAGGATTTCTCCAGGAGTCCCTAGGTAGTGTACATGTTTAATGTTCTGGTCTGGTAACCAACAGATTGGATATTTGGGTCCACCCAAAGTAACCCAATAATGAATGCATGGTGATCTATTTCTGAAAAATATCCATAGAAAAGCCTGTGATGGAAAACCCTGTGAAAACCAGTTCTGTCCTCATACACATGGGTCACTGTGCATCTGAACCAACTCTAAGGTAACTAGGTAACTGGTCTTCGGAAATAACAACCTAACCCACATGGAACCAATTGACAATTGAAGCTTCCCTCCTGGTACCAGGGTGAGAAGTGGAAATGACTAATGGTCCGACTAAATGCACCTGGAATCAGGTCTGGTTTGTTCTGAGAATGCAAGACAATTCAAAAGCCCCTTTCTGTTGAATTCTTCATGAATCATGAACTAAAGCTGCCCAGATGGGGTTACAGAGTTATTTATTTTGTCTGAATTAGCTGATATTTTCGGTTAGATGGTGAATCTGTTAAGGAAAGAAATTTACTTAGTATTTTGGGGTTACTGAATGACTTTGTTTCTGACTGAATCGATCAATTATTACTGGGGTAGACACTGCATAAAAATAAATTTTTTTGTGGAAAGAAATAAAGAGAAGGACATGGAATTGAATTATAAAAAATTTCATTGCATAAGAGCGATGACAAATGTTCTAGACCTTTCTGTAATATCCATAACCAAGAAACTGAAATTGCATAGGCATGAATATTAGTGTCTTTCATAAGATACTTTAATATATACGGGTGTCATTAATTAGGCAATATTGCTTTGAATTTGAAACTAGAGTATCTCCAGGGTCCTAAGTGACATTTCCAGCTTTATGATGCCACTCATTGTCATTTATGTTGTTCTGTTTTTTTCAGCAAGTCTTAAGCATTAGCATTAGTAGTTTTTCATGAAATAGGCTCTGAAATGTTCACATGTAGTTTTCAAACAAATATCCGCTGCAATAGTAGTTGGGACAGTTTCGATCACTTGTACCCATTTGCACAAGAGAGTCTCAGTTTATGTAGGTATCCCTTGCTTCTCAAAACTTCACTCTGTGTCCCTTCACTTTTATGAAAGGATTATATTATTACCTCCTTTTACTAATTAAAAGGATCTAAAGAGGATCTTAGCTTTTATGAAAAAAGGCCAAATGGCAAATGAGCATTCAACATTAGTTTTGTAGCAAACCATTAAAGAGGCAACAGATACCCCGGATGTCAGAGGGGTGTGGATAAGTTCCTCCGAGTCACTGTGCTCAGCCTCAGTCACAGGATTATGGCTGTGAACATTCTGTGTTGATGCTAGTTTCGGTTTTATGAATTATTTAGTATTATTTGGTAGGTTGCTTTTTAGGTCTGGGAATACTCAAAAATGTTCCATAAATGAATAGGAATTGACTCTTCACTTTATACCATTTAGGCTTGTGAACTTTTTCACAGGAATGTGCTGCCTTTGGACAGTGAGGAAAATCTTTACCTGGTTTCCCAGTGTAGTTATTCAAGTTGTTGTGAAGTGCTGTCGAGTCGGTTCTGACCCATAGCAACACTGTATCGAGGTTCCGAGGAGCAGCTCGTGAGCTTGAACCACTGACTTTGTAGTTCAAATGGCTTTGCAGTCTGGCACATTAACCCACATCAAACCAGATTCAGAAGAGGCTATGGAACGAGAGATATCATTGCTGATGTCTGATGGATCTTGGCTGAAACCAGAGCATATCAGAAAGATATGCTCTGGTTTATTGTGCTTTATTGACTATGCAAAGGCTTTCGATTGTGTGGATCATGACAAGTTATGGACAGCATTGCAAAGTATGAGTATTCCAGAACATTTAATTGTATTCATGAGGAATCTGTACCTGG
>NW_006408619.1:4721143-4728148 GCF_000296735.1 Chrysochloris asiatica
TCATACTTTGGCCACATTGTCAGGAGGGAACAGTCACTAGAGAAAGATATCATGCTTGGTAAGATGGAGGGTCAGAGCAAAAAAGGAAGACCCCCAACGAGATGGATTGGCCAGGTGGCAGCATTGATGGACTCAAGTGTGGCAACAGTAGTGAGGTTGGTCCAGGATCAGATATTGCTTCGTTCTGCTGTGCATAACGTTGCTGTGAGTCGGTGCGAACTCGATGGCACCTAACAACAACAACAACAACCACACCAGGACTCTGTTTTTTTAAGAGCACACCCTTTTATTCTTAAAAGTGGCATGATAAATGATCACCCTAAACATGGATTACAGGTCAGAGCTCACATGACTTTGTGTTTCTGCAGTTTAGTGAACCTTCTCTTGCAAGCTATGTCTTCTCCAAAAGTTAAAACTTTCATTCCCATATTTCCCTGGAGAACCAAACCTCACGGACATACTAGTGTTATTGTTGTCATTTAGTGGTGTCAGACAAGTTTTGACTCATAGCAACCCTGTATAGGATTTCCGAAGAGAAGCTTGTGGTTTTGAGCCACCAACCTTGCAGTTAACAGTCTAGTTCTTACCCTATAGTGCCACACCAGGACTTAAGACATAATTATAGAAGTTGGAAAAGAATAAGGACAAGTCCCTCTCTCTTTTTCCTTCTTATTTTTGGTCTTATCATGCTGTAGGGTAAGAAGTAGACTTTTAACCGTAAGATAGGCCATTCAAACCCACCAGCAGCTCCACAGGAGGAAAAAATAAGGCAGTCTTCTGTTAAGATTTACAGCCTTGGAAACCCTACACAGGGTCACTGAGTTGGAATCAGCCCTTTGGCAATGGGTAGAGTTTTGGCTTTCTTGTTGATCTGTAGAAAGAAATAGCATACAAAATTGTTGTTGTTGTTGTTGTTGTGTGCCTTTGAGTTGATTTTGGCTCATAGCGACCCTGCATAGGGTTTTGAGAGCAGTTGGTGAGTGGGTTATATGTATGGATTATATATATCACAGACATTTGCTTTAGTCAGTTTTAAGTTAACTTGCACTTGGTTTCATTGTGTGGTTCATTTATAGATAATTGATGTTACCAGTCCAGTGCTTATCTTACAGTGACACACCAGGGTTCAAAACAAAAGGAATATGAAATACCTCTTCAAGTATCTCCACACTTCTATTTTGTAGAAGAGAAAACTTACATTCAGAGGGTTTGTGTTGCTTCTAGTTAATGGTGGTTTTGCAGTGAACGTCTCAATTCTGTCAGCATTTAGAGAGAGAGAGGTCCTAAGTAAAGCCACCGGGAGTTGTCTGTGAGTTTTTCAGAACGTGGTGGCTTATGTATTGCTGCAGGGCGGGAGAAGTCCTAGTGGTACAAGGGTTAAGAGAGCTGCTGCTCATCAAAAGGTTGGCTGTTCAAGTCCACCCATAGCTCAGTGGAAGAAAAGACTTCCTATAAAGATGATAGCCTCAGAAACCCTATGGACAATTCTGTCCTGCTCTATATGGTCACTACGAATCAGAATCCACCAGTCAGTGCACAGGAAAACATGATGCTGGAAGCTACGCTCCCTGTATTTAAATACCAGCAGCAGCATCCATTGTGACTAAGTTTCAGTTGTTATTGTTACATGCCATCGAGTCAATTCTGACCCACAGCAACCCTGCATAGGGTTTCCGAGGAGCAGCTGGTGAGCTTGAACCATTGTAGTTCAAATGGCTTTGCAGTCTGACACATTAATTTCAGTAGCACGTCCATATTAAGACAGACCAGGAAGAAAGGCTTGGCAATCTGCTTGAGAAAATTAGCCAATGAAAGCAGTATGGTCCCAACAGAACATTGTCTGCTATAATGGCAGAAGATGAATGCCCTAGGTTGGAAGGTGCTCAACACAAACAGTGGTCACAATAAGGGTTGGCATGACCAGTCCTGCTGTGGCACTGTGGGGTAAAGCACGGGGCTACAAGGTTGAGCTGAACCACAAGGTCAGAAGTTCAAACTCATTGGCTCTCCTTGGAAGCCCTAACTAGGGTTGCTGTGAGGTGGAAATGACTCAACAACAGGTAGGAACTATGGTCACCGAGCAGACCCACTATTTTGAAGATTGGGGCAGAACTGGGTAGCATTTCTTTCTGTTGTACATGGGAATGCCATGAATTAAAACTGACTCAAAGGCACCTAAAAACAACAAAAACAACAAATAAACCCACAGGTCAGTATTGAAGGTGCAAAGCATAAACACTGGTTAGAATTTTAAATAAATCCAAATAAAATTCTGGGTATATGGAGCCCTAATCCAGGACAACTTCTGGTTGTTGTTGTTGTTGTTGTTAAGTGCCATCGAGTCGGTTCTGACCCATAGCGACCCTGTACAGGGTTTCCGAGGGTGTAAATCTTTACGGGAGTAGAAAGCCTCATCTTTCTCCCGCGGAGCGGCTGGCAGTTTCGAACCGCTGACCTTAAGGTTCACAGCCCGATTCATAACCACTACACTACCAGAAAGCTGTAAAACCAAAAATGGGTGAAAAGGGGATCTCTTTCTATTCGTAGATGCCAGTGTTTACTTTGGTTTGAGGGACCATTTAGATTACAGCCCAACAAAGTATCCTCAAGGAGTTGGTGGTGGTATTAGGTGCCATGAAGTTGGTTCTGACTCATAGTGACCCTGTATGTTGTTGTTGTTATGTGCCGTGGAGTCGGTTACAACTCCTAGCGACCCTGTACAGCATTTCTGAGGCTGCAAATCTCTACAGGAGCAGAAAGCCTCATTTTTCTCCCATGGAACAGCTGGTAGTTTCAAACTGCTGACCTTGTGGTTCGCAACCCAATTTGTAACCACTATGCAACCAGAGCTCCTTAGTGGCCCTATATAGAGTTTCCAAAACTTAATCTTTATGGGAATAGAAAGTCTTCATTTTTCTCCTGAGATGTTGATGGTGGGTTTGAACCATAGACCTTATGGTTAGCAATTCAGAGTCACTGTCTTGTTACTGTTGTTGTTTTTAGGTACCACTGAGTTGGTTCTGACTCATAGTGACCCTATGTAGGGTTTCCAAGACTATAAATCTTTACCAGAACAGAAAGTCTCATTTTCCTTCTGAAGAGCTCTTGGTGGATGTAACTGCCAACCTTGTGCTTATTAGTTTGTCACTTACCCTACGGTGTCTCCAGTGCGCCACAAGTGCCCCTATAGGGAGCATGTACTAAAAGGGGAAGTCTGATCTGAATCTTTCTTTTGATGCGCTCTGTCTCTGTCTCTCTCTCTCTCTGTCTCTCTCTCTCTCTCCCTCTTTTTTATTTCCTTTCATCTATGTCCTGGTGTGGCACTGTGGATAAACGCGCCAGACTGCAAAGACATTCGAATTGCAAGGTTGGCAGTTCAAGCTCACCAGCTGCTCCTCGGAAACCCTATACAAGGGTCGCTATAGGTTGGAACTGACTTGATGGCACTTAACAACAACAACATGTTAATATAAGCTGAGGAATTTAACTGCTGTTTACTATTGTTGTCAGTGGCTGTGAAGTTGATTCAGGCTCCTGGTGCCTCAGGTGCACAGACTAGACCTGCTCCACAGGGTTTTCTAGGCTGTGCCTTTCAGAAGCAGATTCCCAGGCCTGCTTTCTGAGGAGCCTCTGGGTGAGTTCAAATCGCCAGCCTCTAGGCTAGTCCTTAGATGACCACTTCACTGTTTGTGCCACCTTTCATTTCTATTGTGGAGTCCTGATGTGGCACTGTGGGTTAATGCACTGGACTGCTAAGTCAGTTTGAACCTCAAGGTTGGAGGTTCAAGCTCACCAGCCACTCCTCAAAAACCCTATATAGGGTCGCTGTGGGTCAGAACCTACTCTAGGGCACTTAACAACAACAGTGACAAGCACAACTTCCATTGTAAGAAATAAATGATCCACTTCTTAGTGCGCTTCTCAAGGATTCTATCCGGGGGAAATACACTTTGTGTGATTGTTGTGTGCCATATGGCTGGTTCTGACTCACAGCAACCCGGAATGGGATTTCCAAGACTGTAAAAATCTAACGGGACTTATTGTTGTTGTTGTGAAGTGCTGTCAAGTCGATTCTGATCCATTGTGACCCTGTATAGGGTTCCGAGGAGCAGCTGGTGAGCTTGAACCACTGATTTTGCAGTTCGAATGGCTTTGCAGTCTCATGCTTTAGTCCACAGTGTCACATAAGTCTTAATTTTCTTCTAAGAAGCCAATGATGGATTTGAACCACAGACCTTGTGGTTAGCAATCCTGCGCTTATCCTATAGAGTCATTTTTGTGTTATTTGTTGTTGTTGTTAAGTGTCATCAAGTTGGTTTCCATTCACAACGACCCTTTATAGGGTTCCCAAGGAACAGCTGGTGGGTTTGAACTGCCGAATGTGGTTCAGAGTCCAGTTTGTGCAATAATTTGCGTTATTATTATTTGCTTAATTACTATTTTATGAGTTGATTTGAATTTTGCATTTCTTCTGAGCAAAGCAAGGAGGAGAAATCTGTCGTAGGAAAGTCTAGACTGCAAGCAGAACTTTGGACTCAGATATGACTGTTGCTGAGGCTGTGTGTTCTTGACTCACTTCTGACTCATAGTGACCCTGGTGGTAGGATTGAACTGGTGATCTTGAGCTTTCTAGCCCCGTGCTTGTCCTACAGTGCCACACCAGGACTGTCAATCATGAGAAAGGATTAACAGCAAAGTGCAGAGAATAATATTTGAAGATCATTCAAAGCACCTTGAATTCCCATCTGGTATGAGCTAAGAATGGATTAAATCTTGCAGAAACGAGAGGACTGTATGAAACTCTGGCTCACATTGTGCTTGTAAAGTGGTTAAATGACTTCACCCTTTTGGAGGCACATGGTCTCAGCAATTCCAGAACAATAATAGATTCATCTTTCACGACTTTCTGATTATTCTGTGTGTTCCAGAGGAGGCATTCACTTGGAGTGCAATGCTACAGACAAGTGAACATTGAGAAGCAGAACAGACACAGGAGGGAAGCTAGCTGCTCTTGACTACACAGACTCTTACAGTAGCACACAGGCAGTGTCCTGACTCTCCACTGGGCCTCCTCACGCAGACATTTCAAAGGGCACCCACTTCTTTTCTCACAAGGTTAGAAGGACCTTAGATCTGAACTAAAAAGCAGAGTGTTCTTTCTGTGGAAAGGTTCTTATCTTACACCAGGCCAGACTGCAGGGGAAAGTATATGCATTTAGAACTCTAAGCTCTAGCTAAAACCATGCCAGAGAAGCCCCCTGCCTTCCTTCAAAACCAGCCCGAGGCAAAGCTTTATGAGACACACTTATGTGACCAGATTGAGATTGAAAAAAAAAAAACAAAAAAATTCTCCAAGATCACCACCATTGCAGCATGCATGTATTTATTATGAATAGAAAAAAATAGGGAAGCAGTGATTCTTCTTTGAAACTAAAGCTTAAAAAAAAAAAAAATCATTGTGCATAATAGACTGCCAACCCTACTATCAAACTAAAAATTATGGCTGGACCCAGAGGACACACAGTGCAAATTTGAATGATAGGGCAAGAGTCAAATGTTGCACAAATGCTGCCTGGGACCATAACTTGAGTTCATTTCTGAGGAGTCAACATACAAGGTGTACTTTACTGACGCTCAGAGTCCTGTCATTTCAGACTCTGTTTTCACCAGGTGGGTGAACACAACCTTGAACCATGTCTATATTTTCCATTGACTTTCAGGACAATTCATTCCTCATGGGGTGTGTTGTTAGTGAAATCAGACGTCCTTAGCATTGCCTTTGAGCCTTGTTGCCTATAATGCCAAGATAGACAGAGACATAAATAAAACAGGAACCTAAGGATAATCTATGTTGCAAAACAAATAGTAACACTGTGTTGACTTGGATGAATAGTCTTTCCCCTGGCTCACACTGGCTTGAGTTCAGGCAGCTCTTTAGCCTTCGATGATGGAGGACAGGACTGCTCAAGTGAGGGATTAGTACAAAGAAATCTAGGCTATTTGCATTTTTACACTTAGCGTAGTGGCTGCTAACCTCAAGTTCAGCAGTTCGAAACTACCAGCCATTCCACGGGAGAAAGATGAGGCATTCTGTCCCCCAAAAGATTTACAGCCTCGGAAACTTGGAACTGACTCCACAGCACTTAACAACAACAACAACTTAGAAACTGAGTTTCTGCTTTGATTTATCCAACCTTTGAATTTCCAAGAGATTACAAACCAAAGCATAATATTAATGTCATTACATGTTGGGGGGAAGACTTATAAAACGCAAAGCGTCCTTTCAGTGTATTTGCTTTAGTTATGATCTATAGAATGTATTTAACACAGGATTTCCTTAGAACCTCAGGGCAGGATTCGGTGATTGAATAAATGTATTTTATTTTCCATTAAGTGCCAGGCTCTTTTTCTTAGGGAAATATAGGCATAATCTTGTCCTCAAAAGTAGACTATGAAGCTTGAGAGACAAAGCCAGACGACATGGCTGACACACATCACGATACATGCATCAATACATTGTCATGGAAGCAAAGAAGAGGCTATCAGTAAAGGAAGGCCAGACAAGGGCCTGCTGGTTGGAAGGATGAAGGAGAGCATGATGGGGGATGCATTAGAGCCAGTGTGGATAAAAGATGAGGGGAACAACAGACATTTCGGTTTAGGAGCTGTAATTGGAAATTTAAGTTGAACTTTGAAAGGAGAACTTTATAGGACTTGTGAGGAAGAAAGGTTATATGCACCTTAACTTGGTGGTATAGCTATATTTTAAATGAAATCATTAAACTGAGCGTTAACTATGTGACTGGAATGCTGCTAAACATTTTACAGTACCAAATTGTCTTTGATTCTTGTGACAACCCTGTGTTGTTACTGGTGCGTGTTGTTGAGTCAGTTCTAACTCATTATGATGCTCTAGAACAGAGTAGATCTGCTCCATGCTTTTGCCTAGGGGGAAATCTTTATGAGAGACTTCCAGTTTTTTGTTTCTGTTTTTTTTTTTTTTTT
>NW_006408619.1:4728248-4728759 GCF_000296735.1 Chrysochloris asiatica
TCATCTTATCTAGATGGGTCTGGTGAAAAGAGATGGGGATAATATTCGTATGATGAAATAGTGAATAATTGTTATCATGACTAATTGTGACTGTCTCAATTGTAAAGTTAGAAGTTTTGTAACAAAAACAGGGGAGTGGTTAATCTTACAGCAGACACTGAGGACTCTAGGACCATCAAGGGAGAAGAGCACAAACAGAATGCAGGACCTTATCTAGAGAAGCAGTGACATTAGAGATGGAGGCAGAGATGGGGTCATGGAGAGGGGGAGTGGCTGAGGGGAAGAGAGGGACTAAGAGCTGGTGGCAAGGAGGCAGACTTGCAGAATGTGCTCTTTGGAGATGTAAATTATTATATATGCCTGAGTGGTTTTTGTGGGTTTTTTTTTAACAACAAAAAAAAGCTAAAGTGAATAGAGAGAAATACTGTTAACTTATGGTACATGGAAGGGATTATAATCATTGTAATGAAACAAGGTGTATGATTTGTTGAGTGTAAAACTGATGATCTGC
>NW_006408619.1:4729286-4730305 GCF_000296735.1 Chrysochloris asiatica
GTTCAAAATGGGTCCATAATCACAAGCATAGCTAAGGTTTATAATGTATTACAAAATGGAGAATTTTGGCTAGATGGACCATAATAAATAATAAACTGCCCTGCAATAATGCATTGGGGAGAAATTTACAAAGACCTCTGACCATCCATTATTATTATTTTTATGATGATGATGATGAGTTTTAAGTTTTACAACAGTCTTGAATTTAAAGAAAATTTACCAAGGTAGATCAGAGAATTTTCATGTATGAGGATAAATTAAAATATTGTTCCAAAATAATAGAAACCTTTATTAAGCAAAAATACCCAAATATGAAGCTGTTGTTTTTCAACATACCCTCCATTTAGGTCTATCTATTTCTGAAGGAGGTGTTGCCATCTCTCTGTATCTTGCTCACTGGTGGCGCTCTAGGATATGCATTGGATCACTAACCACAAGGTTGGCAGTTTAGACATACTATGCTCTGGACCTCAAGGTTGGTTTGAACCACAAGGCCGGTGGTTCAAACTCACCAGTTGCTCCTCAGAAACCCTACATAGGGTTGCTATGAGTCTGACCCGGCTCAACGGCACTTAACAACAACAACACCATCCAAGGGAAAAAGGATGAG
The DNA here is from genome assembly GCF_000296735.1 of Chrysochloris asiatica. Classification (NCBI taxonomy): domain Eukaryota; kingdom Metazoa; phylum Chordata; class Mammalia; order Afrosoricida; family Chrysochloridae; genus Chrysochloris; species Chrysochloris asiatica. Next base: position 4,729,897 of record NW_006408619.1, read on the forward strand.
ACTTTCTGCCCCTGTAAAGATTGACAGCTTCGGAAACCTTATATAGGGTCGCGATGACTCAGAACTGATGCCTTGGCAATTTTTTTTTTTTGTCTTGAGGGACTCAGATCATGTTTCTTTTAAATATTCTTTGAGTTTTGGCAAGAAGCCTGGAGGGGTAAGATTAGAGCTATAGGATGGTTGGGGTAAATTTCCTAATGAAATTCTCATAGGACAGCCCCAGCTGACCTAAAAGAATGAGCGGGTGTTTTAATCGTGATGGAAATAAAATTTCTCAGCACAACTTTCTTGGCCTTTTCCTCACCAATGAGATTTTCAATTTTCTTAAAACTTCTTCATAATAAGTCCTCGTGATCCTCCGGTGTCCTTGTGAAAATCTATCAAGATTATTCCTTCAGAATCCAAAAAA
>NW_006408619.1:4730405-4737861 GCF_000296735.1 Chrysochloris asiatica
TAACTGCCAACTTTGAAGTTAGCAGTCAAACACTTTAAATATTGTGCCTCCAGGGCTCCTTGACAACCCTGGAAAAAACCTTTTATAAGTAAGGAGTCCTGGTGTGGAGCTGTAAAATAAGGACTGGACTACAAGTTCAATTTGAACCACAAGGTTGGTCGGTGATTCAAACCTACCAGCTACTCCACAGAAACCCCACATAGGGTCACCATGGGTTAGAACCTACTTAGAGTCACTTAACAACAACAACAATAGGTAAGGCCATTGAGGATTTGAGATGTTGAATAACTTACTCATGGTTACACTGCTACCAATTGGGAGAGATGGGTTTGACGTGGTGTGCTTAACTCTAAAGTCCCATGCAGGATCAGAAGGCTGCGGTGAAGACAGAGGTGTTCCACTCAATCTATTTAAATAACTAACAGCAATGTTTTAATAGGACCTATTTGTTTAACATGGTGTGGCACTCTGGGATAAGCACTTCCCTACTAACCACAAGGTTGACAGTTCAAACCCACTAACCGCTCCTTGAAAACCCTATAACAGGATCACTATGAGTCACAATAAAGTCCAGGAGTGGTGCTGTAGGAGTAGTTCTGGACTTATAACTGCAAGGTTCATGGTTCAAACCCACCAGTCGCCCCTTGGGGACCCTATACAGGTTGCTATGAGTCAGCACTAACTTGATGACACTTAACAACAATGAGTCAGAATTGACTCAACAACACTCAACAACAACAAAATTATTTTCTTATCAATAATGAACTCATTAGTTAATTCACCATGTGTGTCATCCCGCCATGAACCCCACTTTCCGGAAGTGGGTTTCTGTCACCCTGGCAGTAAAGCCTAGTGTGTGACTTCCAATCTGGGGACTGTTTCAATGTCAACTTTGCTATGTAAGTGAGCCTGGATGAGTTACTTAAAATTGAATACTGTGATTTCCTTTTTGAAAAATGAATACGCTATTCCTCACTGATTCACTATCTCATTATCTGACATTTTACATTTATGGTAACTTTGAAATAAAGTCTTGGGTGGCATCTCTTATGGTCCGGACTCTTTCCACAAATCACCTTGAATGATATACCAGAGACTCTGCTGATAACAATGTGATGTGAGGGCAGGAGGGCGCCTCTTCCTGTTGGTCCTTGACATCTCAGGGCTTGGGGCAAGGGTAGGATGAGTTAAGGCCCTGTGCAGGCAGGGGAGGCCGGGAGAGGACTTGTTGGGTACGGAGGGCAAGCGAGAGAGTGAAGGGGATGTGCATAAGACTGTGTAGCTGGATGAAAGATGAGTTGGCTCCTGCCCAGTATAGAGAGTGGGAGGCAAGTAGGTGGAGGATAATCAGGGTCCATACCCAGGAAGGGTGGTAGGTGGAAAACACCTGACTACCACTTCCATCACATGATGGGGAAGATGTACTAGGGAAGGAGGGCTCATTGCACCATGTGTAACTTGAGGTTTGTTGGGGGAACCTGACTAGTAGTAAATGATGTGGGGGAGGGACACTAGCACCCAAGACCAAGTGCAGCCCCCAACTCTCGCATAAAGCCAGTTTCACATAATGAACTGATCTTTGGGACCTAACCTTAGCAATACATGAGGATTAGGTGTGTAACAATTCCTACATTATGGACTTTTGTAGTAGGATTAAAGGAAGTGAAACGTGTGCATAATGAGTTCCAATGCCTGACATGTGACATGTAATGAAGGTCTCATGATGGTATTCCTCGTGAAGGTTTCTAAGGCATTACGTAATTTCTCAGTCATTTGCCACCTAACAGCTTAAAAGTTTCCTCCCTTTACACTAAAACCAGCTCCAGAGTTATATTGGTCTCAGTACTAGAAAATTAAGAAAGTACATATAAAACATTTCTGTAATTCAGACTGACCTTCATACTAATTTGTTTTAGTTAATGAGATTTTGTTTTAATTTATTAATTATCCTGGGTGTTTATGCAGTATCTGACAAGCCATAGAGTTCCACGGGCATTTTAAAATGTTAATGACTGTATCAGCTTTACATTGAATTACTGTAATTATTTCTAGAATCCTACTATAATGCTGCTGGTGTCGTTCCCTCTTGACATCCTTCACCCTGATTCTATGGCTCCACTTAGTTAAGATTTCTGCTCGCCCTGACATGGAGCAGGTCATTTTAAAATTAACTCCGTACTCCTCCTCGCCTTAAGTCAGCAGGTCTGACATCTTGGGGCTCTAGAGCTGTGCCCTGGAGACACAATGGTTCGGAATCTGTTTTCCTACCAGCCAACCCTGGAAGCCTAGATGTGCACCTTGTACTCCTTTCCTTCCTCCAAGTTGAAGTAATCAGTGCTACTCAGCACCTCAGGTTCTAGATATTGGCTTCAGTTTTGTGACTCAGGATGTTGTTTGTCTAGCACCCAGCTCAGAGGTGGTTCAGTTAGAATTCTTACCTCCCACATGGGAGATCCAGGTTTGACCCCTAGCCAATGAATGTCCTGCATAGCCACCACCAATGTTTCAGCGGAGGCTTGTGTGTTGCTATGATGTTGAACAGTTTGGGGCAGAGCTTCCAGACAAACATGGACTAGGAAGAAACATCTTGGACGTGTACTTCTGAAAACCATCCAGTGAAAACCCTAGGAATCCCAATAGTCTGATCCATAACCAATCACGGGGCAGGTGTGGGACTGTGCAGCTTCTCTTTCCACTGTGTATGGATTCATTATGAGGCCGATACAATGGCAACAAACAAGTTCCCAACTCAAAAGCTTGAGTCTAGGTTGCTCAGGGACTCAACCTCCTGACAAACAATGGCCTAAATGTTGAACAGCAGAAGGTATGTGTGACTTTTCAACTTTTAGGGTTAGACTAACCTAGTTTGAAATCTTTCTCAGGTTCTTCCTAACTAGGTGACACTAGGCAAGTAATTTTGCCTTCTCTGACCTATAATTTCCTCATCTGTCATATTGATGATTTGTTGTTGTTAAGTGCTGTTGAGTCAATTCTGATCCATAGGGACCCAGTATAGGGCTTCCAATGAGTAGCTGAGGAGCTTGAACCTCTGACCTTGCCATTCAAATGACTCTGAAGTCTGATGCATTAGCCTACAGCACCATACCAGGACTCCATATTGATGACTGCTACTGCCTGGTTTATAGAGTTGTGGGGATAAAATGATTGAATGCATGGTACTATGTGTTGGAAAAACATGATAGATGTACAAGCAAGGACACACCCATCACTTTGTTCAAATAGGATGTAATTGAACCCATATGACCAACAAATTGTTTATGATTCATGGTGACCCCATACATGTCAAAGTAGAGCTATGCTCCATAAGGTTTTCAGTGATTGATTTTTCTCAAGTAGATCACCATGCCTTTCAAAATCCCAGAAATTAAAAATCCAATTTTAAAGAATACTTTGTTAAATCGAATCTCATTACAGAATTATTCTCCTGTGCTCTTATAGATTAGTGTTCCTTATGTGAGCTTGAGTCTTATTTATTAAAATTGACTTCACGTGGGAGCTTGGTGTTTTGGATTTGCTGGGATGCCTTCCTGGGAGGTAGTTTGATCTTTGTAAACCTTGGTGCTTAGTACTGCACCTACAATAAAGAAACTGTTCATAAATGTTTGTTGAATCAGTGAAATACAAATAGAAAAAGACTGGGTAAATGCATTGTCGGCTGGCGTGGGGGAGGAAGTGAGGGACTCCTGGGTCTCTTTTAGTCCATTCTTGAATTCTGGAGTTAGTAGCTTGCTCTAAGAAGTCCCTCTACAGATCCCATAACAGGTGGTTTCAAAGAAAGCAAGTAGACTTAGGGTTGTTAGTTTATGACCTTCTTCCCTGAATTAACTTCTAGACTTACGGCTTCTGTATTATTAACTCCTTGGAACTGAGATTTGTACCCAGAGACCCTCTAGAGTGGCTGGAGCCAGCAGATATAAAACTGTACACAACTTTGTTTTGACCAAGCAAAACAGCTTTGAACAATTGTGGATATTGGGCTTGCAGATCATTTTTCATTTAACTCAAAGTTGGTCACCAATGTTGTCAGCTATGAACATTATAGAATTGTATGGATAATTTATTGTATAAAAATCAACACCAGGCTGGTCTCTTTGAGTTGGAGGTTAAAGATTGCCCAACTGTTCAACTTTTCTGACATGGTATGGCCCTCCATAATCCTTTAAAGCAATCACCAGGCCTCCCTCCCTCAAGTTCCAGGATTCTGCAACATGCTACAACTCTCCACAAAAATCACAATTGTCTAAAGAAATGGCTCATGAAATTGTGGAGGTGGGCAAGTCACAAATCCGTAGTTCAGAAATTAGTCTGGAGGAATCTTCTCACTTATGTAGTTTCAGGAGCTGAGGAAATCAAATCATCAGATCAGGCTACAGGCTGTTGATACAGGAGGCTACAGAAGCTGCTGAATCAGGTCAGATGATGGGCTGAAAGTCCCAGGAACGAGAGAACAAACAAGATGGCGGAGAGGGTAGAAGTGCAGTGAGGAGCTCCGTTATCAACAACACAGAATACCAAACCAAGATGCCTTAGGGGATGGTGTCAGGACTCTGAACCACATATAAATAAATATTTAGAAGGTTGGAAGGCTTACAGCTAGGGTAATTTGTAGCAGAAGAAAGAAATTCATTGCTTTCTAGTTTAAGACTCTCAGCTGCTCCCAGAGCCACCATCTTGGACGAGACCAAATGGAGGAAGGATCAGAGCAGCCACGGACGCTTGCCAGAACCACGGAGATAAAGGTGTGGACATTCTTTACTTTTTTTGTATATGCTCATTGGTCTCTCGCTGGCTGCACGCCTCCATTCTGGTGACTAGAGGGAGTGCCTGAGTGAGCGGACACCTCACCCTCACTCCCAGAGAGTTCTACTATGTATGAGCATAGATTGCCTTGAAATTTAAAGTAACAGTTTTCACTTAAAACCAAACGCCCATACAAAATGATCACAGCTGGCCCTAACTGTTTATCACTAGGAAAAAGGTCTGAACACAGATTGCAATGTGTGACAGGCAGACTAAAAAGGAAACAGGCCGAAAATTAAATCCTGAGTTATGTCACAACTACCAACAGTGGCATCTTGAAATTTCTCAAGAAGAAGATTGAAAAGGGAAGCCCATCTCTTGATCACATCTACCTGGAGGAAATCAGAGAGTATAAATAATACCAAAATACATAACCATCTAAGTAGTAAGGCCACAGATAACTCCTGAATATGCCCCCAAAACAGAAACAGATAACCATGTCAGCACATGTCCAGAAATGAGATAAAGTGACTGAGACAAATGAGCTGGAGGTAGACCTACACTCCATAATGGAAGATGGGCAGGCTTTGGGAATGACAGAGAAGGAATTCAGAAAAATGATTATAAAACGTTTCAAAACACTATACAATGTATTTGAGACAAATAAGGAAGAAGTCAAGAAAGTGCTACAGGAACAATCAAATAAGATAGATACAGTATTGGAAACAATTCAAGACCTATAGAAAGAAGTCCAAATGATTAGTAATTGAGTATCAGAAATGGAAAATACACTGAAAGGACAAAGGTGTAGAATTGAAGAGATAGAAGCCAGAACTAGAGAGCTAGAAGATAAATCTCTCAACACTATGAAGATATCAGAGCAAGCACAAAAAAGGATACAAAAATTTGAAGAAAGCCTAAGATTCATGTTGGACAACATGAAAAGTTATTCCAGAACAGGAAGAATTACACAAGTCCACAGAGGAGATAGTTGAAGAGCTTCTGGAAGTAACTTCCCTAACATCCTGAAAAGTGAAAAGATAAGCATTCAAGAAGCTCAATGAGCCCCAAGATGGATAGACCCTAAAAGACAATCACCAAGACATATAATAATCAAGCTTTCCAAAATCAAAGATAAGGACAGAATCTTGATAGCAGCTACAGAAAAGAGAAGTCTAACATATAAAGGCAAGCAAATCAGATTAAGCTTGGATGTCTCAACAGAAAAATGCAGGCAAGAAGGCAGTGGAGAGACATATATAAAAATCGGAAAGAAATAAAAAAAACCCAAAAAACTGCCAACTAAGATTCCTCTACTCTACTGAATACGATGGTGTAATCAAAACATTCAAGGATAAACAGAAGGTAAGAGAGTTTGCCAAAGTCAACCCTGCAATGAAAAACATCCTACAGGAATTTCTGTGAACTGAGAATCAACCAGAACAGACAACAACCAGAGAATGATGTACATGGCAAAATCACCCTGAACTCAATCAACAAATGGAAGAGTTAAGAACAGAATAAAATTATAAGAGCAGAGGATATGGGAGGTCAGTCTATGATTAAAACAATTACAATGTGAAAGAAGGTAAACACAGAGGAACAGAGATCTAGCTGGTGATAAGGTAAAGTAGAATACAGGATACAATAGACTGTCTTAAATGGAGGGAAGAGTTAATGGAATATAAGGTAACCATAACAGTGGGGTTGGGGTGGGGGGTCTAGTTCAGGTGTTGGGGAGGGCAATACAAGAAGAGGGAGGAGGAGGAAGTATAAGATAGATAGGGGAACACTGAGACAGGTTTGCATGGGCTATGTTGGACAGAGGTAAATAGTGAGGCATACTCAACCTTGGAACAACAGGGCTCTGTGATATAGGGATCTAGGCATAGTTTGAAGAGGGGGAATAATACTAAAATGCTTGACTGTCTTATGAATATTGGTTTCCCTTGCCTACTGTTTGTTGTAAAATAGGCAATTGAGTGGGATAGAAAGGAATGTTGGGAAACAGAAATCTTGTAAGCCCATCTTCAGCCTATAACTGATAGGAAAACCTGAAAGGGGTTCTAGAACTTGCCCGGTGAAATAGGCCTCTTGGAAAGCCTTTGCAGAGTATAGGAACTTAGGTGGAATCCTGAGTCCCATCCAGAACCTTATGAGGTGGGACATTCTCACTAAAAGGACAAGCAGACCAGCCTGGAACAGCTAGAGTGACAGAAGATACACTTTCAAAGAAAGATCATCAGGAAAAAAACAAAACAAAAATGTCAACATGACTGGCTACTAAAAGAATAAGCAAGCTCTTTGCCAGGAAGTCATCAAGGCAAGCAATCAAGTTCCTTCAGGACAAACTCCCCTCTAAGACTGAAACTCAAAAGGAACACACAAACAGGCATATAAGCTTGCTGGCAACCACATTGATCTACTGGTGTGTGGAAGAGGGGGAAAGGCAGCAATAAAGAAATGGGCTGAGTTCAACCACAGTCCATTGACTCCCATTGACCTGGAGATGAGAGAGAGAAAAGGAAGGATTGGTTGGTCCAAAGTGTGGTGAGACCTGGGGGCACTTGAGCCCATGGACAAGGACATAGCCACAGAGGGCTAGAGCTGAGAGTGAAGCATGCAGCTGATACAAAGTGAGGGAAATGCACAAGAACACCCAAACTTGCTGACAGTACCTATTTGACCTAGCCTC
>NW_006408619.1:4740260-4776542 GCF_000296735.1 Chrysochloris asiatica
TTTTTTTTAAGAAACTCAAATGGAGTACTGGTTGACACTGTGAGTTAATGGACTGGACTGCAAGGTCGGTTGAACTGCAAGGTTAAGGGTTTAAGCTCATCAGCTGCTCCTCAGAAATCTTATACAGAGTTAGAACTGACTCAATGTCAGACAACAACAACAACAACAACAACCATGGGATCCTGGTGTGGCACTGTGGGTTAATGCGCTGGACTGAAAAGTAGATTTGAACTGCAAGGCCAGTGGTTCAAGCTCACCAGCCGCTCCTTGGAAACCCAATACAGGGTCTCTATGGGTTGGCACCAACTAGACAGTCCTGAACAACAACAGAGAACCTAGGACAAGTGCATTACTGTGTGCAGGCAGTCACTTATGGTAGGGATATGTTGAAACAGGTTTTGTTTGGAAGACCTGTGCATGTAAGAACTAGAATTGTGTTATTAATATTATTTATTATTATGATGATTTTACTTATCCTCTTAGCTCATACTCAGTTTCCACTAATTAGTAATAATTTGCATTCATATGATGCATTTTATATAATTAATAGATTAATAATGATGCATGATATTAACTAAATCCCATAGTTTATTCAGATTTCCTTAGTTTGCACCTACTGTCCCTTGTCTGTTACAGGATTCCATCCAATAAACACCCCATTTCATTTAGTCCTCATGCATCTTTAGGGTCCTCTTGGCTACACAGTTCCCCAGATTTTCTTTTTGGCATGGTCTTGACAGTATTGAGGGGTACTGACCAGATGCTTTGTAGAATGTACATCAGTGGGATTTGTCTGATCCTTCTCCTATGATTAGACTGGGGTGATGAGCTTCTAGAAGAAAAACTATAGAGGTAAAGCACCATTGTGTTTATATCATATAAAGGGCATTTATTGTCAATATGATAATAAAAGTGTCTGGTGGTGCAAAGGTTATGTGCTTGGATGCTAAACAAAAGGTCAGCAGTTCATACCCACCAGCATTTCCACAAGGAAAATGACCTGGCAATTTTCTCCTCTGATGAGTGGCATTGTGAAGTGCCATGGATTCAGTTTTGACTCATAATGACCCCGTATAAGATTTCTGAGGCTTAACATTTTTGTAGGAACAGAAAGCCTCATCTTTCTCCTGCAGAGTAACTTATGGGCTCAAGCTACCTACCTTGTAGTTTCCAGTGTACTGCTTATCTTATGAAGCCATTGAGTTCCCTCCTCTAATGATTTGACTGCCATTGAGTTGGTTCCGACTCACAGTGAACCTGTATAGGATTTCCAAGCAGTGGCTGATGAGTTTGAACTGCAGACCTTGCTTATCCTACAGTGCCACACCAGGACTCCTAAAAGCCTGTTGTTATTGTCAAGTGCTGTCGACATTGCATAAGGTTTCTAAGAGTGGCTGGTGGGTTTGAACCACAGACCTTCCAGTCAAGTGCTTATCCTACAGTACCACACCTGGAAAACTCAATGGGACAGTTGAACTCTGTCTTACAGGGTTTCTGTGAATCAGAATGGGCTCCTTGGCACCTAACAACAACTTTATCAACATGACTTATGACGGTTGATGTTGAACTTGATCTCCTGGCTATGTTAGGGTTTGTCAGAGTTTTCCAATATAGCATTACGTCTCTTTCCCACCTTTCTATACTGTACGTTTTCAAATAAATATTAGGCCATAAGAAAGGATGACAGAGAGAAAGAGAAAGTTGGGATGAAAACATGAAGGAGGTAGGATGAACTAAAGCCTGAGGCAGTTTGCTTTGGGTTTTCTTCTGTTCTGGGTCCAGTGACACAACAATTTCTCAGGCTGTTTCATCACTGAGAGTTGGCTGTACATCGGTGCCCCCATCTCCCTCTCAGATGGGTCCAGAACACAGCTAATGGGGGACGGGGGGACGGGGTGGAGGACACCGGCAGTTCAGTGCTGGCAACTGCATCTGGGCTGGCTTTCAAGTCAAGGTACAAGAAACAGAGTCTTCAAGGGTGTCTCATTGGTGTCCGAAACCAAGAGAAGCCTGCAGGCATGAGCAGGGCAGACTCAGAAGTCAGACTGGATGATCGGCAGCCTAAGGCCGAGGAGGAGCAACCCAGATGACTTCAGGGAGATGAAGATTCTGAGTAATTTTGTTGAAAGGTGAGCTTTCTGTCCCCTGATTTTCTTGGCCATTGGCCACATTGTTCATGGATGAAGTGAGGTGCTTGAAGCAGACTCAGGACAAGCAGTACCACTCGGTATGAGTTTGTTTGCCTTCATCTAGAACGGAGGTTGGCAGTTCCTCTTCAGGGTTGTTCCATCAAAAGCAAAGCAGTGCTCTTGTGGAAGTCTGAAGAAAACATTAAGTGGAATGTATCCTGAAATCCATTACTTGACTCACAGATCACTAAGTTCCAGTGTGATTCTCAATTTTTTTTTTTTAAAGAGAAGTCTCACTGTTAGGGTATCAATACTTAAGGTGGGTAAGGATGTGTCTTTTGAGAACCCAAATCCTTTAGATTTGGTAATTCCCTTATGTACTCACTAATCTAATTCAGAAACCAGTAATGAATGAGTAAGTGAGTGTGAAGGAGTTGGGAAGACATACAACATCTTCCTTGTTTATTCTTACTTTCCAGTCTATTAACTGAAAGGACCCCTGGTGGCACAGGGGTCAAGCACTTGGAGTCTAATTGAACCTTCCATTGGCTCCACAAGGAAAAGAAGTGACAGTCTGCTTCTGTAAACACTATAACCTTGGAAACCCTATGACGCAGTTCTACTCTGTCTTGTAGGCTTGCTGTGAGTTGGAATCAAACTGATAGTAAAGGGTTGCTGGACAATTTCTGCCACACCGTCCCTGAAAAGCCAATGATTTGTGCTGTATAGCTACTAGAATTCAGTTTGTTAAGTTATCCTGACTGTATTCTCTATCCAAAGTTGGGCAAGTTGAATCAGACAGCGGAAGAATCTGTAGGCATCTGAAGACCTGTCTATACAGTATATACAGGTATACACTATACCTGTTTAGTCCTTTGATTGTGACTTAAAAAAAAAAAAAAAAAAAAAGGGTCAGTTACCTACCTAGTCATTATACTGAAAAAAATCAATGAATAAGGAGTCTAGGAAGTTATTTAACTGTTTGGATCACTGGGCTGACTGTTGGCAATTATCGCCACTGGAAAAGCGGTTGTTCACGTAAGCATAGGTTTTCAGTCTTATTTCTTTTGACCTGTATTCTAACCTCTTAGTTATCTGACAGCATGCATCTAAAAGGTAAAAAATGTCCACTTGCTTTAAACTGAATTTAGTAATATCTGACCTTGATCCTTGACTGTAGAATAGATTGTTCAGATCATGAAATTGATGAGGCGGGGAGAAGAGATGCTGAGAAGAAAATAACTACAATGCAGCATAGAGAAAGGACCTCATAGTGAGACTTGCTTACATTGAAATTAACTGAGGCTAATTTATTTACTTACTATATTTATGGGATGAACCCATTGCTTATTAGTCTCTGGGTGCATTTTAAGAGGATCGTAAAAAGAGACACTCCTTGTCATTATGTCTAATTAACATTCAGATTGACTAACTAACTAACATTTAAGCTCTAAGAATAAAATTGGTCATGGGCCAGTCAACATTTTCATCAAATGTCCTTAAGTAGAATCCATTAGTTGGTTCCTTCTTCTCTGTGTTTCTACCTGCTGCCAAAATACCTGGAACCAGAAAACGTAGAAATTGATCAGAGGAACCAAATCACTTCCGTGGTTATCCATTAATATTTGATGTGTTTCTGGGTTCATGCAAGGTAGCAGACAAAGCTTGATTAAATGGGCATGACCTGTTTCCAGAAGAACTTATGAGTATAGGCCAGCTGTAATTGATACAGAAAAAAAATAATACTTAGCATTCAGTGTGTAGGTCCTATTGTTTTAGATTTGTTTTGATCATAGAGTCTCAACAATTATTGACACTTATAAAGTAGACTTACATGGCCAATAGTAAGTTTTTCTGACTGAATATATCTGCTGAAGGATCCTTGAGCTACTGTAAATCCATGGCACTGTTAGGAGATATTATGTTTGAGCAGTTCACATGGTTCTAATAATGTCATGGATGGGCAATATAAAGGGCAAGGAAATTATTTTTCAGTCATTAACCTCCCCAAGTGAATCTATATAAACACAAGTGAGTTCCACGATAAAAACATGTCTGTATACCTTTTATCCATTCCCCAATTATGTTCGTGGGTTTTACATATTTATTTATTCATTGTGAACTGTTTCAGTTTTGCTTTGAACTCATGCTGCAGTTGGAGGAGACTGAAATCAAACAGAGGAAAGAGGAGAGACTTATTCCTGCTGGATAAAGACCACGTGGATACAAAGGGACGCTGCAAACGAGCTAATATATTCACCTTACCTAGATTTGGGTACATATACATTCGAAAGCATCCTGTTTGAAGCCATGAAAAGTATTTCATTTGAACTTATTTTTTAAGATTCATTTCCATGTGAATGAGTTCAAACAATAGTATAGATTTAGGGTCCAGAGTAATTGTATTGAGACTCAATGGACTGCTTTGGAATTTAGAACATTTGAAATTACTTTTAAGGTTTATTACTAACCTAATGTAGGAGCTCTGGCAGCATAGTGGTTATGAGTCGGGCTGCCAACCTCAAGGTCAGCATGTCGAAACTACCACCGGTTCCACGGGAGAAAGATAAGGCATTCTGCTCCCGTAAAGACTTACAGCCTCGGAAACCCTGTACAGGGTCACTATGAGTCAGAACCGACTCCACAATACTTAACAACAACAATGTAGACTAGGAAGTCCGGGTGTTGCATCACAGGATAAGCATTTGACCTCAAGATTGGTTTGAACCGCAAGATAGGCAGTTCATGCTTACCAGCCCTTCCACGGAAACCCTCTACAGGGCCACTATGAGGACAGCACTTAACAACAATAACAACAACAAAGTAGGCTGGAGGTGAATCAAAGAGCTCTGGAGACAGAATCCCGAATTTCCAGCTGGTTCTGAGAGTGCAGGCATACTTTTTAATCTCTCTGAAGTTCAGTTTCCTTTGAGGTAAAAAGGTATATATCACTGATCATAACAATTAAATGCTCCTGGGCACCAGAATCCTTATTTTTTAATCCAGGGAACCCATGTGACAGAATGAAACTTCCCCACAGGCTTTTCTAAGCTGTAATATTTATTCAAAGAGATTTTTGGGTCTTTATCCAGTTGAGTCTCTGAGTGGGTTTTAGCCACAGGGTAGGTTCAAACTTCCAACGTTTTAGTCAGTATCCAAGCACTTCACCATTATGTCACCAGGCTCCTAACAATTAAAAAGGGAAGATTCAATGAGATAATCATACAAAATATTTCACACAAAGCCTGGCATATAATAAACGATCAGTATATCTGAAGCATTATCATAGTTAATTATGGATGTCATAGCAATTCAGTAATGACTAATAACAACAACCATAATGACTTCTTATCTTAACAAAAATTATCTTCAGGGTGGTACATTGGAGTCTAAGGAGGAAACATTTGCATTCCTATTTATTCCCCTAATATGATACTTTGAGCGCGTCCCTGGGGAGACTGAAATGAAAGCTTTTCAATGTTCTCATCAAGCCCTCTCATCCCTCACCATGACTGGACCATTTCTGATGAAACTCCTTAGTTCAGAGACTTGTATGCATATAGGCAATTATTGTTCTATCCCTCTCCATGCTGGCAGAGAGAGAAAATACAGCAGGTGTGTTATTACTATTTGTTGTCACATGCCATTGAGTTGGTTCCTACTCATAATGAACCTGTATAGGATTTCCAAGGACCTGCTGGTGGATTTGAACCTCTGACTTTATGGTTCAAACCAACCTTGTGATCCACTGCTTTAGTATCCTGTGGAAGCCAAGCATTGAGGAAATTTCCATGCCCTGTCCAGAACTAGAAGGCTATCAGTGTATTTATCCCTAATAGTCAGATGAGGCAAAGGTGGGTGGGCAGGGGGGAGAGGCTGCCAAGAATGATAAGCCAAATAAATAACTAAAATATGCAAATATGGAGGACCACAAATTTAAGTTAAAGAAAAAATGAAAATAAACACTGGGATAAATATAAGGAGGCTTCAAAAATTCCATGGAAAATTTTCATTCCATTTTTTTCCATGAAATTTTTGAAGTCCTCTCAAATATTTATTGGGTGTGTAGGGTAGCAAACATTTTGTTGAGATGGATGGCTTTCTCAGGTGTGGCTTTAGGTGCATGAGGAGTTTAGGATCCAGGAAATGCTAGCTATTTCCACTCATTTGGGTCTTTAATGCTTTTCACTAAATTACAATTAACATTGCAGATACAGTGACAAACATCACAGGCAAGGCCTTTGGTGCAAAGAGAGTTACACTAAATTAGTGGCATAATTACATTAGTAATAATGAATACTAGTTGACAGTCATGATTTCAAATGTATTCTTTTACAAATGAAGAGGAATAGCAATTGTCAAAGTTATTATCTGAAGTTAATTATTTTAGTGGATCAGTTAGTGAAAGACTGAGTAAAGAATGTATGAATGGTTTTCAGAGAGAGTTCCTGAGCCTGCTTATGGATCTGGAAAATAAATATGAAGAAATAATAATAAGTAACGTTAAGACTTCTCTTAGTCTTTTCAAAAGAGTTTTTCCTAAGTACAGAGAAATAAAGAATAATTACAAAGTTAGGACTTCTCCGGCAACTCCACCAAAATAAAACAAACAGGCCATGACAAATATTTGAAAAACATCACCCTGAAGAGGGATCTGAATAAGCCTTTTGTATGAAATTACTCTGTACAAGGTACTTCATAGGATTTTCCTATTGAAGTCATCTTTATTTCCTATTTATTTGTTTAAACTTTTTATTGTGAGTTGAGTGAAGTTCACAGAGCAGATCATCAGTTTTACATTCAACAAATTAGAAACTTGGTTTCACCCCATTTGCAGTCCCCTCAATATAACAAAATATAGCCCATTTCCTCTCTGTGTTTATTATTTTCATGCCTCTTTCTTTCTCCACTCCTCTGATTTTCATCCTTAAGGTAAATTCTACCCTTTTGATGTTCAATGCCTAACCACTGTATTGGAGGCCTGGTATGATAATACTGGACTAATAACCAAAAGGTTTGCCTTTCAAACCCACCAGCTGCTGCTTGGAAAACCTATACAGGGTCATTATGAATTGGAACCTTACTTGAAGACAACAACAACAGTAACAGCCATTCTATAGTGTACATACCGCACTAGTGATGTTGTCTCCCCTATATGCCTATCTATTGTTTGGTTTAAAATGAAGTCACAGAAGTGAGTTCAGTTCCAGACCTGAAGGGTGGCCAAGAGTCATAGTCTCAGGGTTCTGCCAATGTCTGTCTGTCCTGTAAGCCTGATCTCTTGTTCATGAGTTTGAGTTTTATTCCCCATGTTCTCCATTCTACCCAGGACCTCCTAATATGATTCCATTCAGAGCACTTGGTATTAGTAATCAGATATCATCTAGGGCACGGAGCCTGTTGTTCATGTGGTCCATTAGTCCACTGCACTCATTGTGAAATCATCTTTAAAATAAACTTTACCATATTTACTAAGAGGGCAACTCTGACACTTTATTGTTTTTATAATTGATAAATTAGTTTTGTTTGAGGTAACTGAGCATTAATGTATGGACTAAAAACAAGAACAACAAAAACCAAACAAAATACACACCAAGAAAAAATATATTGCCTTCATAAACACAGTAAACCTATATAAGAAGTAAAGTAAAAAAGTTTTACCACTAGGGTTCCAGTTCATACAATGTTTTATTCCAAAGGTGCTTTAATATACTTCTGAAATCAGTGGATGAATGAATATAAGCTCTTGTCAGAATGCATTGGTTCTAGTCTCATTCGGATGCCTCCAGAGAAAAACTCCAATCTAGACAGTGGCTTCCAAGGGGATCTGCTGAGTCAGTCCAAGTCAAGACATAGAGGTCAACTCAAAAGGTTAAAGAAAATATTTTGGGAGACTTCAAAGGGGGTAAACTTTTCGTGAAAGATACAAGACCACAAGACAATCATAGGGGCTTACGATGAAGAAATTTTAAGAAAGTGGAATTTTATAAAGTTTTAAAAACTTCTTAAAAAAAAAAAGATGTTTTACTGCATTGGTTAAGAAAAAAAAAAAGCAGATAAGTTGCACCAATATATATTTTTTTCTATCACAACAATGTATATGCTCATTTTTTTGAGGCTAACAAAGGCTGTCCTATAACAACTTCATTGGGAATCTGGGGCAACATGGTAGTGTAAGCAGACTCACTGAATGGACCCTCTGCATCAAAGACCTGGGAGACACAGTAAAACAGATACAGATGGTGATGCTGGAAATCTGTGCATCAGAGGGAGGACAGAGGGTTGAACTAAAGGCCAACTGGAAGAAGAAGCTGAACAGGACCAGTGAGAGAGAAGAAAAACAGGTGGTCTGTAGGCTGACGTGGCCCAGCATGGCCATCTTGAGTTTTTGTATGTGGTGTTGATACATCAGCCTCCAAGCACAATAAGTTGAATGAACTGCAAAGAAACAGCAAGAAAAAAGAACAAAAAATCTGAAGAAAGCCTATGCTTTTGTGGTTACTGTCAAAAGAATTAACTTATTTGTGATAGAAATTCCAGAACAGGAAGAGACAAAAAAAGCTCATAAAGAATACAGTCCAAGAATTGTTGGAAGAAAATTTCCCAAACATCATGAAAGATGAGACTATAGCTATTCAATAAGCTGGATGAAATCCAAACAAAATAGACCCCAAAAGAAAAACACTAAGACATATTATAATCAAACTTTTCAAAATAAAAGACAAAGAAAGAAGCTGAACGGAGCTCAGGAATAATGAAAAGTTTCTTACAAATGAGAATAGCAGTAAGTTCTGATTTCTCAGCAGAAACCATGCAGGCAATAAGACAATGGAACGACATATATAAAATGCTGAAAGAAACAAATTGCCCACCAAGAATCATATATTCAGCACAACTGTCCATCAAATATGGTGGCGAAACTACGCTATGGGTTGGCACTTACCCAATGATACTCAGCAACAATAACAACAGCAGTTCAGTGATCTGTTTCCTTTTTCAATAAAGAAGAGAAAAATGTAAATTATATAGAGACAGTGCTGGTTCTGCTCAAGGGCTCATTATCATTATAAGACATTTACTGAACACAACAATTTCAAAGAAATACAGTGAAAGCACTTCTTTTTCTACAGTCTGATGATCTCATGGGACTATCCTATCTTGTCCTTTCAATTCCTTTTTTTCCAAGTGTTCAAATAGATCTGCCTCCTCAGCCAACCCCTGCCAAGTAGTCTACTAAAAGCATAACTGATGTGGATTCTGGATAGTGGATAATATGATAGCTCATTTTACAGGGTTTCCAAAGCTTTAATTCATTTCAATTGATATAGATTGAGAAGATGGGACTGGAGCTTGTGGATCAGATGATGAAAAAATGAAGGAAAAAAACAAGGAGAAATTTTACTCTTAAGACCTTGCGGTCTCTGCATCTGTTTCCTCTTATCCTCTCAGTCTGGTAGACATTGTAGAGTGGTGGAGGATAGCATGACCTTGAGCTGTCTTAATTCAGATCCTGGCTGTCCCACTCACCTATGTTGTTGTTGTTAAGTGCCGTTGAGTCGGTTCCAACCCATAGTGACCCTGTACAGGGTTTCAATGGCTGTAAATCTTTATGGGAGCAGAAAACCTCATCTTTTTCCTGTGGAGCAGCTGGTAGTTTTGAACTGCTGACCTTAAGATTCGCAGCCCGATTTGTAACCACCACTCACCTATAGTCTTTGGAAAAATTACATAATCCAACCAGGCTTTATTTTTCTTATTTATTAAATGGAGAATATAATTGTTGGGTTGTGAGAAAAAAATAAGGGAATGTAGGTCAACTGTTTTTCATGGGATTTTGCTTCAAATGTTAAATATAGCTACATTCATATTTTTATTATCTCCCAATACACCACAATCATTTGCCTCAAGCAGATTAGCCCACTTTCCCTTTTAGAAACTTACTTTTCTGTGCTACCTATTTCATTATGTCATTTATTTTACTAAGAATAGCCATCATTTCCCACCCCCAAGAACCACCTAGAGTTGCCAGATTTAACAAATAAAATGATAGAATGACCAGTTAAATTTAAATTTTAGATAAATGATCCCTCCTTTTGTTTAGCATAAGTGTCTTCACCACTCATCTGTCAGTTTGCCATTTTTGATAGGGCTGTCATGTTGTTAGCATAAGCTACGCCATTCATATCTCAACTATCAGTAGAATCATCTATGGTGGAAGGATTTAGCAGAGCTTCCAGGCTAAGGTAGATGTATAAAGGAAGAAAAGACAGCCCACTTCTGAAAAATTATCCGTTGAAAACCTTATGAATAACAACAGCACATTGTCTGATATAATGCCAGAAAATGAGCCCCTCAGACCTGCAAAAATATACTTAAACATAGCAATGATTGTGAGATGCAGGATCAAGCAGTGTTTTGTTCTGTTGTACATAGGGTCACTATGAGTTAGAACCCATTCACTAATACATAACAGCAACAACATAAACAGGTCCTAGATAATTGTCTGTAGGTAACACATCTACTAAAAGAAAGTATGTGTTATTTATCTGAAACTCATATTTAACTGGTCTCTTAGTCTGACTTCTCTAGAGAAGCAAAACCAGTGAAGCTTATATATCTGAATATATAAATATATATATTGAGAATTTTATATCAAAGAACTGGTTCACACAGTTGTACAGATGGGCAAGTTATAAGCCTATGGGTCAGATGTCAGACTGAAGGTTTCTCCTGACTCACATAGCTGCATGAGTTGATAACCTCAAGATTGGTGGATCAGAAGACAGATTACAGGCTGCCAGTGTGAATGAATCCAAGGTCAGCAGGTAAGATGGCAGGCTACTGATGACTCCCAGGATAAGGGAAACACCACAGGCTACTGGCTTGAGTCCAAAGAAACAGAGGTCAAGTGACAAGCCAGATGCAGTGTCCATGCTCAACAAAATGCATGCAATTTGGCATGAATGTTCAATATATTGGAAGCAGGCCACATCCCTTAGGAAATTTCATTTCAATTCATTGGCTGCTCATGGTAGATTTCATTATATAGGTTTACTACATGTTAACTGCCAAACCACTAAGAATCCTGTCCCAGATAATTGATTCTATACCTTAACTATCACCATCCACCACTTATAAAGTTGACACTTGTACCATCTTACATCATACACAAAACCTCTAAATAAGGACAATTATAAAGTCAAACTTACACTCAACATGAAATAGTTAACATATATACAACTGAAAATGCAATAGCCCCATTTACATTTTATATTTTCATCTTGAGGACTAAGGTACACCTGACCCAAGCCATGGTATTTTCAATAACCTCATATGCATGCAAAAGCTGGACCATGACTAAGGAAGATCATAGACAAATTGATGCTTTTGAGTTATAGTTTTGGAAGAGAATAGTGAAAGTTCCATGGAATGCCTGAAAACCAACTGATCTGTGTTGGAAGAAATGCACCTAGAGTGCTCCTTGGAGGCCAGGATGGCCAAACTTCGTCTCTCATACTTCAGATATATTGTCAGGAGGGACCAGTTACTGGAAAATGAAATCATGTTTGGTAAGGTGGAGGGTCAGAGAAAAAGAGGAAGACCCCCAGCGAGATGGATTGGCAAAGTGGCAGCATCAATGGGCTCAAGCATGGCAACAATAATGAAGTTAGCCTAGGACTGGACAGTGTTTCTTTCTGTTGTGCATAGAGTCACTATGAGTTGATACTGACTCGATGGCACCTAATAACAGTACAACAAATGAAACAAATGAAAATTTTTGATGCATACATTTGAGGAAAAATAATCATAACAAATGCAATCTTCCTTTCTGAAACTGGTCATGTGATCATGGCTGGTATTTAGCATTACCTTATTTCATTACCCATTCTGTCTTCACTTTGCCCTTGGCAAGCACGTCAGTTGGTCACAGCTCTTTGCCTGTTAGGATGACCAAAACCTTTATTCCTGAAGAGTCTGAGTCAGTCATAGTCATGTCAGAATTGAGTTGCTGTGGTTTACCATTGATCTTAATTACAGGATATGGTAGTACAAAGCATATGTCCTGAGGAATCTCCCAGATTCCTTACATAATCTTCTTTATCTCTATTTTGTAATGTCAATCTGATTTACCCTTGATAATTAGGATCAATTACACCACCCAGTACAGTAACTTCCTTCTTTACCTGATAATCCAGAGGCATGAGAAGCACAAAGTGGTCAGGGGACATTCTTAACTTCCAATTCAATGGAATCAGTGTTGTGTCTCCAGGTTGGACTGTTCCTCCCATTGGAAATAGAATATCCAGGCCTGGAAAGTACTGATCAGGAAGTAAAATT
Organism: Chrysochloris asiatica; assembly: GCF_000296735.1. Classification (NCBI taxonomy): domain Eukaryota; kingdom Metazoa; phylum Chordata; class Mammalia; order Afrosoricida; family Chrysochloridae; genus Chrysochloris; species Chrysochloris asiatica. The sequence continues at coordinate 4,752,728 of NW_006408619.1, forward strand.
TCATGAGCTGGTCACTAGGAGTCATAGCGAATGGTGCTACTTTCATCTCCACATCTTGGTTTCTGGGACATGAATCTTGGCTGTTGTGAAAACAGCACCATATTTTGTACACTGGTTTAGAGAATGTATAGCTTCCTGGAGAACATTGCCCCAACCTTGCAAGGTATTACCCTTTCACTGGCAGTGTAATTGTCTCTTTTAAAAGTCTTTATATCTTTCAATCAAGCTGACTTCTTCAGGATGATGAGGAATGTGGTTTTTATTGTTATTGTTAAGTGCTGTTGAGTTGGTTCTGATTCATAATGACCCTGTATGAGCAGCTGGTGAGTCTGAACAACTGACCTTGTGGTGCAAATTGACCTTGTGGTATAGTACAGTATCTTGCAGTGCCATACCAGTGCTCCAGTGACCATGGTAAGGCCGGTGAATTCCATGAGTATTGGCCTATTGCCACTCTTCATTTGCTGTGAAGTGAGCCCCTTGATCTAAGGCAATGCTGTGTGGAACACCATGAACAATGGATAAGGCATTTTTTAAGTCCACAAATGACAGTTGGCAGAAGCATTCATTACATACAGTAAAGGCAAACCCATGTATAGAGTGTCTATTCCAGTAAGAACAAAATGTTGCCTGTTCCATGGTGGAAGTGGTCCAATGTAATCAACCTGCCACCAAGTGGCTGTTAGATGTCCCCCAGGAATGATCCCATATTGCAGACTCAGGGTTGGTTTCTGTTGCTGATGGAGTGGGCACTCAGCAGTGGTTGTAGCCAAGTCATCCTTGGTGATGGCAGTCCTTGCTGCTAGTCCCCACATAACCTTCATTGTTGCCCCCATTGCCACTTTGTTCATGAGTCCCCACTGCTCACTAACAAGAGTAGCTAGAAAGAGAGGATGGTTAGTTTCTACAGAACATGTCATCCTGTTCACTTGCGTTTTAAACCCTCCTCTGCTGAGGTAGCTGTGTGTTGAATAGTCACATGAGACATAAATATCTACACATTTATTGTTCATTCAGAGGTCTATCCACATACCTCTTCCCTATACATCCTTGTCACCAATTTCCCAATCATGTTCCTTCCAGTTACTTTCCATCCAGCCTAAACACTGACCATAACCCATATTATCAATATACTGTTGCACAGCTAACCATTTATCTTCCAAAACAAACTGAATAACCAGGTGCAGTTCTTGAAGTTCCTCTCAGTGGGATGATTTCCTGTCACTGTTTTCCACTGGGGAAGTCCAAGAAAGGATCTGAAGGATTGCTGCTGTACACTTTTGAATGGCAAGTGCATATTGTACAGATCCATCTGTAATCCAAGCATGGTTTTCTCTTTTTCAATCAACTGATCACAGGGAACTCCCCATGAAACCAGATATAGATTGGGAAAGGAAAGTAATGTCACAGGAGAGGGGACTTTGGGTATTTGGGCCACTTGCTCATGCAATTTTCGTATGAATTCAGGTCATGCTCAAGCCCAATCTTGTATAAACAACCTACATTCAATGATGGAGTGATGCTATACACATCCAATTTTATGACTCTGTGGGTCAGACATCCAGTTCATGATGGGTAGCTTAGTCACATGGTGAGTTGGCGGTCCATGATTAAGCAGCATAAATTCCCTACTAAAGCCCAGATACAAACCAAAAATGGTTTCTGAAAAGGACAGCAATCTGTAAAGGATGGCAGGATTTTGCTCCAAAGTCCTAAGGGTCTGTGCTGTGATTCATCAATAGAAGTCTGCCAAAGACTCCAAACTGTATCTCTATTTGTCCCAGACACTTCAGGTACCATTAGATAAGCTGGATCATATGATTCAAGTGGCCGAGTGACTTGCACGATAGCCTGAATCTGATGCAGAGCCTTCTTTTGTACTGGATCCCACTCAAAACCAGAAGATTTTCTAGTCACTTGATATATATGTCAGAGTTGTTGTTGTTGTTGTTAGGTGCCATCGAGTCAGTACCGACTCATTGTGACCATATGCACAGCAAAACAAAGCATTGCCCGATCATGATCCAACCTCACTATCATTGCCACGCTTGAGGCCATCAATGCTGCTACTTTGCCAATCCATCTCGATGGGGGTCTTCCTCTTTTTCTCTGACCCTCCACCTTACCAAACATGATATCCTTCTCCAGAAACTGGTCCATCCTGACAATAAGTCCAAATATGAGAGACGAAGTTTGGCCATCCTGGCCTCCAGGGGGTGCTCTGGCTGCACTTCTTCCAACACAGATTTGTTGGTTCTTTTGGCAGCCAATATTCTCCTTCTGTCAATATTCTCCTTCAATGCCATAACTCAAAAGCCTCAATTCTTCTACGGTTTTTCTTATTCACTGTCCAGCTTTTGCATGCATATGAGGTTATTGGAAATATCATGGCTTGAGTCAGGTGCACCTTAGTCCTCAAGCTGACATCTTTGCTCTTCAACACTGTAAAAAGGTCTTGTACAACAGATTTTCCTAATGCAATACATCCTTAAATTTCTATATCAGAGTAGCACACCCAAATGAGGGTTGTTGCCAAAAGCCAAAGAGACCTATCAGGTGTTGTGCCTCCTTTTTAGTTGTGGGAGGGTACAGATGCACTAACATATCTATTATTTTAGTAGAAATTTCTCCACATGTCCCACAATACTGAACCCTTTGGAATTTCACTGACATGGATGGTGCCTCAATTTTTGTTGGGTTAATTTCCCACCTGCTAGTGCAGTGATATTTTACTAATAAATCTCGAGTCATTGATACTTCTTCCTTGCTAGATCCAATGAGCATAATGTAAAGGACCAGTGTGATATCTTGGGGCAAGGGAAGGTGACTAAGGTCCCTGCAGACTAAAATATGTCATACTTTGGAGAGCTGATGTACTCGTAAGTTAGGGTGGTAGAGGTGTCTGGCATTGTTAGCTGAAGGCATCGACTAGCTCAATAACTTCATGTCAGATGCCAGGAGAAACCACATCTGGAACTAAAGTTGCAATTAGGATCACCACTGATTAAGCTTATGATAATACACTGTCCTTCTACAAGATGCATCTGTTTTTTGCACGAGCCGTATAGGTGAGTTAAATGAGGATGTGGTGGGAATTACCAACCCTGCATCCTTAAAGTCCTTGATGTTGTTGTTATTAAGTGCCATTGAGTGGGTTTTGACTACCACTCTGTATAGGATTCCCAAGGAGCAGTTAGTGGGTTTGAAACGCTGACCTTGTGGCTCATAGTTCAGTGCTAGTCGTCTAGCACCACACCAGGAGTCCAGAGTCCTTGGTGGTGGTGCTAATCTCTGCAAAGCCTCCAGCAATGTCGTGTTGCTTTTGGTTTACTATTTTCTTAGGCAGAGGAAGCTCTAATGCCTTCCACTCGGCATTCACTACCATAAAAACTCTTATTCCACACGTCAGGAATCCAATGTGGTGGTTCTGCCAGGTGCTGAGTATTGCTATTCCAATTATGCATTCTAGGTAAATCATTACATTATGAGTTAGGGGACCCAGTGGACCCTGTGTGAGATGGACCTTAGCTAAGATCCCATTATTAATTTGACCTCCATCTGCCCCCACTCTGACTGGTGGGCCACAGTGACATCTGTCTCCTAGAACTGATGTCAATTCAGAGCCAGTGTTCAGTAAACTCCCAAAAATCTGATTCATTTTCTCTGAATAGACGCTCTTGTAAAAGGTCATAGATCCCTTTGGGAAAGGCTGGAAGAAAGACTAACAGCTGGCAGTATAGTGGGGTCCTTCCTCACTTGACCACCACTTTATTCAATGATTTGCGTGCCTGTAAACTGGCTGAAGTTTGGGACTTACTGAGAGACTGCGACTCTCTATTCTGGCAATTCATGTTAGATTGCCATTCACTTGATCTCGGATTCTTCCTCTTGTATATATCAAATAAATATTTAGTATATTTCCCATCTGTTTCACTCCTAGTGACATCCTAAGTAGCCAGCAGCATAAGTGCACATGTGTCAGACTTTTCTAATTATTACTTTGATATGGCCGTCCACTACAGTAACCACATCCACCTTGTCTTTACTGATTAAGTGCTGCCACTTGGCCCCTATCATCATGAGGTTGAATCAGCCCAATTGTACTTAGGTGTCTTAATTCAATTAGAAGTGTTCCCACTGTCAGACCTGACTTACATAAAATAACAATCATAGCAGTCTTTTAGGAGGCTGGGTCTCCCTTCAAAAATTTGTTCCTCACTGTTGTGGTCAAAGGTATATCCTCTGGCCACTTTCCATGTGGGTCTATGGGCCTATCTTAAAAAATCTACTCTAACATGTCAATTTCCAGAAGTCTTTGTAGTCATTCCTATAAAGTATAACAAGGTAGGGGTTGTACTTCAACTTGATGTATTGTAGGCTACTGTACAATTCCTGCATCAATGAGCCAACCAAATAAACTATTAGATCCTGCCTTAATCTCATGAGCTGAAATAGTGAATGAAAAATATCTATGCTTAGTGGGCCCATATCAATAAACTCAGACTGATCCAACCCTATGTTCCTTGCACCATGCTTCCACACCTATGATAGCCACATATTCTCCAGGTTTCTGTTTGTACATATTAGAAAACTCAAGCAGTTCTTTTGGAGGGAAGCATACTTCTTCATGATTCATAATTTGTACTTTGCCTTTTGGGAATTGCTGGGGCTTAAGTATAATTATGTTGTTTTTGTTAAGAGCTGTGATGTTTGTTCAGACGAATAACGACCCTGTGTAGCCATGTTGTTTTTAAGTGCCTTTGAATTGGTCTGACCAATAACAACTCTGTATAGGGTTTCCATGAACTGGTGGGTTTGAACCACTGACCTTGTTTTGAAACTGACCTTACAGTCTAGTGCATTATCCTGCAGTGCCACACCAGCACTCCGGTAGAGCTATGCTGTTGCTGTTACGTGCCACCAAGTCAGTTCTGACTCATAGCCACCCTGTCCAAGGTTTTGAGGAGCAACTGGTGGGTTTGAACACTGACCTTGTGGTTTGCAGTCCAATGCTGATCCTTCAGTGCCACAAGAGCTGTCTCCTAATAGCTATATTGTAGTTAAATGTCGTCCAGTTGTCCAGTCAATTCTGATGCATAGGGATCCTGTATGGGGTTTCTGAGGAGTTATAAGTTGAAGCAAAAATTGTTGGTGGTATCCTGGGAACATTCATCATGGGCTTGCAAGACATCTGCCTCAGGCACCATCTCAGCAATCATAATTGGAGAGAGAATGGTTTTACTGATAGTGGATCAATAGACAATGATGGAATCATCACTTCAGATGGAAGAGGTGGTGTACCCCAAGTTTCAGGAACCTAGTCTTCCAAATCAATGCCCATGCTTGAACATCAGGCACCATTTAAGGATGGAAACTAAGTCAGAATTGTAATTCAGTTCTTCTGACAATAAGACTCAGGGTTTGGTTTTTGGCAGTATTAAATTTGCTACTACAAGAAACAAAGCTTTCTTTCTTGGTACAGGTGCAAACACTGGGGTCTTTTATGTGGTGCTTGAGTTGTAATTCTGAAGCCCGGAATTAGTCTTTCTTATTTTCCATTTTGTCTATTGTAAGCAGGACCAACCAACCAGCTTCTCTATGCTTCTGAGTCTGACAAAATTGCAAAAAAGTATCAAACACACTGCCACCCAGTCTCCTTTGTCACCAATACTTGGTCTATCGGCGGTGATGTTTTACGTTTAACATTGCATCCACAAGCTACGGATTAGTAGTATCTTCTATACTGCTGGAATCAGAGTTATCCGTGTCATTGAAACTAGTCATACTTGAGAATCGAGTTAGAAAACCCGTCCTTGTAATTTTGTTTCTCTAGAACCATTCCATAACTCAAATGCATGAATTCTCCTGTGGTCTTCCTTATTTAGTGTCCAACTTTCACACATATATGAAGCTATTGAAAATACCATGGCTTACTTCTCAAAATTATATCTTTGTTCTTCAACACTTTAAAAAGATATTGTGTAGCAAATTTTCCTCAAGCAATACATCCTTTGATTTCTTCACTGGTGCTTCCATGAGTGTTGATAATGAATCCAAGCAAAATGAAGTCTCTGACAGCTCTGGTCTTTTTGTTTGTTTGTTTGTTTGTTTCCATTTATCATAATGTTATTTATTGGCCAAGTGATGAGGATTTTGTTTTCTTTGCCTTGAGGTGCAATGCATACTGAAGGCTGTGGTCTTTGATCTTCGTCAGTATTTTAAATAATCTTTGCTTTCTGCAAGCAAGGTTGTATAATTTGCATATTACACCTTGTTAATGAGTCTTCCTCTAATTCTGGTGCCAAATTCTTCTTCATATAATTCAGCTTCTCAGTGTACAGATTGAGTAATTGTGGTGAAAGAATATAATCTTGGCACACACCTTTCCTAATTTTCAAAATTTAATGTCCCCTTGTTCTATCTAGTTGAACGACTACCTCTTGGTCTATGTCCAGGTTCCTAATGAGCACAATTAAGTGTTCCAGAATACTCATTTTCTGCAATGTTGTCCATACCTTGTCATGATCCACACAACTGAACGTCTTTGCGTAGTCAAAGCACAGGTAAACATCTTTCTGGTATTCTCTGCTTTTAGATAAGATCCACCTGACTTCAGCAATGCCATACCTTGTTCTATGTAGTCCACAGAAACCAGCTTGAACCTCTGGCAGTTACCATATGTATTTGCTGTTTCTGTAGTTTTTGTGTTATCTTTAGTAAAATTTTACTTGCACGTGATTTTAATGATGTTGTCCAATGATTTCTTTATTCCAGTGAGTCACCTCTCTTTGGAATGGTCAGAGATAAGGATCTCTTCCAATTGGTTGGCTAGATAGCTTTCTCAAAAATTTTTAACATAGGTAAGTGAGTACCTCCACTGCTGCATCAGTTTGTTGAAAGATTTCAATTTATATTTCATGAGTTTCCAAAGCTTTGCTCTTTGCCAGTGGTTTCAGTCCACTATGAACTTTTTCCTTCAGTTCCATTGACTCGTGATGATATGATAATTCTTAAAATGGTTGAACAGTGTACATTTATTTTTGGTACAGTGACTTTGTGTTCCTTTCATCTTCTTCGGATGCTTTCTGCATCACTCAATATTTTGCCAATAGATCCTACAATATTTCAAATCAAGGCTTGGATTTTTTCTTCAGTTCTTTCAGTTTGAGAAATGCTGAGTGTGGTCTTTCCTTTTGGTTTACTAAGTCTTGGTCTTTTCACATTTCATTATGATACTTGACTTTATTGTTCAGCTTCCCTTTGAAATTTCCATAGTAAAATTGATGCATTTGAGTTATGATGTTGGAGAAGGACAGTAAACATACCATGGACTTATTTAAGAACAAAATAATCTGTGTTGGAAGATGTATAGTCAGAATGCTTTATGAGACTTCATCCCTCATACTTCAGACATATTACCAGGAGGGACCAGTCCCTGGAGAAAGACATCATACTAGGTAAAGTGGAGGGTCATAGAGAAAGAGGAAGACCCTCAACAAGATGTAATGGCACAGTGGCAGCAACAATGTTCTCTAGCTTTGCCTGAGTGTCCAATATATAGGAAGCAGACTATAGCCCCGAGGAAACTTCCTTTCAGTTGATTGGCTGCTCATAGCAGATCTCATCAAAAAGTCTTTTCTGCCAAACCACTGACAATCTTGTCCCAACCAAGTTGATACAAGACCTTTGCTACCACAAATAGGCATCATATTTTTTTTTGAAATCTGGAAACCCTCTCTCTCTACTACCCACTTATGCCTACCTAACAGTATCTATTCTATTAAAGGTGTTTACAGAATAGATACCTTTAGGTAGGCAGAAGTGGTTATAGGAGGAAGAGGGTTGCCAGACTTAAAAACAAAAACAAAAAACTTCAGACATATTATCAAGAGGAACCGGCCCCTAGTGAAGGATATCATGTTTAGTAAAATATAGAGTCAGAGATAAAGAAGAAGACCCCTAGCAAGCTGGATTGCAGCAGCAACGGTCTCAGGTGTGGCAACAATTGTAAGGTTGGCCCAGGACTGGGCAGTGTTTTATTCTGTTGTGCACAGGGTCACTATGAGTTGGTATTGACTAGATGACACCAAGCAGAAACAAACAACAATGTATCCTTTAAAGGCTGGTGAGGTCAGGCTGGGAATGCTAATGGGTGAGAGTTGGCCAATGGGAAGTGTATGGAAGGCAACCCCTCCTCATTTGTAGTTTATTATTTCTGTGTGAAATTGTGAGACTCGCTGTATGATCCTATGTTTTAAGACTCATTGAAAAAAAAATTAAGTGTCATCTGCTAATTCTTACATATTGGGACTAGTTAAATATTTTTAAATTATTCATGGGCTAGCTATATGAAAAATCTGGCTAAAATAATGAGATCCCTGTCCTCACCCCCACTCTCCTCATGCATACTTCTCTGATAATCCACACTAGAAATAGCATCTCTTTGAACATTTTTTTTTTTCTCATGACTTTCTATTTCTGGTTTGTGTGGTATATCTTATATTTTTTTCAAGGAGATAAGAAACTCTAAGATAACAGGGTGAATATTCATCTTTGCTTCTGTAGGGCTTACTATTCAATATATTATCCATTGAATAAATGAATCAGTGAATTAATTAATGAATAAGTGGATAAATATATTTCTGCTTAGCAAGAGTCAACTGAGATTAGTATCTGAAGGGGCAGCACTTAACAAAGCACAGAATGGTCTAGCTTTTACAATCCTGACCAACTATCTGATCATGGTAATTTCTCCATCATGGACACTCTATAAGAGTCATGAAATGCAGGCATTTCTCCTCTCTGTGACACCTCTCCTTCCTCAGTCCTCATTCGCTCAATGAGCCACGGAAGAAGTTATGTCAACAGATCCACGAGCCCTTTACCTAAGGAGGCTCCTTTAGTACCAGTTCACACAGCCCAGGTGAGAACATAGGTCTCTCGAGGAATCTCTAGTAGATGCCCTAGTCAGCTTCCTCCCTGGAGTTTCAACAGTAAATCTTGCTCTGGAAAGATATTAATTTTAAATTCCTCAATATTAATAACAGCATTAAGAATGTGTATAATAAAAGTTTACTGACTCATTTTCCACTGTAATTTGTCTGTGGTTCTTATGCAGCCATAATATATTTTTATGAAGTGGAAACATTGTGTTCCTAAGATGCATAATAATGACAGTAAAAGAACAAATCATATTTGAAAATCAGTCATTGGGATCTGAGGTATTTTGGGTTGGGAAAGTGAATTCTATTTTCATGGGGGATGTCAAACAATTAAAATATGTTTGTATATACATGTTTATATTCAATATGCATAATGACCCTGTATAGGGTTTTGAAGGAGTGGCTGGTGGATTTGAACTCCTGAGCTTGTGATTCAAATGACCCTTGCAGTGCAGTGCTTTATGTTTTATTCAACAGTGCCACACTACGAGCACTCTCTTTCTCTATCTGTGGATGTGTATATATGAATCTGTCCAATGGGAAAATGCTAGAAAGAACAAAACATACTTATGAATTGGTTCTTGTATTATTTGGTTATTATATGATTTGGGTATATATGCTTTCATTATATTATTTGGTATCTTTGTATAAACCTTCTATATCATCAAGGTAGGATAAGCTAATGTGAGTGAGAGTTTGATCAAAATTCTGTTGCCAAAGGTTAACTTGACATGGCTTATCATCCTACCCCTGCCTTGAGATGGAAAATAGTAATAATGATAACAGAAAGAGTAATTGTGAAGGGAAGTCCACTGCTTACTTAATTTAAGTTTCTGAGCTAAGCCTTTTAAAGCTACCACCTCACAGATTACCCATGTTGTTGTTGTTAGGTGCCATTGAGTCACTTCTGACCCATAACATCCCATGCATAGAGTTTCTGAGGCTGTAAATCTTTGCAGGAGCAGGAAGCTACATAATCCTCCCTCAGAGCTACTGATGGCCTTGAACTGCTGACCTTGTGTTTGCCAGTTCAGTGTTTCTCCTACAGTGTCACCACACTGCCTTTTTTTTTTTTTTTTAAATCTCATTGTTGTTAAGTGCCATTAATTATGTTCTGACTCATAAAAACACTGTATGAGGTTTCTGAGGAGCAGCTCATAGATTTGAATTGCAGACTATGTAATTAACTACCCCATTATTCCTTCTAGCCACTGGCTTTCATATTAGATGAGAAAACAAGCTAATATTTTGTCCTAGGACACAGCGAGTGAATGACATCATTGATACTGAAGTCTACCATGAAGCACTTGACCCCAAGCTTTTCACACTGCCTCGTGCATGACTCTGTCACATGGGCTTGCATGAAGGGGACCCAGGGAGCAGAAATCAAACACCAAACTTTCTCTTAAGTGACAGTGGAACAAAGGAGTAGCGTCCCTTTCATCAGGACATGAGATACTAAGTGAAGTGAACAAACATTAGAGTCAGCATCAAGTATGTGAAACAAGGGTAGGGAACATTACGATCAAATAGTGGCAGGAACGGGCATTTGTGTCAAAGTCAGACATCCATCAGCGAGAGGGTCAGACACAGATTATAGAGTTCACCTTACAGTTAGAGATCCAGCTGATGAGCAAGGCCAGAAACCATCCAATTCTAAGGATTCAAGAAAGATGACCTGCTCAAATCTAGATGGAGAGTGAATGACACACCAAGTTTAATAAAAACACAATTTCTGTTTAATACAGGACTCCCAATGTTGTTACTGAGCTATGTAGCTGCCTGTAGTAAGATGCCCTGAAAACAATGTCTGCTCATATAGCAAATTGGGAGTCTGGGACGGGACACTGACTTTATACTCTGATTGCTATTGATCATTAAAGATCACTTTGAACTAATTAAGTTCAAACCAATTTTTTTTCTTCTTTTTTTTAATTGACCTAGCATTTCTTCTTTAGAACTGAAATCTTCAACATCTCATGTCGAGGGAAGGAAAACAACAACAATCAGTTTTCTAGTTACTCTCTCCAGTTCTTGCTCAATGATTTATGATCTTATGAGCAGAGTTCACATGGTGAATGACTTCTACTGGCTGATTTTATTTCATCAGTAATTGGGAGACACTAGATGGTTATATGGGAGGAGGTTTAACAATAACACAGCTATCATCTTAGGAGAATACCCAGATACCTGTGCTAACAGGCCCATCCCAACGCTCCAATTAAAGGGCTGCCATGGTTATAGAACAGCCGCCACACTGCACACAGAGGCATTGCACCTCTGTTAGTGAAAGGGGTTGCAGTAGCTTCCTTTGCAAGAATTTAACCCTTGTGGAGTCCTGGTATGGCACTATGGAGTCAGAACTGGATTATTAACAGCCAGGTCAGCTGTTCTAATCCACTATCCTCTCCTTGGGAGCCCTATACAGGGTAGTTATGAGTTGAACCTGACCCTGGGCACCTAACAACAACAACAACAGATTGATTGGTAGGCCTTCCTTTTGACGTGTGTCTGGGTGGTTTTTAACGTGCAACTTTTCGGTTAGTAGCTGAGACCTTAACCATTTATATCACTCACAGAAATGTTTCCCAGTAGAGTTATTTTACTCCCCAAAGGCCGTTTAAGCCAGAAGAAATTGAGATGCCCTATGTGGAAACTTTAAGAGTTTCCTTATATCTAGTGGGATTGGGGTTCACTGATTAAATAAAAGAAGAAGCTACGTTGCCATCACTGGTACAAGGTGCCACAGGAATAATTTTGTGGCTTTGCTCTGTGTTTGTTATCATCACTGTCCACATCATTCTCTGTTTCACACAGGAGCGGTTGTAGCTCACATCAAAGGCCTTGATGGTTAAGAACAGTCACATTTGGTACCCAACTGACTTGGAGCTCATGTTCTTGGACATATGTCATGCTTCCACCCTTCAACTCTAGCAGCACAACATGAGGCACAACTCTGTCCTTGGGTCCTGGAGTAAAAGAACTACCTAAAGTGTGTGAACTTGTGATAGCCTCTGCTGCTTACAAAAATATGACTTGTTGCTATGGTGATACTTCTGGGATGAATGGGTTGTTAACAGGAAATACCTCTAAACTCTTTTAGTTCAACCAAGCAGGAGCAGATGCCAGTAAAGACTTGGTCAGGGGAACTTCCCTGCTGGCTGATGTGGCAAACTGTCTTCTCCTGCGGGGATACATCAGGCTACTCTCCTTCAGTTTGGATTTGTAGAACTTTACCACAGAATGCTCCTCATTGTCAAGGATGGCAGACGCCATACTCCATAGAAAATAAACTAGTGCTGCCAAGGAGTGTGGTAATACAGAGCAGATTGAATTTTCTCCAGCCCACTCCAGATGGATCTGCCCTTTTCCCTCCAATTGGAGCACAATCCTGTGGTTGATTTCCACCTGGCCCCATTTGAGTTCATTCATCCATTTGTCAGGAACAGGAGCCAGTTGAAACAAATAAAGTGAACGGGAAAGGGAACTCAGCATCCCAAACCCCTCCATTGTGCTGTGACTCGGGAATGAGAGCACACTGTATTAAACCATTTGTTTTTGATGCATTGGGGCTGCATAGGAGTCGACAGTGACGTATGGGAAAGGCCCTGTTAGCAGGATTGGGGCTGTAGTGTGATAAATGACACACTATGTCAAAGAACATCTGTTATCCATCATGCTGGTTTCCTTGGAATACTTGGACTAAAGAGAGTGAGCAAGAGACGGATGGGAAGGAGGAAGCCAAGAGGTGGGAGAACTGAGAAGAAGCAAAGAACAGACGCAGCTAGAAGAAGATGGAAAAGGGACCTGCTCACCTAAGGAGAGCAAAGCAATTCTGGAAGATAAGTCAAAGCGAGTCCCTCCAGCAACCTGCCCCTCTCCCTATCGCTTTCATCTCCTTTTCCTTTTATGGCTTTTACTTTTCTTTTTCTTTAATTGGTTGAGTGTATTAAACCATCACACGGGCAGGTGAGGGATTGAAGCTGCTCTACAATCATGCGTTCGTTGCCTTTCGTTCTCCAGACACATGGCTCTGGCATAGCATGGGACCTCTCTAGGGCCAGACAAATTCAATCAAGCATTCTGCTACTTCATTGCATGACAAGCTGTATTAGGATTGCCCAAGTGAATGCTCTATGCCTGTGGCTGAGAACAGCTTTTATGTCAGGAGGGAACTTGCATTATGGATTTCTTAACATTTATCCCTCTAACATTATTATCATAGTCATGCAAATTCCTGGCTCCCTTAGCTTGGTGCAAAGTTTCTGATTATTTTGTGTCAGCAGAGGAAACTTTCATTTGTGTTGGGTTTCTCTTTGTGATATTATATATGTGACTCTTTCAGGAGGGGGCCAGGGGCACCCAGGAGGATGAATGGTTTCCTTACTCTCTTCAAAGAAGCAACTGCTCTTCATGCCACCTAAGAGAATAACTCTGTAGTAGCAAGTCCGATAGATCAGAACCAGACATCCCTGGAGTACATATTTTATATTAGATGTGGTTGGAGGCAGAAATACTTCCTGAAAATAATTACACTTTTATATGTACACTTTTTCTTGGTGCTCATATTTCTTTCTAAGCTTGATCATATGCCTTTTTAATACGCACCTTGATAGTTTCTTATGTAATAGAGATAGAGGAAGGGGCACACAGAAGTAAGATGCTTTGGTCTCTAAATCTGGGAATATTTTATAAAATAGTAGATTCTAGACTCCAGACCAAGATGCTGATTCAAAGATTTTGAGATAAAGGCCATACATTTTAATTTTTACAAATTACTCAGTTGATTCTGATAATCAGTCTCACAAATGTGTTGGCTATATTCCCACTTCTCCTGCCAATATTACCCAGAGTTCCCTCTGTGTACTTTTGCCTCTCCGTTTCCCATCATACAGCATTTTTATTTCCCTTCCCCACACTTCGCGTTTTCTTTCCCTTCTTTGATTTTTTTCCTTCCCTCCTTCCTCCCTTCCTTGATTTTTTTTCACCCTTGTTGTTCATAGTCACGGTCAAGTTGGCTTTGACTCATGGTGAACTCATCTACAGCAGAACAGAATGTTGCTCAGGCCCACAGCATCTTCCTGATGGCTGCTATGTTTAAGACCATTGTCAAGTATTTCATAGGACTTCCAACCTAGGAGGCTTATCTTCCAACACTACATTGGCTATTGTCCTATTGTGATTCCTCAGATTGTTATGAGTGAATTTCAGAAGTAGATCATTAGGTCTTTCTTTGTAGCTCATCCTAATCTTGAAGTTCCAGTATCACTTGTCCACCAGTGTCACAGCAATGTGTGAGCTATCACAGTTGACAAACTGACAGATCATTGGTTGGTGGCTGATTGATACAGACCTAACCTTATACTGGAGTATTCAGACCAATAGGTGAGAGGTAACACTGAGAACTGGGGGTACTGCAAAAACTCTTCCCCTTCAAGGTAGTGGCTAGAGGTGTGAATCCTGGAATTGCATGGGCACTTTGTCAGCTAAAGCCAAAAAGGAGTTCTGGTGTGAAACCATAGAGTAAGCACTGGACTGCTAACCATAAGGTTGGCAGTTCAAACCCACCAGCTGCTCCTTGGAAACCCTATATAGGGTCAACAACAACAACAACAACAACAACAACATATACCAAGAGAGCCTTGACCTGTTGTGGGCTACATCGTGGAACCTAAGAAGGAAGCTGAGACTGTGGAAAGCAGAGTGAAGACACAGAAAGGAACGGAATCCTTGATGCATCAATTGAGCTTGTTCATCTGATTTGAACTCTGTTTAAATGTTTCAGTAATATAAGCCAAATTGTTTAAATCAATGTGAGTTGGGTTTCAAATTACTTGAATCCAAAAGTGTTCTGCCTGGTCAAAGTAGCCAAATTTAGGAAATGTAGCCTTAAACTTCCTTTCATAAAGAAAGAGACTCACAAAGGAATCAACTGCATAGTTGATTCTAATAATCCTACCTATTGAATACTTGCTATGGTCAAGCACTGTTGAAGACCTAAAATGGAGCATAACAATTGTGAATCCCAGCTCTTATCCTCAAGGAATATATTTTAAAAAAAGCTAAGAATATAAGACAGCATAAAAGTGTCAAAAGAGAAGGGTAATCAATAAGCTCTAGTGAGGTCAGTGGAGGAAGAACTCATAGGGACAGAGAGGTCAAAACTACATAGAGTAGGTAACATTTGAACATGTTTTGCTCTGCTCCCAAGAGTCTTCCTGCCACCATTGTTTATTAAGACGTTCCTGTCTCATTTCTTAGACGACCCTTTGGCAATTTTTGTGGCTAAAAAAAAGAGAAACAGAGATCATTTTTACTTCAAGCAAACACTACTACTTTCATGAGTTAGAGCAAGCTCACAATAGTGAGGGGAGAGTCTTGGGCAAGTGGCAATATAGAGGAGAGGTTAACACAATTTATTTATGAAATTGCCGAATATGAAGATCCAACTTCCTACTATTTGGCAGTTAAGGAATAACATTAGATTAACAGTTGTATGTAGGTCTACTTGAGAATATTAATGCAGCGGTGGTGAAGGGTCTGCTATGGAACTGGAAGTCTTTGTGTGGTGCCAAAGATTAACACACTTGCTGCGAACAGGATAATGCACTCAGAATCACCTCAAAAGAAATGCCTGACAATCTCCTTGCAAAAATCAGCAATTGAAAACCCTGTTGAGCACAGTTCTACTCTGACAAGCATGGGGTCACTATGAGTTGGATCCACTAGTTGGCAACAGGTTCTCCGTCCCCCACCCCTGACATTAAGCCAGAAAGACATGAGAATGACTCTCAGGTCTGTACTTAGTAGTTATGTGTCTTTGGTCAAGTGACCCATTTTGTTCTTCTGTTAAATTGTGAATATTTACCTAGATCACAGTGTCCTGATGTGGCAGTATAGAATAAACACTGGTTTACTAAATGAAAGATTGGTGGATCAAGCCCACTAGCCAGTGCTTGGAAACTCTATGCAGGGTCGCTATGAGGTGGGACCAACTCCAAGGCACTTAGCAACAACAACAACAACTTAGTACACAGATGCTAAGATTAGTTGAAGGATGATACATAGTGTTGAAAGAGGAGTGCAACCAAAGCCAAAAAGTACAGTTGTTGTTAAGTTCCTTTAAGTTGCTTCTGACTCAGAGTGACCCTGTATAGGGTTTCTGTGGAGCTCTTGGTGAATTTGAACTGCCGACCTTGCAGTCCAGTGCATTATCCCACAGTGCCACACCAGGACTCTGCATTGAAGTAATTCCAACCCATAGCGACTTTATAGGAAAAAGTAGAACTGCTCCATGGGTTTCAGAGACAGTAAATCTTTATGAGAGAAGACAGTCAGTCTCTCACCCATAGAGAAATTTGTGGGTTTGATATGTCAACACTAGAGTTAGCAGTCCAATGCTTAGCCCACCGTGCCACCAGGCCTTCTTGCTCATCATAACAGAAAATGTCTTTGAGAGTATACAGAAACTGTGAGGCCCCAGCTGTGCTTCAGAATTCCTCTGTCATGTGACCATCTAACACAACCTCCTGGTGTTCATTGAGGAAGATTCCATGATGGCTGCTCCCATGCCTGTCACAGGGACTGCTGAGCAGCAATACAACCATTGCTCACACATGGGAGTGCTGTAGTTTGCTTTGTTATTGTGGCCAGTAACAGCCATGGTTGTCTATGTAGGACACTAAGCTACAAGTGAACACTCCTCTTTCAGTGGTCTACCCAAGGCACCAACAGTGAAGTTGTACCATTTAAGGTAGCCCATCAGTGTGCATTTGCTCACTTACCTGCGGTCATACCAGCTTACTCCACAATTCATGAATACCATAGTCACCAATCCCCAGTGCATCCCTGTCTCGATGAACACTGGTCAGAGATGAAAATCTTGTCTCTTCCGGTCTAAATAAATGCATAGTGACATGACAGGCATTTGCCTCAGCTACCTCCTACATACCCAAAACCTCAAACGCATTGTAGTTAAATCAGCTCCTATTCATGGCAACCCCATATATGTCAGAGGAGAACTGTGCTCCACAGAGTTTTCAGTGGCTATAACTTATAGAAGTACCCAACCTTTCTTCTACAGTGCCACTGGGTGGATTTGAATCGCTAACTTTTCAGGTAGTTTGTTGTTGTTGAGTGCCGCTGAGTGGATTCCGACCCCTAGCGACCCTGTATAGGGTTTCCAAGGAGCAGCTGGTGAGCTTGAACCACCGACCTTGCAGTCTGACGCGTTAGCCCAGAGCGCCACCCCAGGACTCCTTTCAGGTAGCAGTTGGGCACAAACTATTTGCACCACCAAAGGTCCTTTTTATTTATTTTTTGATACGTGGGCCATTTCAAGGTGTATTTCACTGTGGAAGTGTAAGGGAACAGTTGTTGTTGTTGTTGTTGTTAAGTGCCGTCGAGTCGGTTCCGACCTATAGCGGCCCTGTATAGGGTTTCTGAGGAGCAGCTGGTGAGCATGAACCATCAACCTTGCCGTTCAAATGACTTTGCAGTCCAGTGCATTAACCCACAGCGCCACACCAGTTGTGGTGGTGGTTAAGTGCTGTGGAGTCAGAACCGACTCATAGCGACCCTGTACAGGGTTTCCGAGGCTGTAAATCTTCACGGGAGCAGAACACCTCATCTTTCTCCCGAGGAACAGCTGGTGGTTTCGAACTGCTGGCCTTAAGGTTCGCAGCCCGATTCGTAACCACTACACACCAGTACTCCTCCTAAATTGTCCAGGAGACTTTCCCAGGTGATATATTTTGTACTATTATTTTTTTGCATAAGGATCCTTAGGGACAGAGTTGAGGCAGTTTTTATAAATCTCCGTAAATGATTTTGATGTACAATCAGTAGTAAAACTAAAACTTTTAAGGAGACTGGTCTTTGGAAAGTTGAATTAGATTTGTTATCTGTTCTGGAATAAAGTATTTATGTCTTACATTAAAACTACAGTAGTTTTAATCACTCAGTACATTTATTCAGAGTTGTTGTTGTTGTTACGTGCCATGGATTCGGAACCGACTCATAGCGACCCTGCACAGGGTTTCCGAGGCTGTAAATCTTTAAGGGAGCAGAACGCCTCATCTTTCTCCCAGGGAACAGCTGGTAGTTTCGAACTGCTGACCTTGAGGCTCGCAATCCAATTCGAAGGAATTCTGGTAGTGTAGTGGTTACGAATCGGGCTGGGAACCGCAAGGTCAACAGTTCGAAACTACCAGCTGCTCCAAGGCTTTCTGTTCCCGTAAAGATTTACAGCCTTGGAAACCCTGTGCAGGGTCGCCATGGGTCGGAACTGACTCGACGGCACTTAACAACAACAAAACACTACCAGACGGTTACATATTGCTTATCACAAAACTCAGTTTTTATTTATTTATTAAAACAACTGTTATTATATCAGAATAGGGCAAAAATTATTAGGTGTGGGGTTAGAGACACCTGAGTTGAATTCAAGCTTAGCTATGCACTGACTGTAACATTGGAGACCTTACTTCAATTCACTGAGCCTCATCTATAAGGAGCTGTTACTCATGCCTCATGCCTGAGGTTGTTGTTAAGTGCCATTCAGTCAATTCTGACTCATAGCAAGTCTCTGTACAACAGAATGAAACATTACTTGGTCCTAGAGCATCCTCACAATCATTGTTAGACTCGCGCCTATTGCTGCTGTCATTGCACCAATCCATCTTATTGGGATTTTCCTCTTTTCACCAACTCTCCACTTTACCAAGCATAACTGCTCTCTCCTGATAATGTTTCCAAATTATGAGAGATGAAGTCTCATCACCCTGGTCTCTAAGGAACATTCTGGCTATACTTATTCTAACACAGATTTTTTTTTTTGATCTTCATTCCTTCCATGGTATTTATAATATTTTCCTCCAACACTTTAACTCAAAGGCACCAATTCTTCTATGGTTTTACTTATTCATTGTCAACTTTCACATGCATATGAGGTTATGGAAATACCATGGCTTGGGTCAGCCACACCTTAGTTCTCAAACTGACATCTTTGCTCTAGAACGCTTTAAAGAGTTCTTATGCAGTAGATTTGCCTAACACATACGTCATTTGATTTCTTGACTGCTACTTCCATGAGTGTTGGTAGTTGATCCAAGAAGAATGAAGTCCTTGACAACTCAATCTTTTCTCTGTTGATAAGAATGCTGTTTATTGGTCCAGTGGTGAGGATTTTTGTTTTCTTGACATTGAGATGAAATCCAAACCGAAGGCTGTGCTCTTTGATCTTCATCAGTAAATGTTTTAAGTCCTGTTCATTTTCAGCAAGCAAGGTGGTATCATCTGCATATCGCAGGTTGTTAATGAGTCTTCTTCCAATCCTGATGTAAAGCAGAAATGAATGAAACAGAAAACAGGAAAACAACAAAATCAATAATACAAGAAGTTATTTCTTTGAAAGGATTTAAAAATCTACAAACTGTTGGCAAATCTAACAATGGAAAAGAAAAAAATGAAGTTTCCTACAAAGAAGAACCGATAAGACTAAGCTCTTATGTCTCAGCAGAAACCATGCCAGCAGCAAGGCAATCAAGTGTCAATTACAAAACTTTGAAAGTTTTGATTGCTAACTGAAAACCATGTACCCAGCAAAGTTGCCCGTCAATATGTGAGTGTAATGAGGATATTTCCAGATAAACAGAAATTTCAGGAATATGAAATAACCAACACCAACTTAAAAGCAGCCAAAACTCTAAAAGGTTCTTGGATTGAGAACCAACAACAGCAAATCACAACCTAACATTTACCTAAGATTAACATACATGACAATACCACCCAGAACTAATCCACATATAGAAATAGTTGAAGTAAAGCAAAACTACGTAACTTTTGAGTTAGTTCTGACTCATAGTAACCCTGTGCAATAATGCACACATCTAACTGTTGAAGGTGTTAGATTAAGGTGTCGATTTTGGTTATTTCTTCTTTTTTGATGTGTGCATTTATTGTCCCAAAGGGTTTGGTATGTTCTAGTTTCATTTTTGCTTGATTTAAGGACGATTGTGTTTGTTCTGTGACCTAATGGAGTCCTGGTATGGTTCTGTAAGAAACGCACTGGATTGCTAACCATAAACTCACCACAAGGTTGGTTGCTTAGGATTCTTTCCCTGCCTTTGTTTTTGGAAAGTTTGTTTATGAATTGTCTTGGTGATTTTCTTTTGGAATCTATCTTATTTAGGGTTTGTTCAACTTCTTGTTTGCTTATTTTCTTGTCTTCATCATGTTTGAGAGGCTTTCTTCCAACAAATCTTTGACAATTTTTTTCTGAGTTTTTTATTGTTACTTCCTATTCTGGAATTCTGATCACTCATAATTTATTTTTCATCCTGGTGTCCCACATAACTCTGAGAATTTCTTTGCATTGTTCATTATTTTTTTCTGATTATTTTTCTAGCATACTCATATTGAGATATTTATTTTAAAGTTCAGTAACTTGGACTTCCATTGCTTCAAATCTACTCCTTTGTCCTTTCAATGTTTTGTCTATTTCTGAGATCTTAGCGTTAATCTTTTGCATTTCTTATTGGAGGTATTTTAATGTCTCAAAGTTTGCATTTATTTTGTTTGTTTGTTCTTATCATCTTTTCCTGGGTTATTCTAAAGTCTTTTTCAATATTTTCCTTGAATTCCTTGATCTTTATGTATAAACACCAAGAACCCAAAAACATCAACAAAAAAGCAAACAACAATGAACACACAAAAAATAAAATACAACAAAGTAAATAAAAGCAGGCAACAACAACTATTACAAAAGAAAATAGTAAAGTCAAAGGAGAAAAGAGAGACAATAAAATGGACCTAAAGAAGAGAAAATTAAGAGAGAAAATAAAAGGAACACGTTTTTAAAAGCCCTTAAAAAACAGAGTGAGCTC
The DNA here is from genome assembly GCF_000296735.1 of Chrysochloris asiatica. Lineage (NCBI taxonomy): Eukaryota > Metazoa > Chordata > Mammalia > Afrosoricida > Chrysochloridae > Chrysochloris > Chrysochloris asiatica. The sequence goes on from NW_006408619.1 coordinate 4,773,555, forward strand.
TGCTCCTCCCCATTGGACAGGCAGTACAGCTTCTCTTGAAGTACCAGCTGCATCCCATCAATGGGAAGCCCATCTTTATCTTCTAGGAGTGAGATCCCGCCAACATCAGGTGGTGTGATGCTGGTGTTGAATATGTTGTAGAGTCCACCAGTGTCTTCACAATCTTGGAGAAGGCTGGGGCTCACTTGATGGGTGGTGCCAAAAGGGTAATCGTCTCTGCCCCTTCTGCTGGTGTCCCCACGTTTGTGATGGACGTGAACCATGAGAAATATGACAACTCCTTCAAGATTGTCAGCAATGCCTCCTGCATTACTGACTGTTCGGTCCCCCTGGCCAAGGTCATCCATTACAATTTTGGCATTGTGGAGGGACTCATGATCACAGTCCAAGCTACCACTGACACCCAGAAGACTGTGGATGACTCTTCTGGGAAACTGTGGTGTGATGGCCTTGAGGCTGCCCATAACATCATCTCTGCATCTACCAGTGCTTCCAAGACTGTGGGGAAGGTCATCTCTGAACTGAATGGGAAACTCACTAGCCTGGCCTTCCGTGTCCCCACTCCCAATTTGTCTGTCATGGACCTGACCTGACACCTGGAGAAAGCTGCCAAATACGATGACGTCAAGAAGGTGGTGTAACAGGCATCAGACAGACCCCTAAACAGCATCTTTGGTTATACTGAAGACCAACAGTATATGAGGGTTCCTGTCCCTCCCCACACTTGCCAGCATTTTCTGGTTTCTGTTTTTGTAAACTTTGCTATTTATGTTGGGGTAAAAGGATATCTCACTGCTTTTTTGATTTGCATCTCTAATGGTTCATGCTTGCAAGCATTTCTTAATTGTTTCAATAGCACCATCTGGTATAGTATATATTCAAACACAATGCTGTGTTTATTATTTGTTTTTCCCTGCTATATGAGAGTCTCATGAGGTAGGGAAATTATGCTGTGCTTAGTAGGCCAAATCAGTTGCTTTCATGTCAACGCCAAATTATGATAACCCCACAAGGAATTCAATGGCTGATTTTTCTTTTTTTTTTTGCATGTAGATAACCAGGCCTTTCTTCTGCACCCCCTGCATATGTTGAACCACTATCTTTTCAGTTAGAACTGTAGTAGCTGAGTACATTGACCATTTGCTCCACTCAGAGCCATCACATAGCAAGCATTCAATTAATATTTGTTAAATGAATAAGTGTATGCTAGAGAAATGGGAGGCTGTGAAGGTGTGTAAAATGTGCCAATAACAATGCATTATTATTGAATATTGGTAGCTGTTCCCACCAGCTATCCATATCCCCTCACTACATAAACAGACAGACACTTATATTAAGTATAGATGCATGTTCCAGAATCTTCAAACCCAATGCAGGCACGATGGTGTCAATAATACAATAGACATCATGCCTGGCTGGCATCACTTGTGAAGAAGACTGGAATCGAAGAGGAGGGAACCTAAATGCTTGTCTATACCACAATCTCTTATCCCTCTTTATAATACTTTGGTAGCTTGAAAGAGGCATTTTATCCCAGAAAGCAACTTGACATTCACCTAGGATTGCCTGAATTTACTGCCTCAGTTACTAGCAAAAAGCCATCCAGTTTCAGAGTATTCTCATTCATAGGATGCCGGTCAATTTGTTTTATTATCATCTTCTCCAGGGTCTGACCCTAAAATAACTGATTTCAGTGTTTACATTCTTATGATGAGCTAATGAAGAGGCCTCAGAAACTGCGGCAGAATCTTGGCTGTCTGAGCAAAGCCTAGTGACGACAGCAACAAGGAATCCTAGCTTAACTCACAGGGAAAATATTTCTGTCTAGTATTTTTTTTTTAGAAAGATAACTTGCAGTTTTGTGAATAAATGGTTAGAGTGTTTCTATAATTGCAGTGGAGCTTGTCTTTCTAACTCTGCTCTGCTTTTATAGTTGGTAGATGCAATTTGACTTTTTATTTTTAAGTGAGTCTTCAATTTTGCATTCTTTCTTTTTTTGATTTCCCCCAGTCATCTATATGCATTTTACCAATTTCTTCATTCTGCACTACAGGCTTTGGGGATGATTTCTGAGTCTGTGGGGAAAATTTTAGAGAATTTCCTAGACAGTATCATCAGATCAAGGATTGTGGTGTTTTCTAAGATTCCCGTGCCTCTCAACATAGACATATAGCCAACCTTGTAAATAATAGAGTTGTCTCTGTCCACTAAAATGAACCCAAGTGTTGGCAAGAATATGGAACAACTGGAACTCTTACAGAGTACAGTGAGGAAGTAATAGAATACAGGAAATTTGGAAAATATCTTGGAAGATTTTTAAAAATTTATTTAATCATACCTTTATCATATAACTCCAAAATCTCATCCTTAAGTATTCATCCAAGCATATGACTGATTGTTTGTAGCACCTTGTGTTACAATACCTTCTGGTTCTTCCCTCTCCCCTCCCTCCAACTCCATTTTGTCTGTTTCCCCGCCCTAAGCTACAAGGCACGTAGTTTAAAGGAAAACGTGGCTTTTGATAGGCCAGAGCTAAATCACCCCAGCAATGACCACGCCCTTCCTGTTGAAGCTATATATAAATCCCCTCCCTTCCCGTTGACTCTCTCTTCTCCTCTTCCTCTTATTTCTGCCCTCTTCTCTCTCTGCTCTTCTTCTTTCTCTTCCTCTCTTCCCTTCTGCCTCCTGCCTTCTCTCTCCGTCAGAGGTTACCTTCCTCACCCTGAATAAAAGTCTCTAGATGGGCCATCTGGTGTGAGGTGTGGTTGATGAGCGGAGCCGGGTCCTTTCACCTTGATCCATAGCTGCCCAAAACTGGATATAACTCAAAGGTTCAACCACAGTTTAATGTTTAAATGCATTGTGGTATATCCATAAAATGGAATACCATTCAGCAATAAAAAGAAACAGAACACTGCAACGTGGATGTACTTCAAAAGAATTCTGATTAGTGAAAGAAGCCAACACAAAACTAAATAAAACAGTATA
>NW_006408619.1:4776642-4779454 GCF_000296735.1 Chrysochloris asiatica
ATATATATATATAATTATTCCATATTATAAAATCTTGAACAAGCAAAACTAAAGTAAAATAAAGTAGGAAAGTAGATCAGTGCTTACTGTGGGACACATGTGAATTACTGACTTCAGAGGGTTGTAGAAAAATTTCCTAAGGTGATGTGTGTTTTTGTTGAGGTGATGAGTATGTGGACACACACATTGTTAAAGTATACCTATCTCAGTTTCTTGTACTACTGAAACAAAAATGCCATAAGTTCATGGCTTTAAAGAATAGAAATGTATTTCTGTCACAGTTCAGAAAGTTGAAAGTCAAAATTTGGGGTTGCAGATTTGGGGAAAGACTCTCTCTGTGCTAGCCCTGGGGGGTGGGGGGGAGAGGAATCTTGTTTCTTCAGCTTTGGTAGCTCTGAGGTAATTGCAGGTGTAGGATTTAGGATTCCAACACATATTTTGGGGAACACAATTCAATATAGAATAGCATCAAACTGTACTCTTCCAGTGGGTGAATTTTATGTAGGTCAATTAAACTTTAATAAAAGATGACTTAAAATAAAAACAAACCAAAATTACAACAAATTGAAGTTATCTTTAAATTCTTGTTTTTAACCAAGTCCTTTGCTTGTTATGACCCTTGTCCAAAAGGGATTCTTGCCACCATAAAATTTTATTGACCATGCACCCATCTGAAGAGCTTTACAAAATGTCCTTAAGTGATTATATAAAGTGAAGTCTGAATTAAGCCCTGGCTTTGCTGGTCCTTCCTTATAAGATTTCTGGAATGGTTATGGTGAGGATTATGTGCCTTGAAGTTCATTCCCACTCAACGATCCTCTATAGAGTTTCTGAGGCTGTAAATCTCTTAGGGTGCAGAAAGTCTCATCTTTCTCTGATGGAATGACCGGTAGTTTCAAACTGCTGACCTTGAGATTAGCAGCCGATGTTGAATACCATTGTGCCACTATACATAGCAACCCTGTATAGGGTTTCCAAGGATGGGATGATGTGTTTGAACCACCAACATTGCGATTATCAGTCCAGTGCTGATTTTGCAGCACTACATGAAGAGTCAGCAACTGATAATAAGGACAATGAAAATGAAGAACATTTATTGAACCCATAAACTGTCTGGCTTTTGCAATACTTTATCCTACTACATTAAGCTCTTAGCACAAGGGCCTGGTACTCAGAAGACCCACCTTAAATATTTATAGAAAAACAGCAGAACTTGTTAAGAAAGTGTCATCATTTTATCACCATTTTACAGACAAGAAGATTGAAAATTCCTCGATTTAGTAACTTTTCTAAAATCGTAGAGCTCAGAATTGGGAAAGTGAGGTTTCAAGTTCAGGTCTTTAGCATTTGAGTTTCCCATTAAATTAAAATTTGTTTTAATTTTACTTAATCTAATGTTCTGGAGGATAAGCACTTGATTGCTAGCCACACGATCAGCAGTTCAAACCCATGAGTTGCTCCTCAGTCAAGTTTTATAGAAAAAAGGTAATAAACATTATGGTTTAATGCAGAATGTGGATTATTTAAAACTCTAGCATAATATTAATTAACATTTGTTGAGTGTTTACAATGTGCCATAAAAGATTTTACAAATGAGAAATGAGGAAACAGGGTTCCATGAAGGTTATATCATCTTCCTAGAGTCACAGAGATAATAAGTGGCTGAACCAGGATTTGAATCCAGACTACATTAAAATCTCTCATAACCATTACCCTATAGTTTTCATCTCCCACTAGTTTGTCAGTTTGTCGTACTGTGGTGGCTTGAATATTTCTGTGATTCTGGAAGTTATGCCACCTGTATTTTAAATACCACCAGGGACACACAGGTTTCAGAAGAGCTTCCAGACTAACACAGAATAGGAAGAAGGAGACACAGACTGCTTCAGACTATTTGTCACTGGAAACCTATGAATAGCAGTGAAACACTATCAGATAGCACCAGAATATTGAATATTGAAACACGAAAAAGAGCATCAGAATATTGTCAGACGTAGTGCCAGAAAATGAGCCCCTCAGGTAGGAAGGCACTCAAGATACCAGTGGGGAAGAGCTACCGTCTCAAAGTAGAATTGACCATGATGATATGAATAAAGTTTTGGGGACCTTCATTTGCTAATGGAACACAACTCAAATTGAGGAAAAACAGCTGTAAATATCCATTAATAATTTGAACAAAGGAATGTGTCAAGTATGAATCTAGGAGAACTGGAAATTATCAAAAATTAACTGAAATGGATAAACATCAGTATCCTAGGCATTAGTGAGCTGAAATGGACTGGTATTCGTCAGTTTGAAGCTGAAAATGACAAGGTTTACTATGCTGCGAATGACAAATTTCTGAGGAATGGTGTCTTATTCATCATCAAAAAGAGCATTTGAAGATCTGTGTTGAAGTAAAACACAGTCTGTGATAGGATAATATTCATATGCCTACAAGGAAGGCAAGTCCATACAACTATTGTTCAAATATTTGCACAATCAGTAAAGCCAGTGATGATGAAATTGAAGAATTTTACCAACTTCTTCAGTCTGAAATTGATCCAACATGCTATCCAGGTGTATTGACAACTATTGTGATTGGAATGCAGAGGTTGAAAACAAAGAGGAAAGATCACTATTAGGAATATATGGCCTTGGTGACAGAAATGATGCTGGCGATTGCATAATAGAATTTTGCAAAACCAATGATTTCTTCATTGCATAAACCTTTTCAAATAACATAAAAGATGACTATACACATGGAAGCTATCAGATGGAATACACAGAAATTAAATTGACTATATAAGGAGCTCTGGTAGCGTAGTGGTTA
>NW_006408619.1:4779554-4780656 GCF_000296735.1 Chrysochloris asiatica
TGCTCCGCGGGAGAAAGATGAGGCTTTCTACTCCCGTAAAGATTTACACCCTCGGAAACCCTATACAGGGTCGCTATGGGTCGGAACCGACTAGATGGCACATAACAACAACAACAACAACAACATATCTGTTCTGGTAGTGTAGTGGTTACGAATCAGGCTGCTAACCTCAAAGTTGGCAGTTTGAAACTGCCAACCATTCTGCAGGAGAAAGACGAGGCTTTATGCTCCCGTAAAGATTTGCAGCCTCAGAAAGTCTGTACAGGGTCACTATGAGTTGGAACCGACTCCACAGTACTTAACAACAACAACAACATATCTGTTGAAAGAAACTGTGGAATAGCTCCAGACCATTAGTCAGAATATGGAGCAATCACTTGTCCATATGAAAGTTCAGGCTGAAGCTGAAGAAAAGGAAAACAAGTTTACGAGAGCCAAAATATGACTTGAACATACTCAATCTGAATTTAGAGATCATCTTAAGAACAGATTTTCTGAATTAGATACTAACGACTGAAAACCAGAGGAATTGTTGGATGACATGAAGAAAATTATACAGGAAGAAAACAAAGGTCATTAAGAAGAGAAGAAACAAGCAAAATGTATGCCAGAAAAGACTCTGAAACTTGCTCTCCAGAGTAGAGATGTTAAAGCAAATGGAAGATGAGGAGACTAAAGATCTTAATAGATAATGTTGGATGGCAGTTCAAAAAGACAAAGTCAAATATTATAATGAAATGTGCAAAGATCTGAAGTTAGAAACTAAAAGGGAGGAACTCACTTAACATTTCTCAAACTGAGGATACTGAAGAAAACATGCAAATCTCAACTAGCAATATTGAAGGATCCTGTAGGCAAGCAGTGCATGATACAGAAACCATCAAAAGAAGGTGGAAGGAATACACAGAGTCACTGTACCAAAAATGAATGGTGGAAGTTCAATCATTAAGTAACATATGATCAAGAACCAATGACACTGAAGGAAAAAATCCAAGATGCACTGAAGACAATGGTAAAAAACAAGACTCCATGAATTGATGAAACACCAATTGAAATCTTACAACAAACTGATATAGCGCTGGAGGCATTCACTCATCTTTGC
>NW_006408619.1:4783401-4784531 GCF_000296735.1 Chrysochloris asiatica
AAAATATAAAAAACTACCATGGACCACCAAAAGAAGAACCAAATCTCTGTTGGAAGAAGTATAGCCAGAATACTCCTTAATATTCAGGGTAGCCAAACTTCATTTCTTACACTTCAGACACATTATCAGGAAGGCCCAGTCCCTGGAGAAGGCTATCAGGCTTGGTAAAGTGGAGGGTCAGTGAAAAATAGGAGCATTCCTAGTGAGATGGATTATCATAGTGGCAGTAGCAATATGCTCAAGCCTAGTGATGATTGTGAGGTTGGTGCAGAACCCGCCAGTGTTTTGCACTCTTGTGTATAGAATCGCTATGAATTGGCATCTAACAACGACAACAATAATCTGTCATCTGCCTGTCTGTCCATCCATCTATATCCTGAACACTAGTTCTCAGCAGCTTCCTTTGCAGCAGATATTATTTCTTTAGTGACAGTCTCACATCATTGTCATTCGTGCTGGTTGACCACATAAACCAATAGACTGCAAGCTATACATAGTTTTCTCTGTGCCAATTAAAATGTCAGCCCTTTTCTCACTCATGATAGAAGATGCTGCTCTACATTAAAAGCAGAATGACAAGCACAACAATTACCCAAAAATCACAATAACAAATAGACAAAAAATGGTATGGCTCTATTATTACTGATGCCATCCTAAGTTGAGTAAGGTTATCATTAGTAATTTATATCACATGCATCCAGATAATATTGCCTTATACTGTGGCACTGTGGGTTAAAGTGCTGAACTGTAAGGTTGGTTTGAATCCCAAGGTCGGAACCTCAAGCTCACCAGCTGCTCCTTGGAAACCCTATACAGATTCACTATGAGTCACAACCAACTAGACAGTGCTTAACAACAACAACAATACTGAAAACACACATGCAAGGCCGCCTTCTCCAGAAAGCCATCCCATATCTTCCAGTCATATTGCTTTTATTCTTCTACTGAAAATCTGTTAGCTAAATCAAGAACGTGGTTGCCATGAATGGTAACTCTACATTTGGAGCTTACCAGATAGAATGCAAAGGAATCAAATCCACTACATGTGTGGGAAAAAGATGATGAAGAAACTCGGTATCATCATGCAGAACAAGGCTAGGGACCAATTGCAGAACACTCTATCCACTGTC
>NW_006408619.1:4785125-4789178 GCF_000296735.1 Chrysochloris asiatica
TGTTGTTCAGTGCCATTAGCTTGGTTCTGCTTCATAGTGACCCTGTATAGGATTACCAAGGTACAGCTGGTGAGTTTGAATCACAACCTTGCTGTCAGCAGTTCAGTGCTCATCCTACAGTGCCACACCAGGACTCCAAATGACTGGGAAAGACCCATATATATGTCCATTCCAAAGACAGGTGAACCAGCAGAACATGGAAATTATTGAATTGTATCATTAATTTGACATGCAAATAAAATCTCCTGAAGATAATTACACAATATTTGCAAGAGTTCATTGATAGGAAACTTGTAGAAATTCAATTCAAATTTAGAAGAGGACATTGAATGAGAGATACCACTGTTGATGTCAGATGGACCTTGGCTGAAAGCAGAGAATACCATGAAGATGCCTGTTGTTAAGTGCCGTTTAGTCAGTTCTGACTCATAATGATCCTGTATAGTGTTTCTGAGGAGCAGCTAGTGAGTTTGAACCACCGACCTTGCAATTCAAACAGAACTTGCAATTCAGCTTTTAACTCACAGTGTCACAGTTTACCTATGTTTTATTGACTGCGAAAAGGCATTAAATTGTGTTGATCATAATAAATTATGTGAGAATTCTAGAATAATTCATTGTGCTTATTCAGACTGAAATACACTAGTTTGAGCAAAACAGAGTATATTGAATGGTTTAAATCCGGAAAGATGTAAGTAAAGGTTGTATTCTTTCACCAGATTTTTCAATCTGTATGCAGAGCAAAAACTCTTAGAGAAACTGGACTGTAAACGGACCTTCTTCAAATCCTCATGCTACCTGAAGATATGAAGCCTGAAGATTTGAGGAAAACTCATTAACAACCTTCAGTATGCACAGTACACAACTTTGTTTGCTGAAAGAGAAGAGGACTTGTGGCACTTACTGATAAAGATCAAAGACTACAGCCTTAAACATGGATATATTCAAAGGTACGGAAGGTAGACATGGTTACACCTGAACTAATGAGCAACATACAATAAACAAAAAAAAAATATATTAAAATTCTCAAGAATGCCATTTACTTGGATCTACAATCAATGATCATAGAAGAAGCATTCAAGAACTCCAGTAACGTATTTTGTTGGGTAAATCAGCTGTCAAGATTTCTTTAAAGTGTTAAAAAGGAAACCTATCAATTTGAGGATTGAGAGGCACCTGACCTAAGCCATAGTATCTTTAACTGCCTGGTGTGGTGCTGTAGGATAAACACTGGACCTCAATGTCAGTTTGAACCACAAGGTCAATGGTTCAAAATCACCAGCTCTTCCTGGAAACCCTATACAGGGTCGCTATAAATTGGAATCTACTCTACAACACTTAACAAAACAACAATACATGCCTGACCCCTGTTGGTGCTGTAGGGTAAGCTCTGGACTACTAACTGCCAAGTCAACAGTTCAAACCCATCAGCAGCTCCACAGGAGAAAATGAGACCATCTTCTCTGTAATGATTTATAGTCTCAGAAACCCTATTCAGGGTTGTTATGAGTCAGAATTGACTTGATGGTAGTGTTTTTGTTGTTTTTGTTAATATAATGTAATAATAATAAATAAGGAAGACTGAAGAAGAACTGCTGTATCTGAATTTTTGTGTTGGTGAAGAATATTGAATACACCGTGGAAGGTCAGAAAAACAAACACATCTGTCTTTGAAGAAGTACAATCAGAAAGTTCCTTAGAAGTGAGGATGAGCAGACTTCATCTTACGTACTTTGGACATGTTATCAAGAAGGACCAGTCACTAGGGAAGAACATTGTACTTGGTAAAATATTTGTTGTTATGTTGAATTGGCTCTGACTCATAGGGACTCTCTGCACAACAGAACAAAACACTGCCTAGTCCCACACCATCTTCGCGATTGGTATGTTTGAGCCTATGTTTACTGGCACAGTTTCAATCCATCTTGCTGAGATCTTCCCCTTTCTGGATGACACTCTACTTTATAAAGCATGATGTCTTTCTCCAGGGACTCGTCCCTTCTGACAATATATCCAAAGTACTGGAGACAATGTTTCACAACTCTTGCTTTTAAGAAGCACGCATGCTGGCTGCATTTTTTACAGAACAGTTTTGCTTGTTCTTCTGGCAGAATTTCAATATTCTTCCCCAATATTTTTCATCAACACCATAGTTCGAATTCATCAATTCTTCTACGGTGTTCATTATTCATTGTCCAACTTTCACATGCATATGGGATGATTGAAAATACCACGGAATACCTTAATCCTCAAAGTGATATTTTTGCTCTTTAGCACTTAAAAAAGGTCTTTTGCAGCAGATTTGCCTAATACAATATGCCGTTATATTTCTTGACTGCTGCTTGCAAGAGCATTGATTGTGAATCCAAGCAAAAAGAAGCATTTATCTTTTCTCCATTTATCATACTGCTATTTATTAGTCCAGTTGTGAGGATTTTCATTTTCTTTACATTAAAGTGTGATTCTTACTGAAGACTGAAGTCTTTGATTTCCATCACTAAGTATTTTAAATCCTCTTCACTTCCATCAAGCAAGGTTGTGTTATCAGCATATTGCAGGTTATTAATGATTCTTCCTTCCATTCTGATGCCACGTTCTTACTTATATATTCCAGCTTCTTCAGTTATTTACTAAGTGTACAGACTGAGTAAGTTCAGTGAAAGGATACAACCCTGGTGCACACCATTCCTGATTTTAAACAATGCGATATCCTTTTGTTCTGTTTTAATTGCTGCCTCTTGTACAGGTTCCTCCTGAGCACAATTAAGAGTTCTGAAACACCATTCTTCACAATATTATCCATAGTTTGTTATGATCCACACTGTAAAGTGTCCTTGCATAGTAAATAAGGCACAAGTAAACAAGTAAATAAGGAGCTCTGGTAGCATAGTGGTTACAAATCAGGCTGCTAACCTCAGGGTCAGCAGTTTGAAACTACCAGCTGTTCCATGGGAGAAAGATAAGGCTTTCTGCTCCCTTAAAGATTTACAGCCTTGGAAACACTGTACATGGTCACTATGAGTCAGAACTGACTCCATGGCACATAACAACAATAAACATCTTTTTGGTATTCTGTGCTTTCATCTAAGATCCATCTAAAATCAGCAGGGATATGCCTTCTTTCATGTCCTCTTCTGAATCCAGATTGAATTTCTGGCAGATCCCTGTTAATAAATTGCTACAACAATTTAAAAATTATCTTAAGCAAAATTTTACTTATGTGTGATATATAATGATTTTAGATGATTTTGACATTTTGTTGGGTCACCTTTCTTATGAATGGACACAAATATGGATCTCTTCCAATTGGTTGGCCAGTTTACTGTCTTCCAAACTTCTTCGCATAAATGAGTGAGCTTCTCCACTCCAACATTTTGTTGAAACATTTTAATTTGTCTTCTGTCAATTCCAGGCGCCTTGTTTTAGGAAACTGCTTTCAGTGCAGGTTTGATATCCTTCAGTATCATCACTTCTTGATCATTTGCAACCTCTTGAAATGGTTGGACATTAACCAATTATTTTAAGTACAGTAACTCTGTGTATTCCTTCCATCTTCTTTTGAAGCTTCCTTGAACTGTTCAATATTAAAAGTACCATGGAATTGCAATTGTCTCAACTGTAAAGGTAGACATAACAAAAAAGGGGAAGTAGTTAATATTACAGTCCAGGAACAGAGGATCCTAGGACCATCAAGGAAGAAGAGCACAAGCAGAATGTGTGACCCTATCCAGAGAAGCAGTGACACCAGAGTTGGAGGCAGAGATGATGACATGGAGAGGTAGAGCAGCTGAGGACTCTAGACTCATGGGAAGAGAAAGGCTGTGTGCTGACAGTCAAAAGGCAGGCTTGTAGAATGTGCCCTTCGGTTGTTTAAATGATTATATATTCCTGAGTGTTTTGTGAATATTCTCCCTGAACCCCCCCACCAAAAAAAAAAAAAAAAAGCAGAGGGAATAGAAGAAAATACTGATGAGTGATGACTCACGGAGGGCATTGTAATCATAGCAATGAAATGAAATATGAAAGGATGAGTGTAAAACAGATGTTCTCCCA
>NW_006408619.1:4790223-4792078 GCF_000296735.1 Chrysochloris asiatica
TGTGTTCCATATCATTTTTTGATGGTTTCCAGTTTTCCTACTTCATTCCACATTCTGAATATTAATGGATGCTTGCAGTTGTTCCTTTATCATGTTGAGTTGTGCTCCATTAGCAAATGATGGTCTCAAAAACTTTGCTCCATTATGACATTAAGGTCAACACTACTTTGAAGATACAGCTCTTCTACTGCTATTCGTAAGGTCCACCTCTTCTTATTATTTTGGAACCTCACTGAACTTTTATACCTTGGGTAACCTTGCTGGCATTTAAAAACTGGCAATATATTTCCATTATTATAGCTTCCAGTATTCAAGTGATGCTCAAGCCACCGTAGTCTAACAAACTAACAGACAAGTGCTGGTGGTAATGAAATGGATTAAAACAATGGCTTCAACCATTGGCCCAAACATAGCAACACTTAAGGTGGATGATGCAGGATCAAACAGTATTTTGTTCTGTTGTACATAGTGATACTATGAGTTGGAACTGACCCCACAGTGCCTATTAATAATCTAGTAATTCAATAGCTCCAGGATTCATGCCAAGCAGTTCATCAGCATTCTTCCTTAGCATCAAGTACAATTCTGGTCTCAGAAAGTGATGGTGCCTTGAAGACCAATTGAGGAAATGAACTCATGACCAGGGAAATGTTCAAAGGAGAAGCCCTCAAAGGGCCTGAATGGTTTCTTCCTCTGATTGACATAAATGTCTTCAGGCTAGATTTCACATGTGGAACATGATTCCCAGATGAGAATAATTTCTGAGGAGGTCTGATCAAACCAACACATTGGTTAGATATATCAGTGAAGAAGCCATGATTAAGTGTGCCTCTAGAGCAAATAAAATTTAATATATTTCATGACAGTTTTGATGCTTTAATTTAAGAAGTGAATTGTTGCATTCTTTTATTTGTGTCAGCTTTCCCTGATTGTGTTTTTATAATATATTAATCCGACTTGCTAGCTACAAATTCAGGGATCTCTCTCTACGTTCTCAGTATGACAGCTTGGGAGTTTTCAGGACTCCCTTGCTTCTTATCTATTGACTCCCTTCACTCCCTGGGGTTTAATAATTCACTAGAGTGACTCACATAACGCAATAAAGTGTTATACATACAAATTTCATTATGGCAAAAAAAGGATACAAATAAGGTTTTATTACAGCAAAAAGGATACAACAGGCAAGGTTTGGGAGGTCTCCCAATACAGAGCTCCCATGTCTCAAAGACCACATTACCCTCCACATGCACTATGTCTTCACAAATGAGGAAGCCAATGGAGCTTCCATGTCCAAAGTCTTTCTTAGGGCCCCATCATGGATGCATGAATGATTGAATCATTGTCTGCATGGTGAAAATCAAATGGAGTCTGAATTTCTGTCAAGATTGAAAACGGAGTTAGGGTTTCTACTGTGGACCACAGCCTTCCACAAACCAAGAGCTTTAGAATTTAAGTTATAATACAGGATGTAGAAGCAGAGAGTACTGAGAAAACTCACCTAAGGACACACCACCATCAATTGTCTATTGCTTGTTGGCTATTCTACAATGTAGTAAGGACACATCATCATCAGTTGTCTGCTGCATGTTGACTATTCTACAATGAGACCATGGAAAACTATTTTAGGCTTATAGCAAGTGTCATGCAGTTAGGGGTTATAAGAAAATGAGGTTGTTAAGAAAATGGATAGGAAAGTGTAGAACTTTTACGGTTGAGGAAATTAAACACATCTAAGTCTCATTTCATTTTCTTCAGCTTCAGTTTGAATTTGTATATCAGTAATTGATGGTCTGTTCCACAGTCTGCCCCTGGCCTTGTCTTCACTGATAATATGGAGCTTTTCCATCTTCTCTTT
>NW_006408619.1:4795153-4811392 GCF_000296735.1 Chrysochloris asiatica
AACTACAAGGTCAGTGGTTCAAACTCACCAGTCACTCCTTGGAAACCCTATACATTGTCTCTATGAGTCACAACTGACTTGACAGCACTTAACAACAACAAATGTCACTTTAGTACAGTCCTCGATCAAAGCCTCTATAATTAATTATATGTAACATGATTAATCACTGACTCACCTGTAACTATTCTCATCTTTTGCCTGGGAATCATAGTGAAGTCTTCTATGTACCTCAGATGAATTACTCCTCCTAATTCTGCTTACTTGCAAATTATAGTTTAATCTTAGAAAAATGGAATTTTCTCTTTTAGTGTTCAGTTTTGTTAGCATATAATTTTGCCTTCTTAGCCTGAAACAAATCTATTGTCCATGAGCCAATTCCAACTCATACAGAGTAGAACTGTCCCATAGAATTTCCAAGGCTGTAAATCTTAGCGGGAGCAGATTGCCACATCTTTCTTTCACTGGTGGGTTGGAAAGGCCAACCTTTTGATTAGCTCATGATGCCTAACTACTGTGCCACCAGCGTTCCTGTGCCTTCTTGCTTTTGTTGTTAAGTGTCAACCAGTCAGTTTTGATTCATAGTCATCCTGTATAGGGTTTTTGAGGGGACGCTGAAGAGTTTGAACCACCAACCTTACAATTAGCAATCCAGTGCTTATCCAACAGCTTCATATCAGCATTCCATATACAGCAATCATGTGAGTAGAACACGGATTCATCTCAAGGAGAGTTGTTTGTTGTTACCAAGTGCTATTTCGACTAACAGCAATCCTGAAAAGGGTTTCTGAGGCTGTAAATCTTTGCATGAGCAGAAAGCCTCATCTTTTCCCCACAGAGCAGCTGGTGGGCTGGAACTTGTAGTTAGCAGTTCTGTGCTTTTCATGCAGAGCCACTTTGCTTCCCAAGAAGAATTGTTATTTTTGTGTGCCTTTGAGTTGTTTCTGACCCATAGCAACCTATAACAGATAGGATGTCTGAGGAGCAGCTGGTGGGCTTGAACCACTGACCTTGAGGTTCAAACGAACTTTGCAGTCCATGGGATTAACCCACAGTACCACAACAAGAAGAGTGATGGAGGTGATGGCTATGTGCCCTAGAGTCGTTCCGACTCATAGTGACCCTGTACAGGGTTTCTGGGGCTATAAATCTTTATAGGAGCAGAAAGTTTTATCTTTCTCCAGCAGAACAGCTGGTAGTTTCAATCTGCTGACCTTGTGGCTTACAAGCCCGATATGTAACCACTACACTACCAGAGCTCCTTAGACATACTTTAAAAATTGGAGCTTTCCTTTGAGACTTGGATTCACAGAGTCTGAAACGGTGCATGGGTATGTTTAACAAATACTCCTGGAGATTCTTGTCTTCAGAAGCATTTGAGATACCCTGACTAAGACAAGGAAGATGTTCCTGAATTAACTGGAATTCTCTGCATTGTTTCCTTGAGTGATTGTCTCAGTTTCCCAGGTCCTTTATTCATAGTTTCTGACCTGAACACTGTCTTCACTGAACATCCAACATCTGATCCAAGTCTTGCCTTTCCACCATCCTGCCTCGTGGATCACAACGACTCACTGTTTCTGACTGTTAATTTTGTGTTTTGTTGCCTAGAATTTGACCCACTGTGAGAGATGTGACTGTTTTGTGCCCAAACAAAACATTACTTGTCCAAGAGTTTAAAGGATGATGTAATTCTGATCTTAGTTTCCTGTTTGTTTATAGGAAAGTGTGCTTAGCAAATGTATTCTAGGTCAGTTTGTCTCAACCTTGACTGAGATACCATGAGAAGCTTTATAAATCACCCCCAGAGATTCAGAGGTAACTGGGCTTAGGAGTGGCTTAGTTATGATGTCTTTATAGGGCAAGTGCCTCTACTGTGGAGAAAGAACTGAGAACCACTTCTTTAAGAAATATGGCAACTACTGCACTGATCCTTGGGAGAAGGGATTTACTGGTTTTATTAATGGACTTCTCTAACTGTAGAAATCTCTCTGTGCAGTTTTGGAAGGAATCAACCAAGGTAGCATATTGCCCACACAAACCCTTTTTTAGGGGAGAATAATTTGCAATAAACCCATTTTATGTCCAGTCACCATTCTTCCCCAAGGCCCAGCTGAGAAGAACAGGCTAGCATATCTGCTATTTATATAGCACTTGTCTCCCGGAAGCACACATACTGAGCAGATTTGTTTTAAGAGCTCATTAATCCTCACAGATTTTTTTATTTAAGATTTCGCAGGAGTGTCACAGAAATACATAAATGTTGAAAGTGCTATTTAAAAAATAAATATAAGTGCCATATGATTTTCTAACTTAATATTTATACCCCACAAGTGTTCATGTATAAATGTATGTTTATTTATACCACATAAAAAATGAGTATATGTGTAAAACACAAAACACCTGACATGCTTACATTTGTCAAGATTTTTTTCCAACAATGTCTTTTAACTTTAGCATCTCATTTTTCCTGTCTCTTCCTTTTCATGCACATTTTCATCTCTTTTTATTACTGAAATTCCCATGGCTACATTTTCATTTGTTCAATCACAGTATTTGCTTATTTCTCATGAGTTCCTGATTGTAGTCACCTCATAGGTGTCAAATTGCAGCAGTGTGCATTGCTTCTAATCTCACTATATGCCTTTTTCTTTGCCAGTTGCTCACAAACTCTGAGTAGCTATAGCAGTTGCACAATTAAAAGAAAAAAAGAGAAACTTCCTGAACAGCATTCAATTCAAAAGACAGCATCACATAGGATTTGAGACTATGCCTATATTAGACCGATATGGGTGGAGATTCAACCAGTTTTTGAAGCACAGTAGCCTGTGAGAAGTGTGGAGTTAAGGTCCCTGAACCTTTGCATAGTTGAAAATCCATCTATAACTTTGGCTCCCTTAAATCTAACTCCTGGGGAGCATGGTGATTCCATATGATAAGCATGTTTTTAAAAGCTTTTATTGTGAATTGAGTGATAGTTTACATGGAAGAGAACTGGTTTTACACTCAAACAATTGTATTTTGTTTCATTGCAATGGTTACATGCCCCATCAGCCTCTATTTCCTCTTTTTTTTTTTTTTAATTTACATAAAAACACTCAGGACTATATAATCATTTAAATAACCGAAGGGCACATTCTACAAGCCAGCCTCCTGCCTGCCATCACACAGCCTTTCTCTTTCCATGAGTCTAGAGTCCTCAGCTTCTCTCTCTCTCCATGTCATCATCCCTGCCTCCATCTCTGGTGTTGCTGCTTCTCTGGTTAGGGTCCCATGTTCCAGTCATGCTCTTCTCTCTTGGTGGTCCTATGATCCTCTGATCCTGGAATGTAAGATTAACTACTCCTCCCTTATTGTTACACACCTTCTACCTTTACAGTTGTGACAATCACAATTAGTCATGATAACAATTACTCACTATCGACTCAAAAAGAATCTTATCCCCACCTCCTTTCACCAGACCCATCTAGACAAGATGAAAATTATTCAGTGGAAATTCTACCATTCCCCACAAACGCTGAAACTAAACTTCCTCTTGAAAACTTGTAAACCAGCCAATTCATGCCTTTATAGCTGCCCTCTATCCCATTTTAGATTGTTGTTGTTGTCAGGTGCCATCGAGTCGGAACTGACTCATAGCAACTCCATGCACAGCAGAACGAAACAATGTCGGAACCTGGGCCAACCTTACTACCACTGCCACACTTGACACCATTAATGATGCCACCTGGCCAATCCATCTCGTTGGGGGTCTTCCTCATTTTCTCTGACCCTCCATCTTACCCAGCATGACATCTTTCTCCAACGATTGTTTCCTCCGGACAATATGTCCAAAGTATGAGTGACGAAGCTTAGCCATCTTGGTCTCCAAGGAGCACTTTGGCTGCACTTCTTTCAAAACAGATCTATTGGTTCTTTTGGCAGTCCATGGCACTTTCAGTATTCTCCTCCAACACCACAACTCAAAGGCATCAATTTTTCTACGATCTTCCTTATTCACCGTCCAGCTTTCACATCCATTTGAGGTTACTGAAAATACCATGGCTTGGGTCAGGCACACCTTAGTCCTCAAGCTGACATCTCTGCTCTTCAACACTTTAAAAAGTTCTTGTGCAGCAGATTTGCGTAATGCAATATGTCATCTGATCTCTTGACTGTTGCTTCTGTGAATGTTGATAGTTGATCCAAGAAAATCAATCTTTTCAATTCTTTAATCTTTTCTCCTTTGATAAGAATAATGTTTATTGGTCCAGTGGTGAGGATTTTTGTTTTCTTGACATTGAAATGCAATCCATACTGAAGGTGGTGATCTTTGATCTTCATCAGTAAATGTTTCAAATCCTCTTCACCTTCAGCAAGCAAGGTTGTATCATCTGCATATCGCAAGTTGTTAATGAGTTTTCCTCCAATCCTGACGCCACTTTTCCTCATAGAACCCAGCTTCTCGTATTATTTGCTCAGCATACATATTGAACAAGTATGATGAAAGAACACCACTTTGTCGCACCCTTTCCCAATTTTAAAACATTTGATGTTCCCATGTTCTTTTCAAACAACTGCTTCTTGATCCAGGTACAGATTTCTCAAAAGTACAATTCAGTGTTCTGGAATACTCATACTTCTCAATGTTGTCCATAGCTTATCATGATCCACACAATTGAAAGCCTTTGTGTAGTCAATAAAGCACAGGTAAACATCCTTCTGGTATTCTCTGCTTTCAGCCAAGATCCATCAGACATCATCAATGATATCTCTCATTCCATGGCCTCTTCTGAATCCAGCTTGAACCTCTGGAAGTTTTCTGTCAATGCATGATTGTAGCTGTTTCTGTATTACCGTTAGCAAATATTTACTCGCTTGAGATATCAAAGAGAATGTCCGATGATTTCCGCATTCTGTTGGGTCACCTCTCTTTGGAATGGGCACAAATATGGAGCTTTCCCAATCAATCGGCCATATAGTTGTCTTCCCAATTTCTTGGCGGAGATGAGTGAGTGCCTGACAAAGTTGCTTGTCCATATCAGTCCTGTGTACTGAGGGGATAGGCTTGATTTTATGTGAAGACTTCTTCCCTCTTGGTTGATATTTTGATCTACTAAATCCATAAATATAGGTCAAATTCATCAAATTGTAGCAATTTATACTTGCTTCCTGTATTAAACTTCTTTACCTACCTTTAATTGAGTTCTGACCATCAAGCCATCCAAGCTATGTCAAATGGATATTATCTGTAAGTTTGGATGCTCTTGCACATCTCCCCCTACTTCATATCAGCTGGACACTTCATTCTCAACTCTAGACTTTTGTGACTATGTCAGTGTCCATGGACTCAGAAGTCCCCATGTCTCCCCAACTTTGGACCAACCAGCCCTTCCTCTTTTCTTTCTCATCCCCAGGTCTACGGGAGTCGAACTCAACCTATATCTTCCTTGCTGCTTCTCCCCCACTTCCACTCACAAGTAGATCAACACAGTCACCAGAAAGCTTACATGCCTGCTCATGTGTTTCTTCTGAGTTTCAGACTTGGAAGGGGGTTTGTCCTGAAGGGACTTGATTGCTTACTTTGATGGCTCCCAGGAGAACAACTCGCTTGTTCTTGTAATAACCAAACAATCTGCAGTTTTTGTTCTTGTTTTTTCCTGTTGGTCTTTCTTTCAAGAAGTATTTTCTGTTTTTCTAGCTGCTCCACAAAGATTGAAAAAGCCTTGGAAACGTATACAGGTTTGCTATGAGTCAGAACCAACTCCAGGACACTTAACAATAACAACAACTACAAAGCTTCACTACTAATAGCCTATTGTTGAACTTAACCCATACTGATAACATCAACAATTGATTAACACATATTTTATAGATGCATTATGTATTGCACATACATCAAAACTGCATTTTCAGTAAGAAAAAGGTCATTTGCAACAAGCACAATGTTTTCACACCTGCTGGGTTAGGTGCAGTGATGACTTCACAAATTTCTTTTCTTTATTATAGTGGTCCTTAAACTGAAGTTATTTTATGTTGAAATGGTGTCAACAGCAGCTGCATACCTCAATTGACAATATGATTCAACTTCTTCTGTAATGTTATGACTTTTCTCTGCTTCTTGGGAGCACTTCCAGCATCACTTGTGGCACTTCCTTTGGGTCCCTTGATGTTATTCAAGGTTTACAATATTGCATTAGCATGAAAAACACATAAAAACTCTGAGAGCTCATTTACTGCAGTACACAACTTACCAGAGAAATCAATTGTTCACAGAAAATTTTAACATTATTTTTAATTCCTCATTTAAGTAAGCTTACACAGTTCAATCTCATGGTATTCCAGAGTCAACTAAATGTGAACTTTCTTAGACTCTGTTGTGGCATTGTTGTGAGGATTAACTGAGGTGAATGTTATTTGCATGCATTGGATGGCATGCAGGCATTTTTACTGTAAACATTCATAATTATTGACATTGTGATATCTTTCAGCCTCAGCCCAAGCTTTACATCCTTTTTAAGATCTTTTCTGACACCCACAGGGAGATTTTAGTATTTGCTTCCCTATTGTGTTATTGACTTTGTTTATATCCCTTTTACAAACATTCTTTCTTTTCCCTTAAATTATGGTAAGCATATAAATAACAAGATATTTGACATTGCAATATTTTATACATGTACAGTTCCATGGCATTAAGTTCATCATTTTGGTTAACTAACACTTTTATCTGTTTGCAAATCACACCATCATTCTTAACAGAAACTCAGTGTCCCTAAGCATTGATTCCTTCTTTCCCTTCCCTCCTGTCTTCTCTTTGTAAACACTAATAAACCTTGGTCTCTACATACTTGCTGCCTCTAGATAAAATATAGATATTTTATATAGGAGGGTAACCCAAAAAGGATAGCTACTAGCGTTCCAGTTCATGCACAGGTTTATTTCAAACAAAACATGATTAAACATATCTCTGCAATCAGTGGCTGCAGATAAATTGTCTTAGTACTGCCTTTGTCTTGTTGTTGTTAAGTGCCATCAAGTTGATTCTAACTCATAGTGACCCTGTATGGGATTTCTGAGGAGTAGCTGGTGAGTTTGAACCACCAACCTTGCAGTTAGCAGTCTAGTGATTATTCTACTATGTCACATCTGGACTTGTAAGGTTGCCTCAACAGGAAAAGGAAAAGAAAAAAGAAAGACTAATAATAATAATGATGATGATGATAAAACCAGTAGCTTCTGAGGGTGTATTCTGGACCAGCTGACTCAAAAATGTCAGCTCAGGCATTTATGGTGATTGGTTTCTGAGATTCTCCAAGAGGTAATAATGATAAATTTTCTCAGATGACACTGGACAATCACGGGGGCTTATTATGAAGACTTTTAACAAAATTGGGAATTGCTCTGGAGGGAAAAGTCCAAGAAAGTTTCACTAAGGAATTTTCCCCCCCATCATGACAATACCCCTTCCCATTGAAGGAGCAAGAGCTATCGTAAGCGAATTTCACTGGGAAACTTGACCCCATCTAACCTACAGCCCTGATCTTGCCACTTGACTTCTTTTTGTTCCAAAGAGTCAAAGCATTGAAAAGGAGCATGATCCGAGTCCCTCAAGGATGCCAAAACAGCTGTTTGATGTGGTATGATTTAAAGAGGGCAGAGTACTTCGGGGAAGGGTTAGGGAAGTGGAACTAATCACACACAGAAGTTTATGGACTTAGATCTAGGATATGTCAAGATTCAATAGTTTCACATTTGAATGCTTTTGCTTAATATATGCTTCTATGGTACTTTAGCAATATTTTTTTTTACTTACCTTCACAAGGAAGACCATACAATATTTGTGCTGTCGTGACATACTAATTTTACTTTAGTATAATGATTTCAAGTTTCATCCATGTTGTAGCATGTTTCAGGACTTCATCTCTTTTTATGGCTGAGAAATATCCCATGTTCTGTATGAATCCCTTTTGTTTATCCATTTATCTGTCAATGGACATTTAGGTTGTTTCCACCTTTTGACGGTAGCAGTAGTTACAATACACCTGATTTCTTTTTGTTAATATTCCTTTACCACCTGGATTGGGAACTTTAGAGGGTATTGTCGTTCTTTTTGTTAAGTGCTGTTGTTTTGTTGCAATTCACAGTGACCCTGTGTGGTGTTTCCAAGGACCTGGTGCTGAGTTTGAACCACCTACCCTACAGCAGTGTTATGGGTTAATGCGCTAGACTGCAAAGTTGGTTTGAACAAGTTCAGTGGTTCAAGCTCATCAGTTGCTCCTTGGAAACCCTATACAGGGTCACTATAGGTTGGAACCAATTCGATAGCACTTAACAATAACAATAACAAATGACCTTACTCTTCAAACTGACCTTGCTCTCCAGTGTTTATCCTATAGTGCCACACCAGGATCTAAATGAAATCATTGTATCCCTTGTCCCGGACACACACATATATCATGAGAGTTTGGGGACCTTTCAGAACATTCTCTATCTACAAATACCTTGATGATGCATGTTGCGATCTTGGACAAAAAAATTTGCTTGTGAGTTGCTTCACCTGCCTTAAGAATTGCAGCATCAGAGAAAACATTCAGGGCCTTAGCCACCTTTTTCTATCTGTCTAAGTTATATCTAAGGAGCTCTGGTAGCGTAGTGGTTACGAATCAGGCTGCGAACCTTAAGGTCAGCAGTTTGAAACTACCAGCCGCTCCGTGGGAGAAAGATGAGGCTTTCTACTCCCGTAAAGATTTACACGCTCGGAAACCCTGTACAGGGTCGCTATGGGTCGGAACCCGACTCGACAGCACTTAACAACAATAAATTATATCTGTATCCAAATTTTGCAAATTACAGTTACAGAATGGAAATCTATAAAGTGTCCCCACTGCTCAAAATGAAAGCTTAAATGATTGAGTTCCTCTATGAATGAGCAGCACACTTGACCCAAGGGTTTAGTTTCCCAAACTCCATGTCAGAATCTGCAATCTGAGCACTTGGCTCCTTGGGCTTAGTTCAGATCAATTCTAGGGAAGGTCACATTCTCCACCCAGAAAATACAAGAACAACAACAAAAGGAAAACAAAACCCACCAAAGTAGCCATATGCTGTTGAGTTATCTCTGACTCATGGTGACCACAAATATGTCAGAATAGAACTGTGCTCCAGAAGGTTCTCAACAGCTGCTGTTTCAAAATGAGATTGCCAGGACTTCCTTCGGAGTCACCTCTATATGATTTGAACCTCCAGCCTTTTCCTTTATTAGCCAAGAGGTTTGGATGGCATGTACCTTCAGAGGGGCTTGGTAGGGTCTATTATCATGACTAGCATTACAGGTTTGCTTGTTTCTCTTCTGAGAAGAAGAGAATAATTTTATGTGTAAGGTAGTGTTAAGTAGTGTCATTACCTGCCATTTCTGGCTCTTTAATAATGGAACTTTCATTCTATCAGGTCTCAGTTGGGCTGAACTCTCATTAATAAGACTCCTGGGCTCATTTATTTCCTACTATGGGTTCATTTTTACGACACTTCCTTTCATCACCAAGGAATAATGAGCATGGTTTATAAATTTCTTAGCATGATGATAGTGTTAAAAGAGTGTGTAAAATGGATATGAAGGGGGCGTGGAGGAATTGTTAAGTGTCCTCAAGTTGGTTCTGATTCATAGCAACCCTGTATGGGTTTCCTAGGAGTAGCTGGTGGGCTTGAACTGCCAACCTTGTGGTTTACAGTCCAGTGCTTATCCTACAAAAGCACACCTAGAGTCTGTGGAGGAATTGCTATCACTGTTAAGTGCTGTCAAGTCAATTCCTACACACAGCAACCCCTATAGGGTTTCCAAAGAGCAACTGATGAGCTTGAACCATCAACCTTGGGATTCAAGCCGACTTTGCACTCCTGCGCATTCACCCACAATGACGCAGGTGGAGGAATTAGGACAGATGGATTACTAAGATTGAGACAGAATGGGAGCAGAGTTTTCAGTGTCCCCCCTCAAATCTAATTTGGCTAACTGAAGTGGAGAAGACAGAGTGAATGGCGATTGATATTTTAGAATTATATTTCCAACACTTGAGTAGATATTATTGTTGTTGTTAAGTGCTGTCCAGTCCATTCTGTCTCATAGTCAAGTTGTATATGGTTCTGACGAGTGACAGGTGAGTTTGAACTACTGATCTTGTAGTTCAAACCGAACTTATAGTCAACTGCTTATCCTGCAGCACTACACCATTACTATATAGGATGAGGGATACAGTGGTGGTGGTGGCTTCTTTTTGTAAACTTTGCCATAGCTGCAGACTCCTTTAATGGTTCCATTTTCAAAGGCAGGTGAGTGCAGGAATGGAGGGAACTGGGGATTCCAATGATGCTGCCGAGTTCCTTTCGATTTATGGCAATCCTGAAGATATCAGAGTGTTACTGGTTGTTATGTGCCACAGAGTAGATTCTGACTCATAGTGACCCCGTATAGGGTTTCTCAGGCTATATATCTTTATGGGAGTAGAAAGCCTCTTCTTTCTCCCTTGGATCAGCAGGTAGTCTCAAACTCCTGACCTCGTGATTGCAGCCTAACTCATAACCACTGCTGTTGTTGTCAGGTGTCATCGAGTCAGAACAGACTCATAGCAACCCCATGCACAGCAGAATGAAACAATGTCCGATCCTGGGCCAACCTCACTACTGCTGCCACACTTGATGCCATCAATGATGCCACCTGGCCGATCCATCTCATTTGGGGTCTTCCTCTTTTTCTCTGACCCTCCATCTTAACCAGCATGACATCCTTCTCCAGTGACTGTTTCCTCCTGACAACATGTCCAAAGTAGGAGAGATGAAGCTTAGCCATCCTGGCCTCCAAGGAGCACTCTGGCTGCACTTCTTCCAAAATAGATCTGTTGGTTCTTTTGGCAGTCCATGGCACTTTTAGTATTCTCCTCCAGCAGCACAACTCAAAGGTATCAATTCTTCTACGATCTTCCTTATTCACTGTCCAGCTTTCGCATGCATATGAGGTTATTGAAAACACCATGGCTTGGGTCAGGCACACCTTAGTCCTCAAGCTGACATTTTTGCTCTTCAACACTTTAAAAAGGTCTTGTACAGCAGATTTGCCTAATGCAATATGTCGTCTGATATCTTGACTGCTGCTTCTGTGAATGTTGATAATTGATCCAAGAAGAATGAAGTCCTTGACAACTTCAATCTTTTCTCCATTGATAAGAATGTTATTTATTGGTCCAGTGGTGAGGATTTTTGTTTTCCTGACATTGAGATGCAATCCAACCACTAGAACTATGTTTTTGTTGTTGTTATGGTTAAGTTCTGACTCAAAGCTACCCTGTCTAGAGTTTCCAATGTGTAGCTGGTGGGTTTGAACTGCCAACCTTGTGATTCACAGTGCAATGCTGATCTTACAGTGTCACACCAGTAGAACTATGCTGTTGCTATTGCTGAATGCCATCGTGTCAGTTCCCATGCATAGCGACCCTATAAAGGGTTTCCTAGGAGCAACAGGAAATACAAATTTTAGTAACTGATTTTTCAGAAATACTTCACCGGACTTTCTTTTGAGGCACCTCTAATAAATTTAAACCTCCAAACTTTTAGATCACAACTCAGCACATAATTGTTTCCACTGCCCAGGAACTCCTTTAAAGATAAATAATGGGGAAAAGTTTATACACTTTGGTGCTAAACAAAATCAGGTGAAAGTATAGTTTTCTTACTACTTATTTATCTATATTGCCTTCAGCAAAGATGGACTCCCTGACAGCTCTTTAGTTGGTCAATGGTTGGATCCCTTCATTCATTGACT
Organism: Chrysochloris asiatica; assembly: GCF_000296735.1. NCBI lineage: Eukaryota > Metazoa > Chordata > Mammalia > Afrosoricida > Chrysochloridae > Chrysochloris > Chrysochloris asiatica. The sequence continues at coordinate 4,806,942 of NW_006408619.1, forward strand.
CTTATCCTCATGAATTTAGTCAATAAATATACATTTCCTTTCTTCTGTGCTCCAGGCATTATGGTTCACAATGTGGTAAGTAGACTTATTTTCTAAGATTTAAAAATAAATAAATCTAATGCAAAGAGGTACTCTTGGTGTGGCACTGTAAGGCCAAACACTGGACTGTGAACCAAAAGGTCAGCAGTTGAAACTCACCATTTGCTCCTCAGAAACATATACAGGGATGCTATGAGTTGGAACTAACTTGATAGCACTTAACAACAACAACAAATTTATATATAGTTATACTTTTAACAAAATTTGAATAGCATATTCTATTTTACTCAAATATTAGATTAGCTTTTCTCTCTGATAAATTCTTATTTCTAAATGCCATTGAAATAGCTCTAAAAAGCGTTTTCTATAGAATATTGTTCTCTGATTGTGTAGGTTTAGGTTGTGTCAGAATTCTTCTACTCAAACCCTGGGGTTTGTTTCTAGGAGCCCAGAACAGGGAACCCTGAACCAGGCTGAGGTGTTGCTGGCAAGAACTGACTATGGTTGGAACAATGAGACCCCCCTCACAGAGCTCTTCTAAGTATCCAGGGAGGCAAAACTTCTGGTCAGATGTTTACAAGATTGTTTTTAATCTATCTATCTATGGAAGAAAGATGAGGCTTTCTGCTCCTGAAAAAATTTAACGCCTAGGAGATCCTATACTGGATTGCTATGAGTCAGAATTGACACTAGGGAACTTAAAAACAACAGTATCTATCTATCTATCTATCTATCTATCTATCTATCTATCTATCTATCTATCATCCATCCATCTCTCCATCTCTATATTAATCTATCCATCTACCTTTCTATCCATCCATCCACCCATCTATCTACTATCGATCTTTCTGTCTATCCATCAATCCATCCCTCTATCCATCCATCCCTTCCTCCCTCTTTGAATGGCATTGGTGGCTCAGTGGTAGAATTTTACCTTCCATGCAGTAGATTTGAGTTTGATCCCTAGCATATGCACCTCATGTGCACACATGATCCATCTACCAGTGGAGGCTAAGGTGTTTCTATAATGCTAAACAGCTTTCAGCAGAAGCTTCTAGACTCCAGATAATGTAAACCCTGTGGATCCAAATAGTCACAGCTGCAACTGATATTGGGATGGTGTAAACCTGGGGCATTTTGTTCCATTGGGTATGGGGTCACAATGTGTTGGGAGCCAACTCAATGGCAGGTAACAATATCTATCTATATTATTATATACTTGATTTTTTTGTTAAATAAAAATTAACAAAGAAAAAACCAAAGAACAAAGGAACAGAAAACCAAATTACTTTTAGGTTCCACTTATATGAGAAAACCATGGTTAATATTTTGGTGTGTAAACTTCATCCTTTTTTGTTGTTAAGTGCTGTCGAGTCAGTTCTGACCCATAGTGACCCTGTATAGGGTTTCTAAGGAGTAGCTGGTGAGTTTGAACCACTGACCTTGCAGTTCAAATGGCTTTGCAGTCTGGCACATTAACCCACAGTGCCACCCCAGGACTCCTCATCCTCTTATATGTGTATATAAAATGTGTCTTTTTTTCTTTCCTATCCATTTTAACAAATGTGATTGTGTGGTAGGTAATACACTATTAAGTAACCTGTTTCTACTAATCACCTAAAAAATTATTCTGATATAATTTTAAAGACTATATAGTAAGTATCATGAATACTTACTATATAATTAAAGATCAAAGACCACAGCCTTCAGTATGGATTGCATCTCAATGTAAAGAAAACAAAAATCCTCGTCACTGGGTTAACATTCTTATCGATGGAGAAAATATTGAATTTATCAAGGACTTCATTCTCCTTGGATCAACCATTAACACTCATGGAAGCAGCAGTCAAGAAATCAAATGACATATTGCATTAGGCAAATCTGCTGCACAAGACCTTTTTAAAATGTTGAAGAGCAAAGCTTGAGGACTAAGATGTGCCTGACCCAAGCCATGGTATTTTCATTAACCTCGTATGCATGTGAAAGCTGGACAGTGAATAAGGAAGACCATAGAAGAATTGATGCTTTTGAGTTATGGTGTTGGAAGAGAATATTGAAAGTACTATGGGCTGCCAAAAGAACCAACATATCTGTGTTGTAAGTAGCGCAGTCAGAGTGTTCCTTGGAGGCCAGGATAGCAAAACTTTCTTTCATACTTCAGACATATTGTCAGGAGGGACCAGTTGCTGGAGAAGGATATCATGTTTGGTAAGGTGGAGGGTCAGGAAAAAGAGGGAGACCCCCCCAGTGAGATGGATTGGCAAAGTGACAGCATCAATGGGCTCAAGTGTGGCAACAATTGTGAGGTTGGCCCAAGACTGGGCAGTGTTTCATTCTGTTGTGCATAGGGCTGCTATGAGTTGGTACCGACTCAATGGCACCTAACAACAACATTTAGTCATAGGGATGTCATTTATGGAAAGTAATTTATTTGACTATTATTCTATTGTTGTTGGACTTCTGGTGTGGTTCTGTAGGATTAGCACTAGACTTTGAGTCACAAGGTTGGCAGTTCAAACCTACCAGCTGCTCCTCAGAAACCCTATACATGTTCTCTATAAATCAGAACCAACTGGATGGTCCTTAACAACAACAACATCCTATTGTTGGAAATTTAGTTGCTTCTGGTTTTCACTTTTAAGAAACAATAACACCATGAATAACCCTGGGGCCAATTTTGCTCATTCCATTGATCATTGACTCAGACTGAATTCCTATAATGGAATTGCTTATTGAAGACTCTTGACCATTTTTATGATTTTGGTAAGCTGTGCTAATTATTCTTTGGAGAATTGTTTGATTTGTGATTTTACTTGGAGGGTGTGAGAGTGCTCAAAAATGAATCTCCTAAGGAAGAAGAAGAGTTACCACATGCAAAGCTTAGTCCTTTGATTATTTATGTCAGAGTTCAGGTTGTGGTCTTTATTGTGACAGTAGATAGTTTGTAGTGGAAAATGTGGTTATGGGAAAAGTGCCAAACATGATTTAATTAAATTATATTGTGTAAATGTTCCTTAAGCCCTTATTATGAACTTGGACTCTGTTGGTGTTTGGTGGTTTGTGAAGATGAGTGTGATGTGAAATAGTGTATGGCGTTATAAAGGGATACAAACCCATACACACCCATAAACATACGATAGAGGGAAGAGTTTTGTCTTAATACATGACTCATACAGATTAGAGCAGAGGGTGTAATAAGTGAATGTTTTCTTGGAAGATAATAGCTTTGAGATGGACTTCCAAAGACAGATATTATTTTAAAAGATGGAGATCAGAAGACCATAAATATGCATGATAAGAGGACCAAAGGCTAGAATTATTTATGGAATGTTGAGCAGTCTAGCAAAGGGTGCTAACCATCATGCTAAATACTTTGAAGTTTATTCTAGTGGGAAAGCTACTCCCTGGGTATTCCTGGTTTCTTCTCTTTCATTAAATCAGGTGACCACTTACAACAGGGTAGAATGTATCAGTTCAGAGGGATGCAGTGTTATGAAAGAGAAAGTAGAATAAACAGGAGTGTAAATAGAACTTGAATATTACAGTGAAGGACAGACAGAGCAAAGCAAAGGCCATTCTTGGTATTTTGAGATATTTAGAGGACTTCCTTATGGCACAATAGTGACTTGTTAACCAAAAGGTCAGCAGTTGAAATCCATCAGCTACTCCTTGGGGGATAGATGTGACAATCTGTTCTCATGAAGATTCCATCCTTGGAAGCCATATGGTGTAGTTCTGCTCTGTCTTACAGGGCTCTCTGAGTTGATGGCAATGGGGCTTTGGTTTAGAGGACTTCTGGGTGGCTTTGTGGCAATAGTGATAACCACTATTGAGTAACTAGTTTGAATTATGGTATTGGCAGAGAATATTGGCTATCTGCCAGAAGGATGAAGAGAATATGTCTAGTGGTAAGTAGATCCAGAATACTCTTTAGATGCCAGAATGGCATTTTTTATTTTGCTTACCTTGGACATGGGTTCAATTGATGGAGAAGGACATCATGTTTGCTAAAACAGAGGATCAGTGAAAAAGAAGAAGCACCTCAGTGAGTTGCATTGTTCCAGTGGCTGCCGGGATGGGCTCAAACGCAGCAACAATTGTGAGGATGGTCCAGGACGGGGCAACGCTTCTTTCTGTTACATATACATAAGGTCCTTTGAGTTGGCGCTGATTTGATGGTCCCTAACGACAGCAGTATGTGCTAGATGTTTTCCTATCATTTCACTGAATTTCATAACAGTGCTATCAGATAGGAAATTTTGAATCCTATTTTATTAAAAAAATATGGCTAAATATTAATAAGGTCATGTGACTTGTCCAATAAAACAGTTTGCAAATTATAAGGCTGGACATGAAACTCTTATCTTCTAGAATGCTTGCTCTTTCTAGTGCTTGACACTGGGTGGGTCTCT
>NW_006408619.1:4812007-4818116 GCF_000296735.1 Chrysochloris asiatica
CACATTAGCCCACACAGCACCATACCACATTGAACTTACATGGCTCATTAAGTGTATCTGAATAGCGGAAGGCAAAAGGGTAAGTTGTGTTTGCTTTTAGGGAGGTTAAACTTTAAAAAGAAAAAATATATATATAGAGAGAGCGGTGCTGCTAGAAATAAGCCCAAAGTTCTGTTATATGTTTTCAACCATATCCTTTTTCAAAGCTTCAGAACTCCTGTGTTAAGAGAAGAGATGTATTCTTGACCCATAACAGATGAGTTAACTTACTTGGGTAATACATTTATAATCCTTTTTCTCCTTGGGGTAAAGATGCAGTACAAATATAAAATAATAACATGGCCAAACATCAAGCACTTCTTGAAAGTCCAGGTGTTATTTGAGGCTTAATGAATTTGTGTTAGAAAAATTTTCAGAGATCCCAATTGAAGAGAGCTACAGAACATAAATAGTTATTAATTATTAATATTATCGACTCCTGCCTAGAGTCATGGAGATTGATGGCCTCTGCATGTTTTAGTCCCAAGAGTGCAGCTGCACATGTCAGTCCTTAGAAGGATTAATTCTACAGTGCAGTTATTCACAATGTGTTCTGAATAAGCTATTTTCACATGCCTCCTCTTTTATCTAGTGCCTCTTGGTGTTCATGATGAAAACAAACTGTACTAAAATCTTGTCTGGACCCTTGTGCCCTATACTGAGAAGCAGTGCTAAGAAACATCACTGGATTTTGTCTTGCCTACATAAAATAATCAGGTGATGATGAAATTGAAGAATTCTACCAACTTCTTTAGTCTGAAATCGATCAAATATGCAATAAAGATGCATTGTGGATTTATTGCTGATAGGAAAGCAAAGATTGAAAACAAAGAGGATCTATAGTTGGAAAATATGGCCTTGGTGATAGAAATGATGCTGGATCCAGCATGATAGATTTTTGTAAGACCAACAATATATTCATATCAATTACCTTTAAATAAAATAAATAAACAAAAAAACACACTAAATGCTATTAATATCCATATAAGGCACCCTGGTAGTATAATGGGCTGCTAACCGCAAGGTCAGCTGTTTGAATCTGCCAGATGCTCCATGGGAGAAAGATGAGGCTTTCTTCTCTTGTAAAGGTTTACAATCTCAGAAACCTCACACAGGGTCGTCATGAGTCAAAATTGACTCCATGGCACATAACCACTACCACCACTGGAATACACCTAGACTTCACCAGACAGCCTACATAGGAATCAAATTGACTACATCTGTGGGAAAAGACAATTTAAACCTCAGTTGTTCACATACTACATAAGCCTGAAACTGAAGAAAATTAAAACAACTCCATAAGAGCCAAAACATGAACTTGAATGTATCACACCTGAATTTAGAGATATTCTAAAGAACAAATCGGGTCAGATAAAAAGAGGAAGACCCCGAGCGAGATGGATTGGCCAAGTGGCAGCATCAATGAACTCAAGTGTGACAACAGCAGTGAGGTTGGCCCAGGATTGGACAATGTTTTGTTCTGCTGTGCATAGGGTTGCTATGGGTCAGTACTGACTTGATAGCACCTAAGAGCAACAACAAAAAAGAACAAATTTAATGCATTAAACACTAATGACTGAAGACCAGAAGAGTTGTGGGGTGACATCAAAAACACCATACAGGAAGAAAGCAAAAAGTCATTAAGGAAGAAAAGGCCAAAACGGATGTCAGAAGAGAATCTGAAAGTCGTTTCTGAGCACAGAGAAGCTAAAGGGGCTAGAAAAATAAAAAAGGAATTAAAAAAGAAAAAGAAACATTGCCATCTTGTCAGTTTTGACTTATAGGTAGACCAGAACTCCTCTATAGGGTTGCCACTGTAAGATAAGCACTGGACTGTTAACCACAAGATGGGCAGTTCAAACCCACCAGCTTCGTCTCAAAAACCCTATAGAAGTTTGCTATGACTCAGAACCAACTCAGCGGCAATTCACAACAGCAAATATCTTTACAGAAATAGACAACCACATATTTCTCCCATGGAACAACTGGTGGGTTCAAACTGCATACCTTTGGGTTCTCAGCCAAGCCCCATCTGGACACCCTGAGGAACACACTGATTTGGTCTGTATATAATCTATTTAGATCAACATTTTGATAGATTATATTAATTTGAATATCTTAATCACTCCAACAGTGATTCAGCAGCCAAACCAAAACAAGGTTCTTCAGTTTCATGATTACCTCAAGGAGAAATGGGGAGAAGTTGGTGGCTAACAACTAACAACTTAATACAATTCACTGTCTATTGTCACTGGCTACAGAACACAAAGGCAATATTTGGGTAGAATGGTTCAATTGAATGGCATGCCAAAAGTGATTACAGAGAAGTTTCATTGATTTTTGAGACACAAACATTTAGCTGTTAAAATAAACAAACTTCTGTATCCCTACAATTACTGCTTGCCAGTGCAGATGCAGCTTAAATAAATCCCTGCTCATCTTGAATGCTGTGATGATGTCTCCAAATGATGCCTCCTGCTATTTTATCCAGGGAGGGACCAGTCAGGATTCAGCTGAATGGTTGTGTGACAATGTCCTCCTTACTTTCCAGGGGAAGTTTGAAGGACATTTCCAATCAGGTTAATGAGAACCTGCTGACTCAGAGCTGAAATGAGTTTGTTTACATATCTTCCCCCTTGTCTATCCATGGAAGAGCCATTCAATTTCATCTGGCAGCCAATCACAGTCAGCCAGTGCAACATCTGGCTTGAGCAGCTGCCAAGAGAGGAAGCACAGTCTCTGCCCCTCAAGCAAGTAGCAAGTGTGTGTAATTGAGAACCCATAATTGCAAGAATGCACAGACTTTGGCAGAAAGAGTGAGGGCAAGCTGGGAGGAGATGGGGAAGCAGGAGCAGCTATTGTGTGGAGCACTTTGGAAGCGAAGCACTTCTAATCCACTCCAAGTTGGAAAGAATTATGCAGGAGCAAGATATTTCATTTTCATCTGTACATCTGCTGAGATGTTATTGTAACACGTGTCCAGTGATGCACTGTGCCTCTTAATTAGATGAGAGTGAGGAAACATAAATAAATCCTAATATTCCCCCAAGGGAGTGTGGTGGCTGTGTAGGATAAGCACTGGACTGTGAACCACAAGAACCACGGTTCAAGCCTACCAGCCTCTCTGCAGAAGAAAGATGAGGCTTTTTGCTCCTGCAAAAATGTATAGACTCAGAAACCCTAAACAAGGGGCTATGAGTCCAAATCTACTCATCAGCACTTAACAACAACACTTTCCCCAGACTGAAAGTTCAAAGACCATTTATGAAAGTAGGACATACTATTTGACTCTATGCCTAAGTCTCCTTTGAGCTTCAATTGAATCTTAAGGAAGCATGTGGCAAATTTAAGAATAGAACTGGCTGCTACTCAGACGTTTTCATGCATCAGGTCCCCAAAGCTTGAATCCTGTGACACCCTTGGTACATTGCAATTGCTGGGTTAGTAGATGCATTTATGGAAGAAACTATTACTGACTTATTTGATAACATCCCAAGGTCTACAAAAACCTTTCTCCTTTCTCCTTTCTCTCCGAGTCTATTTCCTCCAAACTCTTCAACTCTTTGACTTAAACATTATGGAGTCTAGTGAGTTGTTTTGAGAACTCTGTCAAAAGGCTGTGTGAGGTCATATAATAATCTCTGGAAGTGGCTAAAAGGTTTGAGAATTCTCTAGATTGTTCCAGTATACCTGATCTTCCCCACACTGCCCTTCTTAATTAGAAGCACTGTCTTTGACAGATCAATGTATAAATGGCTTGTAAAACCTTTGGGTAACTAACTGTGAACTTCAGTGATCTTTGAGAACTTCTCACAAAGATATCATATGTAAAGTTACAGATAAAATAGCCTGCCTACAGGAGTCTCATGAAGGCCTCCTCTGAGCACAGAGTTTTCTGTTCTACTATATTGATGATCCTGCCAGACTCTTGGTTGGGTCTGCTGACACTATGGTCAGGAAAAGCACAAGAAAGTATTATTTTACTAGAAATTGGTTCTGCAACTTAGCATCTCATGGTACATTGTCTTTAAAAACAAAAACTGTTTATTGAATGCTGGTACTTTGCTAGGAATTGAGATAGAATGGTGAACAAGATAGCCAGAGTCCTTATGGAAAAGAAAATACATGTTCTGAAGTCAATAATAAGGAACTCTGGTGATTTATTCCTGGGAAGACAGGAGCTAATCCATGGAAAAGAAGAGGCAGCCATGGAAAAGGTACAGTGCAGTCAGACGGAATATCATGTCCACTGGTCCTGAGGCAGGAAAATAATTTGGCTTGTTTGAAGAACTAAACTAAATAAGAGTGACCCTCAGGTATAGATGCTTCCTGAGAAATAGACTTTGAGGCAGGGATTTGTGGGTAGGAAGCGTACTCTTGAGGACCTCCAGGGGCAAGCCTATGGAGGAGTAAAGGAAGCAGGGTTAGGCAGAGGGAAGAAGTAAATTGTGAGGCAGCAGCAATGGAAGCCTTAGCTGATTCATTAGGGGTTCTGAGTTGAGATAGCCTTTCAGAGACTGTGCGACTCAGACCCAAACCTTTATAAATCTATCTGTGAGTTGCTCCCAGGAAAGGGGCATGGCCTTTGTCAGGGCAGATTGGCTTGTGTGGGCTGAGAGAGTTTCCAGACAGAACTCCACTAAGAACTGTTAGTCACCACCTCTCCTAGTAGGTGGGACATCAATACCTCAGTCCTGCAAAGGAAATTTGAGCTGAGAATTCCCTCACAGCATATAGTGAAGTGGGGTAAAGAGAATGTAGCATGACTCCCTGGTTGCAGTGTGAGGCAGGTACTGTTAGGCAAGGAGTTGGTGGCTCCTGGGAAGAAGTTGGACTTTTGTTTTAAGGGCAATGAAAGGACATTCAAAGGGGTCTGAGCAGGTTTTAATAATTCAATGTGGATATTCATTTTATTTTCCTTTGATGTAATGTACAACAGAGGAAAACATAAGAAAATAGGGATAGGATTATATCAGCAGTTATGGAATAGAAAATTACCCTTCATAAGTGTTTTGATTTTCAAGGTTGCAAAGTTAATAAGTGATGGAAGAATGATTCAGATCTAGGTCTGCCTGGGTCTAAAATTTAAAATATTTTCACCACAAATTGAACAACCAGTATGGAAATACTGAGAATGTTTATGCATTGTGCTGACTGTAACCCAATGTCACTGTACAATTTGTGCAGAAATTGTTAAATGAGAGCTTAAACTGCTGTATAAGCCATCATCCCAAACACATCTCTCCACTACATCATGTTGAACATTTATGGAAAAAACTCCATTATAACAAAAATTATGGAACACCTAAACTTTTGTACAAGTGTATGTGTTTAATGATGAGCACACTCCAGGAAATTGCTTCCCTGATGTGATACATTATCAACTACGAAAAAGGCCAAAGCTCCAGAGAAGAAACAGTCATGTCACACGTGTACCTTTGACACCATTCCCTCTCTCATCCAAATTCTGAGCACTCTTCTGTTCTCTCTGATTCCTTGTATACACCTGACATTGAAATTGATTTTCGGTTGGGATGGGTAAAAGAGTTTTAGACTACAGGAAGTTTTAGCAATAGCAAAGAGGGCTAGGCAGAAGCACAGTAAAAGATGGCCCCTGCTTCTCCATCACAGAGTAAGAATACCAAATGGACCACCTTGAAAAGTACGACCTCAGTGAGGCTCAAATGAAAAGGATGTAGATGAAGTATGTGTGTGCAGTTCTCAGTTTATGTCTCTATGCTCTGTAAAACTATATAAAGCTTTCTTCAACAGATGGTGCTTGTAGAACTGGAAAGTGATATGAAACAGATTGAACCAAGACCTTCACCTCACACCTTATACAAAAATCAACTCAACAAGGATTAAAGACCTAAATGTAAATCCCAGAATTATGAAGGCCATCAATGAGAAAATAGGGACAAATCTGAGGGCACTAATTCAGGGAATACACAAACTACAAAACATTTTGAAAACTACACAAACAAAAGTAGACAAAATAGATGAGTGAGACATATTAAAAATTAAAAATATATGTGCATCAAAAGACTTCACCAGAAAAGAAAAAAGGAAA
>NW_006408619.1:4820383-4821027 GCF_000296735.1 Chrysochloris asiatica
GAAACCCTGTGCAGGGTCGCTATGGGTCGGAACCGACTCGACGGCACTTAACAACAACAACAACAAGTATGTTGCTACAGAATGATGCACTGTACTACCAGGTTGACTGTTCAAACCCAGCAGCTACTCCTAGGAAACCCTATCCAGCGTTGCTATGAGTCAGAACTGACTCACTTGACAACAACAACAGCATATGAAGGAAGAATGTGAATTTATTTTGAATAAATGAATCTGCATGATGGAATGACACTTAGATACAATGCATATCAGTAGGTGACAAACCATGGCTGTGGGCCACACTCAACATTCAACTGTAAGCTAAGAATAAACTTTTTTTTTTACATAGTTGATAAGAATTTAAAGAGGAAGATTTTGTCATCTGCGAACATTATCTTAAATTCAAATGTCAGTGTCTGTAATAGAATTTGATTCCAGCATTGCCATGGCCATTTGTCTTGATCTTGTCTGAGACACTGCAACAGATACAAGGTGACCTGTAAGGTTAAAAGGTCTTCTCTCTGACCCTAGACAGAAAGACTTGTAGATCCTTGGTAGGTAAGAAAAATCCACATAATGTTTATATTGTTGTTGTTGTTGTTAAGTTCCACTGAATGGGTTCTGACTTATAAAGACCCTGTATAGGG
>NW_006408619.1:4832321-4836712 GCF_000296735.1 Chrysochloris asiatica
CAATCCAGTGTTTATCATACAGCACTTATAAACAATAAAATCTCATAAATAGAAGTGTTGTGGTAAAGGATGTTAATGATCTTTTTTCTTATTCAGATGTGGATTAGAGCAGCTCTCCTTAAACTGTGCACAAAGATTACTGTTGTTAAGTGCATTGTAGTCAGTTCTGACTCATAGCTACTATGCATAGGGCTCCTGAGGAGCATTGGCAGCCTTGAACTGTCATTCTTGTGGTTAGCAGTCCAGTACATACCCTACAGCATCACACCAAGACTCCACATGATTACTGGATAGTGTTAAAATACAGAAAGTTAAAATACAGGAATTCAGAAAGTGGAGGTGGGGTCACAGATTCTGCCTTTATAACAAACTCTAGGTGAAGCTAAAACTGCTAGTCCACAGACCACACTTTCTGCAGTAAGGGTTTAGAGGATGCTCTATTTCCCTTCAATATGTGACCATCTAGATGGTTCAGTGATCCACACTTCTTTGGCCCATGGGTTTTTTGTCCAAGGTCTTGTAGTACAGTGATGTAGTTTAGAGCAAAGGTAGGCTCTTGAGTTAGAATTCTGGATGCAAACCCAATTCTACCACCTTACTGCTGGGTATCTTTGGAGAGACTTTCTCTAAACATCACTGCTTTAATTTTGTCTTCTGAAACACTGAGAAAACAAAGTACTTATCCCACAGTTGTGTTGAGGATAAAACAGAAAGTCAATGTACACTGCTAACAATAATGTCTGGAACATATGATTACAATCATTGTTGACAGTACTGTATTTGAACAATTAAAACTATTTAAAAAAATCATTCCTTCCCTAATTGGAGTCCTGGTGTGGTGCTGTAGAATGAAGCACTAGACCACAGGTAGGTTTGAATCTTAAGGCTGGCAATTCAAACTCACCAGCCACTCCTCAGAAACCCTAGACAGGATGGGTATGAGTCTGAATTGATTCAACAATACTTAACAACAACAGTATAAAATTGTTCAAAGTATCTAATTTTTAAATTCAAAGTCTTAATTTTATTTTTAGGGGAAAAATATTTGTCCTTCAATATGCTTTGTATAAATTCCATCACATTGTTTACAGAATTGTTTTTGTATTTTTATGTCATTCTTATGTAGCTCTGTTTTGCGTCTCTATTTCATTTACCTCTCCTCTACTGCTTGAACAAGGAGCTCTGGTAGTGTAGTGGTGATGAATCAGGCTGCGAACTGCAAGGTCAGCAGTTTGAAACTACCAGCTGTTCTGTGGGAGAAAGATGAGGCTTTCTACTCCCTTAAAGATTTACAGCCTCGGAAATCCTGTGCAGGGTCACTGTGAGTTGGAACCAACTCCACGGCACATAACCACCACTACCTACTGCTTGAACAAAAAGGATTTTCAATGTGATACTTTAGTCTGAAAATGTAACTTGCTTATTAGGTCAAAGTTGCATATTGCCTTGGACAGAAATAGAGATGAGACAGTGTGACATGATATGTCTCTTATCAGCCAAGCAAGGGTAATAATGCCTTTCCCAGGGGAATGCCAGATCTCAGAATCTCCTTACAACTGCCAATCAGTCTGATATTGCTGACCTTAGGCTTGTAGGTTCTTAGAGCAGATTCATCTATCTTTATGAGGTTCAGAATAATATTACTCATTTTCTTCTTTGGAATACCCACCCTGAACATCCAGACTGGCTCAGTCCCCTCTTCTGTGCTTCCACTATACCCCGAGCACATGTCTCACTTGTGAATCAACTGACCTGCCTTTTCCCTCATCAAACAATGAATGCCTCATTGAAGGGTACTGTGCACTATTTGGGGAATCCTGGTGTGGCAATGTGGGGTAATGCACTGGACCACAAAGTCGGTTTGAACTGTAAGGTAAGCAGTTCAAATTCCCCAGAAGCTCCTTGGAAACCCTATACAGGGTTGCTATGAGTCAGAACCAATTCAGTGGCACTTAACAGCAACAACAATGTGCTATTCAGAGTCCTGGTTGGCACTGTGGGATAACCTTGTGGGAACCACAAGGTTAGTGGTTCAAACTCACAAGCCACTCCTTGGAAACCTTATACAGGGTCACTGTGAGTCAGAACCGACTCGATGGCACTAAAGAATACCAATGTACTATTCAGCATCCTCTTTTCAGGGTTCTCTATAATTACTGGATCATAATAAGTACTTGTTAAGCACAAGATGACACTTGTGGAATGCCTTATGCCACATGGAAATGACTGAATAAATTTTCTTCTCCTGAAGGTATCATCCTATTTCTGTTAATCCAAACTGCAAACCTTACCATTTATTTCAGTTCCTTGTAACCATTAGCTCTACATATAGTTACCAAGTCTTAGTAGTTTTTTTTCCCTTATTTAACATTCCTTCTTTCATGTCATATTGACATGACTTTCATCAAGTTTTGCTGAGTTATAAAACCCTATGGAGGGTCGCTATGGGTTGGAATTGACTCAACAGCACTTAACAACAACAACTAGACATTTGCCTTTTGTTTTCCATTCAGTCTTTCCTCCATCAGGATATTTACTTTTAATTTTAAAACACCAGTATGGATGCACTATTCTCTTATTTAATGGTCATCAAGCTGCAAGTTTAATGTAAATATTCCTGAGCTCTGAGCCCAAAGACATACAGACACAGAAGCTGAGTCTCAAGTTCAAAACCAAAAACAAACCCAGTGCCATTGAGCCAATTCCGACTCATAGCATCATTCAAGGGCAGACTAGAATCATTCAAGGGCAGACTAGAATCACCATAGGGTTTCTGAGACTGTGCAGGAATAGACCATTTCCTGAATCTTTACAGGGGTGCACTATTTCATCTTTCACCCATAGAGCAGCTGGTAGTTTTTAATGACCAACCTTTGGGCTAGCGGTCCAACACTTAACCCACTGTGCCACCAGGATTTTTTTTTTTTTTAAGATGGTTCCCAGGTGGTTTGTGTATACTCAGATTAGGGAAGTGCTGAGCTAAACCAATTTTTTTCAAGCTTCTCTTCAGTACTTTCCTACTTGTTTGTTCAAATGCTAATTCACAGGCTTCCTCCTATAGTCTCAGATTCAGGCAAAATAAGTGAAAGCTAGTTTCTGTATGGTCAGAGCCTTTCCATATCTCCCACCCCAAGAGATTCTGATACAGGTGGTCAGTAGAGCCACATTTGAAACATCCTGGTCTATAGGCCTAAATTCTTCAGAATCATAATCAAAGTTTTTCACACCACCCTGATCTAAATTCCTCTTCCCTTCTATTTTAACTCTATATATTATACCTTTGGGGAAGGCAGAATCACATAGTAGCTACGAGGTTGAGCACTGGCATCACACATGTTGTCTGTCTCCATTAAGTTGTCCTCTAACTCATGACAACCCATGCACAACAGAATGGAACATTACCCTTTGTTCATGATAAGTTGATGATTGAACCGTTATGATCCATAGGATTCCATTGACTTGTTTTTAGAAGTGGATCACCAGGTCTTCTTCCTTGTTCTTCACAGTCTGGAAGTACCACTGAAATCTATTCAACACCATAACAATTTCCACCAACCGATGGGTAATTGGTGTACATGAATGTATTAGCTGGGGATCAAGCACAGGTTTTCTGCATGGAAGACAAGAATCATACCATTGAACCATCATTGCCCTTTTGGTATCCCACATGCTGTTAGATGCTGTTTGGTGTCATCAAGTACATTTCAGTTCATAGAAACCCAATGTTGTTATCGTTGTTGTTAAGTGCCGTCAAGTTACTTTAGACTCACAGTGACCCCATATAGGGTTTTGGAGGCTGTAAAATTTGGGGGGAGTAAAAATCCTCATCTTTCTCTGGAAGAGCAGCTGCTGAGGTCGAATCACTGACCTTGTGATGAAAACACCAGTATTTATCCTACAGAAGTCACAGTGCTCCCAGAACTCCCGTGTACAACTGAACAAAAGTCTGTCTGATCCTGAAGAGCTGTCCCATTGCTGCTATGCAACTACACAAGAATAAATGGACAAACCCCTTGTCATGCAATTGATTCCAACTTATAGCACCCCTATACTGACCCTGGTGGTGGTTATGTGCCACGGAGTCAGAACTGACTCATAGCGACCTTGTACAGGGTTCCATAAATCTTTACAGGAGCAGAAAGCCTCATCTTTCTCTCGCGGAACAGCTGGTAGTTTTGAACTGCTGACCTTAAGGTTCACAGTCCAATTCATAACCAATATGTTACTAGAACTCCCTATGTGTTGTTAAAGTCAGTTGTGACTCATAGCAACCTAGTATAGGATTTCCGAGGAGTGGCTGATGAGTTTGAACCATGGACCTTGTGTTTCAAACTGGGCCTGTGCTTATCCTTCAGCACCTCACCAAGACTCCTATTATTGTTGGTAAGTGC
>NW_006408619.1:4838197-4851833 GCF_000296735.1 Chrysochloris asiatica
TGAATTTTATCTCAAGGATTACTATTCCCTCAATGTAACTACACCCTTCCACTTCCTCCCTATCTTTCCCATTTCTATTCCTCCTTCTTTCCCAATCTTTCAGAATTTTGTCTAAAATACTGCCCTTTTGATCTCAAATCATTGGCCATTTCTATGGTGTGTGTGTCTCACTAACGTTCCCACCTGCCCCACCATATTCCTATATACTGTTGGGCTGAACACAGAGATCAGTTGCAAAGCTAAAGGGTGACCAAGACCCATAGTGTCAAGGTTCCACCATCTCCATCTGACCAGTAAACCTGATCTTTTTCGTACATAACATTTATGTTCTCCCCTTTATGCAGCCTACTAGATGCTTCCTTCCATTTCATTTCAGTTCCTGAGACTCAAAAGTTACTACTTATTTTTTTTCCACGGAACTAGTCAGGGTCCTTGGTTTCTCAGTGCTCTGTGACTCTTGCCTTTCAGTTAGCCCTTGGTTTGCCAATACTTTCCTGCATTAACCTGTAGGTTTTTCTGACCTTCTTGAATTGTCACCAGCTGTATTATATAATCATAAAGGAAAAGTGAATGGTCACAATCTACAGCATTTATTCAGAAACCAACTCAGTCCACCAGAAATCCTTGCTTTTCATACTGTAACTCTTTTCTTAAAAAAAGGACTTTTCTTTCTCCAAAAGTAGCTGGTCAGCCCCTGGAAGCTGAAGTGATGTCCTAGTCCTGTGGTGCCGACAGTGCAGTTAACTCCATTGCCAGAGTATGCGATGGTGATGAAAAGAATCCTTGCTGAGTAATATGATTTAACATGATGTCCTAAACTCTTCAGAAACAGCTTTGTATTGGGTAATATTAATGCAGAAAATAGGTCTTAAAAAAGTACATAGAAATCCAAATGGCCTTGGTAATGAAATGGGCTTAAATTCATAAAAGGAAAGCTCTGATTTTTTTTTTTTTTTTTTAAGGAAAAGTGTCTTCAATCTAAAGGGAGATGAATATTCAGTTGACCAGAAGACCCATACTCATGCCAGATAGCAAGGCTAATGTATGTAGGTGACTTCTCAATCTCAACTGTAAAGAACCCCAGTAGATGAAGACTGTGGGAGAGAGAAGAGATTTACAGTCTTGGAAACCCTGTATCACGTTGATCTAAGTGGGAATTCACTCAATGCAGTGGACTTTTGTTTAGGGTGATGAACATTATTTTTCCTCCGGTTGTCACAGAACTCATCCAGCAATGCTGCCCTGAAAGGAGCCAAACCTAGTTGTTTAGAATGAAGTTTACGAACTGATGACTCTTGGACAAGAGGAGAGGCCAGAAGCCAGCTTAATGGAACACCATGTTTTGAGCCTGAATAATCATTGCAAGAACACTGGTTTACAAAGCACGTCTGTGTGACGTGAAGGGGTCTCAAAAGTGTTTGGATAGGTTCCAAGTTCTCTTTCCCTGAATATTGCTAAATGAATGAGTTTTACCTGATCTAACCAGTGCACATACTTCATTAATCTGAACTTTTTCACTTAGTCCTTATTTTGGTTTCTGGTCATATTTGTCCATAATTTTAGTTGTGGTGTTTCAACTAAACAACAGCTGGAAGTTGACAGCAACCCAGCTGCAGTCTGCTAGAGGAAACACTTAAGCTCCTAAATGTATAAAAATGATAAAATGACTAGACATATAAGTTTCTAATTGCAGCCAGGATTCTGCAGCTGGGAAGTCACTAGAAGATATATATTCTGTGCTATAAGCCACCAATCATGCACTCCACCCCAACTGAAAAGTGCTTCCCAATCCTCCACCCCCAAGATTGTTGCCAAAATGTGCAGTCTGCTTCCAGCTTCCTATCCATTTTCAATTCTCATTAGGGTCTGACCCAGCTCTATTTCTGCAAATCCATCCGTGGACTGAACCAAGGATGTAGATCAGTGGAAGTTTGAATGGAGCATGATAATATTGTAATACTGAGGGATAAGACATATGCAGACTTAGGATGGGATTCATGGGACTCACAAATACAGCCCTCAACCCAACACTGCCAACAACACAACACCAGACTCATGATCCATACAAGAGTCTCTTGTTTTCACTCTTCCTCTTTTATTTTCCTCCCTGTAAGAAAGACACTGGGGCCTTCAGAAGCGGGAAGGAGAATCAAATTCCATTAACAGCCCTAGGCCAATTCCTAAGAGGTAGAGGTTAGATATGTCTCCATCCTCCCACCCGCTTTACCAATTATGACACCAACCATCCCTCCAACCACATTCTCTACTTCTCTACTGGTCTCAATAATTAATTGCAATGGCCTCCTCAAATTCACAGATGACAGTCATGATTATAGGATTTATTAGGAGAGTTAACAGGTTAACAGAGCATTCAGGATCAGAAATGCTCAGGATCAAGTTCTTTGGTCAGGGGGCCTCTTCTCAGCCTATCCTCAGACACACCTCTCTCAGCCTCTCAGCCATGAGGTCCCTTGGGCGTTGCTTTGCTCAGACAACGTTACAACGTTCCTTTAGCGCTGCCTTTTTTAGGCAGCAGTCATAGTACTCCTTGGAGGCCACGATGGCCAAATTTCGTCTCTCATACTTAGGACATAATGTCAAGAGGGACCAGTTTCTGGAGAATGATATCATGTTTGGTAAGGTGTAGGGTCAGAGAAAAATAGGAAGACCCCAATGAGATGGATTGGCAAAGTGGCAGCATTGATGGACTCAAGCGTGGCAACAGTAGTGAGGTTGGCCCAGGATCGGGCACTGTTTTGTTCTGCTGAGCATAAGGTCGCTATGGGTCAGTACCAGCTCGATGGCACCTAACAACAACAACAACAAAAAGGTCCATAGGACATTCTACTCTGCCATAAGCCTCAACCTGAAGATGCGCAGCCCTAGCTCTGTGGGTTAGTAAACATAGCTCCTTCAATTAAATGCCTGGAGCTACCCTACTCCACAAGTGAGCTTTCTGCCTGAAGAAAGGAACTTTTATATTCCTTGACCCACCACTCTGCCTGGTGCTCTGGGTGTCACTTCTTGTGCTGCTGCTTCTGCTGCCGTAAATTCTCTGCACTTCTCTGGTGTCACAATTGTCTGTCTGCTAGATCAACAATATTCACCACGCAGGAGTCTTGGGGCTGAAAGAACTCCCTCTATTCCTCGATCATCTTTCTTGATAGTAGTGAGACCTCCTTTTAGTTTCTGAGATTGTTCCGTTTAAATCCAGTAGGAATGGCAAATTGACCAAACCCTTGTTAGATTACAGTAGACGTCATTTACATTTTCTCACCCATTCACTTGGTTAGAAAAGTTATGTCAACGAATTCATTACACCACACTCCTCTACTTCATTTGTGGCAGAAAAAACAAAACAAAGAGATGGGACACTGTCTCTAGAAATATTGAACATAATCATTAGAAGAAAGACGAGGATCGAATGTAATGGAGGAAGAAGAGAGACCTGCTTGTCTCCTTCTTCGTCTTCCCCTCCTTTCTATATCCTGTCCTTTCCACCATCAACTGCCACAAATCTTCGCCCCTGTCTGTCACACCTATTCCAATAATTGTGGTGGTGGTTATGTGCTGTGGAGTCGGTTGTGACCCATAGCAACCCTGTACAGGGTTTCTGAGGCTGTAAATCTTTACGGGAGCAGGAAGCCTCATCTTTCTCTCACGGAACAACTGTAAGTTTCGAACTGCTGACCCTGAGGTTAGCAGCCCGATTCATAACTACTATGCTACCAGAGCTCTTATTCCATTAATGGCAAGGTGTTATTTGAACTTATTTTTCAGCTTCTCTCTGAAATAGTTAAAATTTTCTTTAAATTTGTAGCAGAAATTTCACATGTTACGCTAAGGGCTTCACAAAGTTTTTGAAAATATTCCACTATCTTTTAACTCCATTCTTTTAATAATTTTTTTGAAGCCCCCTTATATAACCATTTTCTCTCTACAGTTGGATTTTCAATTACGTGGTGTAGATATGACTGGATATAAAAATCTGAGCAAACCAATGACTTTTTCATTTCCTGGGGTACTGAGTTTTAGTCTCTGGGGCCAATTAGTCTTAATAACAGAAGGACTGCCGTTATTGAGGTAAAAGGGTGTGTGAGAAAGGAGGCCAAGGAAAGAAAATATATCTTGGACAGTCTAAACTTTCATCTAGACAGATTGTAAGGCCAATGGCATACATGCTGTAACTGTTGTTAAGTGCTGTCAAGTCATTTCTGACTCATAGCAACTCTGTGTAGTTTCCAAGGAATGACTGGTAAGTCTGAACCCCTGACCTTGGGGTCCAAACCAACCTTGCATCCTAGTGCTTATCCTGCCTCAACACAATGGGATTCCAAATGGCACTACATAGTCCTGGCTTATTCATTGTTATATACTAGACCCAAAGCGCCACGGGGCTTCTTAGACCATCATCTGATGGGGGCAGATTGCCAAGTCTTTTCCCATGGAACAACTGTGTGGGTTCAAGCCTCGGACATTTCAGTTAGCAATAGAGTGCTTAACCACTGCACCACCAGGATTCCTGGAGCTCTAGAATGCCTTACACTTTTTTATGTTTTTAATGAGTGCCCACACATATCATCTTATGTGTTAATGACTTGTCATTTTTTATGCACTTTCATGAATGAGCCAGAGAGCATCAAAGTAAGTACATAACTTGAACTTGAGTTTAAACTGAAAGAACAATGGCATAGACCTTTGGATCTATTATCCCCATCTGACCTCTTGGGGCCTAGATCATGAATAAATAAACCACAGCCCACAAAGCAAAACTAGCCAGGAGCCTGTTTTTGTAAATAACAATTTGCTGCAGTACACCATGCTTTTGCCTCCATACTGTGCTTTTGCTCTTCAACAATAGCATTGGCTGGTTATGAGGGACTATCAGGCCCACCCAAAGAAACAAGCAAACCTGTTGCTGTAGTCTGTCCTGACTCATGCTGAGCCCATGGACCACAGAGTGGAATTGCTCCACAGGCTTTCTTGGCTGTGATCTTGGTAGAAGCAGGTTGCAAATGTTTACTTCCATGCATGGCTCTTCTGGGTGGGTTCAAACTTCCAACTTTTGGGTTAGTTGCTGTTGTTGTTGTTGTTAAGTGCCATCAAGTCGATACCGACCCATAGCGACCTTGTTGTTGCTGTGTGCCGTGGAGTTGGTTCCGACTCATAGCGACCCTGTACAGGGTTTCCGAGGCTGTAAATCTGTACGGGAGCAAAACTCCTCATCTTTCTCCCGCAGAACAGCTGGTAGTTTTGAACTGCTAACCTAACGGTTCACAGCCTGATTCGTAACCACTATGTTACCAGAGTTCCTTTATGCACAATTAACTCAAATCATTCATACCACCAAGAGACCTGGTTAGGCTCACAAAGTCTAAATTATTTACTATCTTATCCTTAATAGAAAAAGCTTGCCAAGCTTTGGTCTGGATTATTGAGAAACATTCATTTAACACATTTAAAAGATACTGGTAGTGGCGGGTACGTGCTATGGAGTCAGTTCTGACTCATATGGATCCTGTACAAGGTTTCCAAAGCTGTGAATCTTTACAGGAGCAAAAAGTCTCATCTTTCTCCCATGGACCAGCTGGTAGCTTCAAACTGCTGACCTTGACGTTAGTAGCCTGATTCGGAACCACTACGCTACCAGAACTCCTTTTAAAGGGTACTAGAAAAAATCGATATGACTCTTGATTGTTGTCTTTTGTAATCAGTGATCAATGTAATACACTTTGAAAGGAAGAGTAGGAGCTAAGAGGGAGAAAGTAAACAAAGAACCACATGGAATCATGTTCTTCAGGCAACACATGGGTAAGAGTTGTGGTCGAGTAACCCAAATTTATTTTATTCAACTCATGGTGATAGCTCAAAAACTGATTGTTCCTCATGACAGCTGTGATATTCCACTGAGCCCTCCAAGCTTCCCTTCTTATCTCACAGTTTCTGTGATTCTTACACTTCAGAAGTCACTCCAGATGCAGCTTTGCTGAAAGTAACATAATTAGGTATGGGTGCCTCCCCTCACTCCTCCATCATCCACTGAGTGGGTGCAGTCTGCCTTCACTCTGAGAATCTAATGTTTTCCCTAGTGGAATGCTGAGTACACCGAACATATGGGACCTCTCACACCTGTAGGCATTTTAACAATTTCCTCTGATGAATCCATTTGTAACCCTCTGCTCAGTTACATGAAAGAATTCTTTGTTTTGTAGCCTCTAGAAGATTTTGCTGCATAAGAACCGGAAGTCTTGAGCCAACTGTTTATCTGTGGGGAAACTTTGCATATGGATTATTTTTACTTTGATAGGATTGGGTGAAGTTTTATACAAGATACTTTCATTTATCTTTATGACAACACCAAGATTCTAGAAAAGGTCCACCAGAACTGTCCTTCTACTATTTTTTTGCAACTGCCATCTAGCCTCATTGTTTTAGTAACTATGGTACAGATAAGGAAGCTGAATACAAACTAGTGAAGTGAAATCCTGCAAACAAGAGAATATTGGTTATCCTGCTTCTGAGAGGCCCCACCTATATAAAAACAGCATGGATAGTGGACTAAGACGTCCTGAATTCCCACACACTTCCACAACCTACAAGCTCTGGAATTTTGGCTGACTTAACTTACATCGCTGAGTCCTAGTTTCTTTTTCTATGAGAGCTGGATGATCACCGTATTACCAGTCTCATGGGATTCTCCTTATTCCAATCAGAATTCTGTTGAGCATTTATTATGAGGCATGCTATTTGTCTAGCACTGTGGTTGTACAGAAATACAACTATGTTTTTTAAATAAACGAGTTTATAGTGTATTAAGGAGTCAGACACACAGAGGTGATTTCAACATAATTTGTTATGGATCATACTGGGTATGACTAGGTTCTAAAGTGATTCAGAAGATGGATATTTTGCGCAAACTGAGTAAGGAAAACATTCTTTAAGCCTCGATATCTGAGTTGCGTATTTGATTAGGGTGATGAAGCTAAAGTTGAAGGGAAAAGTTACGTGGCTGATGGGCATAACACGGGATAGGAGAAGCAGAGGAACATGAAACAGTTTTGTGTATGTGGAAATACTCCATGAGCTTTGACAGTATTTGATCACAGAAAGAAAGCTAGGCAATGTCAGAGTTTGTAGCTAGAAGTTCATGCATGGACTAGACCAAAAAGAACTTTGTAAATCTTGCTAAGAAGGCCCAACTTGATGCAGATAGTTACTGATACCCAGTATAATGTTAGGCAGGTGTATGATACCACAACCACACTGCCTCTTTGAGTGAACACTCATCTATTATGTGAATCACTACTTCCAAGAGGTAAGCTTTAAAGCTAAGAGACCACTCTCCATATCTCCTGGGAAGAACTGGAACTGTGGCAGAGAGAGTGTGAAGGGCAGTTTTTTTCATTACAGGAGAGATGGTTTGTGGTGGGTAAAGAAGAGATCTATGCTTATCGTGAAGAGAAATCGCTTGTAATGAATCAGAATCCGCTCACAGGCAGTGGGTTTGGTAAACATTTCTGGGTGGTGCAAATGGCTTGCCCTGTTCAAAACTACCAGGGGTTCCGTGGAAGAAAGATGAGGCTTTCTGCTCCCATTAAGATTTACAGCCTCAGAAACCCTGTACAGGGTCGCTGTGAGTAGGAACTGACCCCACAGCACATTACAACAACAACACTAACTTATAAAGGACCTCTTGTAGTGTAGTGGTTCCGACTCAGGCTGCCAACCGCAAGGTCAGGAGTTCGAAACTACCAGCGGTTCCGTGATAGAAAGACGAGGCGTTCTCTTCCCATAAAGATTTACAGCCTCAAAAACCCTGTGCAGGGTCACTATGAGTCAGAACCGACTTCATGGTACTTAACAACAACAACAACAACTAACCTATTATCTCAGCTCATTCCAAATAAATGTGATCCAAAATAGTGAAGCAGTTATCAAACAATATTATTATTATCACAAACAGTTTAAGTTTTGCTGAAGATAATTAAATATCGATCAGGAACTGCCAGAAAGTCAAGACAGATTCCTAAGGGTCCATGGAAGAAGGGATACTATTTCCAACATCACTGAAAGCAGAGAATAACAGAAAGATGTTTCTTCTTTTTGTTGTATGCCATCAAGTCAATTTTGACTCATAGTTACCTTGAAAATGGTTTCCCAAATTGTAAATCTTTCTAGGAGCAAAAAGCCTCATCTTTCTCCTACTGAGCAACTGGTTGGTTTAGCTAACTAACCTTATGGTTTGCAGTCCAGAGCTTATCCTACTGAGCCACTGCACTCCAGAAATGTGTTTTCCTGTGTTTTATTGACTGTGAATAGTTTTGTTGATTATGCAAAAGCATTATGTGTGGATCATAGCAAACTATGGAAAATATTGTGAAGAACAGGAATTCTAGAACACTTAATTGTCCTCTTGTGGAACCTGTACAAACACTAGATGAAGTTTGAACAGAACAAGAGGATAATGAATGGTTTAGAATCAGGAAAGGTGTGTGAGCCAATTGTATTATTTCACCATAATTATTCAATCTGTATGCTGAGCAAATAATCCAAGAAGCCAGAAGATATGGGGAATGAGGCATCAGGATTGGAAGAAGACTCATTAATACTCCACGATATGCATATGATACATACGTGACAAAGACTTGAAGCACTGGCTGATGAAGATCAAAGATTGAGCCTTCAGTGTGCATTATACCACAACATAAAGGAACAAAAATCTTCACAACTGTGTCCATTAGAAACATCACAATAAACAGAAAAATCAAATGAAGTTGTTAAGGATTTAATTTTAGTTTTACTTGGAACCACAATCAATACTCATGGAAGCAGCAATCAAGAAATCAAACGACATATTGCATTGAACATATCTGCTACAAAAGACCTCTTTAAAGTATTAAAGAGCAAATATATCACTTGGAGTACCATACTTTTGCTGTTAAGTGCCATCAAGTTGGTACCGACTCATAGTGACCCTATGCACAACAGAATGAAATACTGCCCAATCCTGGGCCAACCTCATGACGTGTTGCCACGCTTGAGCCCATTGATGCTGCCACTTTGCCAATCCATCTCACTGGGGGTCTTCCTCTTTTTCTCTGACCCTCCACCTTACCAAACATGATATTCTTTTCCAGTGACTGGTCCCTCCTGACGATATGTCTGAAGCATTAGGGATGAACTTTGGCCATTCTGACCTCCAGGGAGCACTCTGGCCACACTTTTTCCAACACAGATCTGTTAGTTCTTTTGGCAGTCCATGGCACTTTCAATATTTTCCTCCAACACCATAATTTAAAAGCATCAATTCTACTATGGTCTTCCTTATTCACTGTCCATCTTTATAGTGCTCTTCATATGATCCAGCTTCTTGGATTATTTGCTCATGATATTCTAAGTCACCTTATATACATGTGAAAGCTGGGTAATAAAGAAGACTGAATTAGAATTACTGCTTTTGGTTATGATGTTAGCAAAGGATATTAAGTGCACCATGTATGAACAAATCTGTCTGTGAAAAAGTAAAGCCAGAATGCTCTTTAGAATGAAGGATAGCAAGCTTTTGTTTCATGTAATTTGTATATGTTAGCAAGAGAAAAGAGTCCCTGGAGAAGGATACTATGTTTGGTAAGGTAGAGGTCACTGAATAAAGCGGAGGAACTTAAATAAGATACATGAACACCTTGGTTGCAACAATTGGCTCAAATAAGACAAAGATGGTGAGAATAATAAAGGGTGTTGTTGTTGTTATGTGCTGCTAAGTCTGTCCCAACTCAGGGACCCTGTATAGCAGGGGTTGTTATTGTTGTTGTTAAGTGACATCGAGTTGGTTCCGACCCATAGCGACCCTATACAGGACTTCTGAGGAGCAGCTAGTTTATGAGCTTGAACAACCGACCTTGCAGTTCAAACGGCTTTGCAGTCTGACACATTACCCCAGAGCACCAGGGCTACCATGAAAGAGAGCACCACAAATTACTTCCTTTGCTCAAAATGTTCATGGTGCATTTATCTCACATCTTCCTTTGAGTCCTCTCTCCTCTCCTTCCCTTAATTCTCCATATTTTTTTCCCCTTGGACCCGTCTGGAGCCACAAATCACTCCTCCATGCATCCCTGCCCACAGGCAGAGTACTTAGTTGCTCCTTCTTCTCTGAAGTCTTGGCACTCACTGACATTCCAGGCCTTGTGACCTTGGGGAGAGAAGAGTAAGGAGAGCATCACCGTCCACTAAAGTGTTAATCAAGGGCATTTCCTTCCAAAGATAATTCAAGTACTGCCCTATATTTTCCACATAATGGAATGGGTAGGCTATAATTTCTCTGCAGACAATGACATGTTGCATTTGATGTGCCTTTGGGACATCAAAGTTATGCTTATGCTTATAAATTAAGTGTTGTTCAATCAGTTCTGACTCATAGAGATCCTCTATAGCAGCAGGTGGGTTTTGCCGGACACCTCCTTGTGGTTCGAAATCCAGTGCTGATCCAGGGATGTCTTGTCATTTTAATTGTAGTGAAAATGTACACAAACTATTAATATGGATTCCAGAGAATGCGGATGTACAATTTGACGACATTTATTTCCCTCTTCCTATTGTGTAACTCCTATCACTATCTTGTTCCTGATTAGCATAGTTAACTCACTTTATTAACATAAACTCAATGCTCACTGAGCACTATTCAGGGACTCCTTCAAAATTGGGGAGTTCGTGGCACAATGATTAAGCATTAACCATAGAGGTCAATAGTTCAAGCCAACCAGTGACTGCAGAAGAGAAAAGACCTGTCAAAGTGCTCCTGTAAAGTTTGCATGCAGCCTAGGGACAGTTGGACTTTATTGTAAGTCATCTACATGGGACACTTCTGCTTCTTTATAAAGTGTTGTTATAAGCACAAATCAACTGGAGGCCATACAACAACAACTAACATTAGGAGGCTCTGAGTGGCAACAATGGTTAGATGATGGACCAGTAACAAAATGCTGGTGGCTCAGAGGTGTCTTGGAAGAAAGATCTGGTGATCTGCTTTTAAACGGTCACAGACTTGGAAACTCTAGAGCAGTCCCACTCTGCACACATGGGGTTTCCAGGAGTTGGAATACGTTTGATGACAGCTGACATCAAGAGTGATTTTGAAATGCTTGTAATATAGGTGTCATTCATTTGAAGGAATTTTTCTTTTCTATCTGATAGTTTCCAAGAACAATTTCTTCTTATTTTCACAGTAATATGTCTTCCTTTTTCAGGATGACCCCTGGCCCTTTCCCCAACTGGACCTCAATTCCCTGTGATTGGAGCCTGTATGGCTCAATTGTTTGAAAATAAATCACTAGTCTTTTGACATGATGGGAGAGAGCACACGGTTTAGTCATATAACCGGGATTATAGGATCTGAAGGTCCCAGTGATAGTTAATTACAGACATTCAACCACTACTCCTGTTTTTAGAGACTTCCAGTACATTTCACATTTAGAGATAACTGGTGCACCCAATTCCTGATCTTTCTACGGCATAAATTGCTTCTTTTCAGCACTTAGGTTTCAGGTATCTCTGGTCTACTAAATCAAATACAGATAGAGGATCTGTTTTCAATTTCTGAATATTTAGATATTTTTGTCTGTTACAGTCTTTCCTCTCCTGTTTTCCTTGTACGTGAAGACTTATAATTTTTGAAGGTGGTATATTAACTATTATATTATAAATTTCTTGAAGATTTATAATATAATATTTAATATATTTGAAGTCTTTTCCAGTAATTTTGGAGTGGGATTTCAGGAGATATAATGAAAGCATGTGTATGTTCAATCTTCTGTGTTTAAGTGAAAAATCGCAGTAAAGATTTAACAGACAGGGGGAATTCTATGAACAGAAGACAAGTTCTTCACTTCATAATTAGGGAGACATAGTACACTTATCAATGTACTTACAATTATCAATGGTGGCTATGCTCTTCCTCTTTACAATTGACCCCCAATTCGGAATTAATTATTTCCATGTCTCTGTTATATCTATATCTTCTTCATATTCTTCATACACACATACATACACACACACAAACACACACATACATTTCTTCTTGGCAGGACTCTCACTAACTAGACTGTGAATCTTTATTAGATAGGGATTGCATTTTAGATTCTTTAAACTTTGAGTATATTTCATATCTATCACAGTACCTGGTACAAAGTGGTTGCTTCATAAGTGGGTCTTCAATAAAAATGAATAATTTAGAATTAGAATTCTCACAAAAACTTCTGGACATGAAGAGTGTTTCTGAACTGTTGATAAGAAATTTGAACCAGATGTTCATCTTGTTTGCAGAATTTCCTCTCAGATTTATGACATGATTAGATTGCTTGTCAGGTTTAGAAACTAGCACTATAATAAGATCAAAACATCAGGTAATGATAAAATGACAATGTTACTTTACATGTGTATAGTTCTTTTATTGTTGAATGTGTTTTGATGCTTGTAATTTTTTAAAATCCTCCTACAATTCTTCAATTTTGGAAAGTTACAAAGTGCATTTCATTTCACTCTTGCTTATTCTTGGAAAGATACACAATTCTGGTAGGGATAATCATCACCAATTTGGGTAAATAAAAGTATATTCCTTTATTTGGAGTCATTTTCTATCAAAAACATGAGGGAAAACGGCATACACCTGGAAGAGGCTTCCCACGTCATGATAAAGCTTGAATCACATACCAGTTACCAAAATTCAAACTCAACTTTTCCCCCTCATATTTCTCTGCCCCTAAGGAACACAGTGTTGTAGCAGTTATACACCCTTGTCCTTTGAAGGGAAACAGGAAAGAGCTCGGGCCAATATGTCTCTAGCCTAGGGACTAGTCTAGGAATACTAGAACTCCTGCTCACAGAGACTCGGGAATCTGTTTTCATCCAGGCCCATCATCCTGGTGAGAAAATGACTCCAGCTCTGAGCTTATCTTCTCTAGTATTTCAAATGGAGGGGCAAAAATGACCCTGATTTATTCTCTTTACACATAGAAAATGAAGTTCTTATCTTGTAAAAGTGGTTGAGACACAATTATTGGTGTCCTTGGAATCCTATGCTTGCACATATAGTTTACAACCAACAATTGTTAGCAGAGGGAAGAATGATGATTTTGTCTTGATTAGAAACACTTGCCATTATTAATTCCAAAAACTGTTTTATTTATACTGAAAGTATCAAGAAGCCGAGGAATGCTAACTGGACTGGGATTCTAGGAAAGAGCCCAGTTGGTGCTGTGAGTTGGGCAATAGACTGCAAATCACAAAGTCAGTGGTTCAGATCCACCAGCTTCTCAATGGGATAAAAATGATGTTAGCCTCTCCCCTGTTTACCTGTGCTTTATTGACTATGCAATGGCTTTCGGTTGTGTGGATCTGACAAGCTATGGACAACATTGTGAAGTATGAGTATTCCTGAACACTTAATTGTACTCATGAGGAATCTGTACCTGGACCAAGAAGCAATTATTCAAACAGAACATGGAACACTGAATGTTTTAAAATTAAGAAAGGTGTATGACAAGGTTGCATTTTTTCACCATACTTATTCAACCTGTATGCTGAGCAAATAATCTGAGAAGCTGGGTTATAAGAAGCAAAACATGGCATCAGGATTGGA
>NW_006408619.1:4852248-4858952 GCF_000296735.1 Chrysochloris asiatica
GAGGAGAATATTAAAAGTGCCACGGGCTGCCAAAAGAACCAATAGATCTGTTTTGGAAGAAGTGCAGCCAGAGTGTTCCTTAGAGGCCAAGATGGCCAAACATCGACTCTCATACTTTAGACATATTGTCAGGAGGGAACAGTCTCTGGAGAAGGATATCATGTTTGGTAAGATGGAGGGTCAGAGAAAAAGACAAAGACACCTAATGAGATGGATTGGCCAGGTGGCAACATTGATGGACTCAAGTGTGGCCACAGTAGTGAGGTTGGCCCAGGATCGGACATTGTTTTGTTCTGATGTGCATGGGGTCACTTTGAGCTAGTGCCGACTCAATGGCACCTAACAACAACAACAGCAACATCCTCTCCCCTAAAGATTTATAGTCTCAAAAGCCCTATGTGGGGTTAGTGTGAGTCAAAATCAACTTGGTAGGTAGTGAGTTTTGTTTTGATTTGGGATTCTATGAATCAGGATTGATTTAGATTTTTAAGGAAGCTTGGAAAATAGTGGAATGGGATCAGGTAGGACTAAGATTAGTCAAGGGAATATCAAGGAAAAGATCACAGAGCAGATCACAAAAAGAGTTGGATCAATGGGAATGGTTGCTAATAGGTTATTGCCTGGCTATAACAAATAAAGCTAGAGAGATGCTTTGAAACAATAAAGAGTAAGGGACCCTTTCACTCAGTACTTGGATTGGAATTTATGAGTTGTTGTTGTTATGTGCCGTGGAGTCAGTTCCTACTCATAGCGACCCTGTAAAGGGTTTCCGAGGCTATAAATCTTTACAGGAGCTGAAAGCCTCATCTTTCTCCTGTGGAACAGCTGGTAGTTTCGAACTGACCTTTAGGTTCGCAGCCTGATTCGTAACCACTACACTACCAGAGCTCCTTGGAATTTATGAGTAGGGAAAGATAATTTGACAATTTTGATTGAGATGAAAAATTATTGCACATAAAATAGAAGCTCATTAAGTGTGGAATATCAAATAGAGTAAAACCTACATTAATTCTTAATACAGCTCATTTTTGGGTTACTCCAATTGAATGAGGCTTTCAGATTGGATTTAGGCAGTTAGATGTAAATAAATCACACTACCTTCCTAAACTATTGAAGAAGTGTTCAGTGAATATGTGACCTGGTTAACAGCCACCAGACTCCACTTGAAAGATAGCAGCAGAAACATAAATTGTTATGTAAATAAAGGTGAATAAGGGAGTTTTATTTACTCTTCAGAGAGATCAAACTAATGAAAACCATATTATAGTATCAGGAACGTCATCTGCTAATACCTAACAGCTTTACAGGTGTGACTCTTAAGGCGTATAGTTTTTCAGTTAACATTGTGAGTTGTTTTGATAATAGTTATTAGAAGACTGAGTAATTGCTGGGTTTGTCGCCATATTGACTTTGCAGAGAAGATGAACAGCTGAAGAAAGGAGTTCTATTTCCATCTTCTAAAGATTAGACATATAAATATCTGCCAAGCAGATGTGACATGAGAGCTTTATGGGATTGGCTAATAAAATTGCATTGAGTCATGGAAATTCCTTTTATGATGCATAGGTTTCTGGAAGAAAACTTTCTCTTTGTCCATGACTTTCTGATGACTATTAGGTTTCATCTTAAGAGAATTTACAAATTACAAATTACAGTAGACCTCTGAAAATGCCAGTTTGAGCTCCTTACAAAAGTCAAGAAAGCTGAGGACAGGTTGCACCAAGTAAATAATGGACACACACTGATAAAATATTAAAGGGCTACCTTAGAATAATAAGGAACTCTGGTAGCGTAGTGGTTATGAATCAGGCTGCGAACCACAAGGTCAGCAGTTCGAAACTACCAGCTTCTCCTCGGGAGAAAGATGAGGTTTTCTGCTCCTGTAAAGATTTACAGCCTCAGAAACCCTGTACAGGGTCGTTATGAGTCAGAACCGACTCGACGGCACTTAACAACAACAACACCTTAAAATAATAGTTGGAGAATTAAGTAGTGGAGTACATGAAATATGTATTCTAATCTTTTTTGTAACTACATTTTAAAGTTGAGATGCGATTCATGTAAGTATGCAATTCTTTAATTTTAATATATTCACAAAATGTTGCAACCATTAAACTAATTCCAATACATTTTCCATGACTTTAAAACAACATAAAAACCTGGACTTGTAAGTTGTCACGCCATTCTACCTTCCCCCTAGTCACTGGCAGCTATTGGTCTACTATCTTCCTTATGGATTTGATAATTCTGAATTTAGTATGTTGTCTTTTATGTCTGATTTCTTTTATGTCACTTAATGTTTTCAGGATTTATCCAGGGTCATAGCCTAAATCAGTACTTCATTGCCTTTTATAGCTGAATAATATTCCATTGTATGTCTAGGCCACAATTTGTTTATCCATTGATCAATGAATAGACATTTGGGTAGTTTCTACTTATTAGTAATTGTGAATAATGCTATTATGTACATTATGGACATGCTTTTATTTGGATATATTTTAATTCTCTTCATTATATAAATACATGTGGAATTGCTCGTAGCTTTAGGATGACATTTTGAGAACCTGGCAAAATGTATTCCACAATAGCTATAGAATTTTATATTCCATCAGCAAAGAAAGTAGATTCTAATTTTTTCACATTCATAAGGTTTTCAATGTCCTAATTTTTGGAAGTAGGTCACCAGGCCTTCCTAGAACTACTTATTTTTTTTTAAAGAAACATTCAATTAATATTTATTTACTAACTAAAATGCATATTGTTGTAGGCAATGAGGAAGCAACACATAAAATGATCTTATTTCAATACATTGCTATTGAAATACTATTTTACTTAATTCTGAAAAGCTTTTTACTTCCCTTATATTCCTTATCTACTAAGGGCATTGACACCCTCCTACTCACTTGGGTTTCAGGGTCTGTCTTTACCTTCTTTCTTTCCCTCATTCTTCACATTTAATTAAATGTATCATCTTTTCAATTGCCACCATCTAAACTCAGAAAGTCCTTGTTATCTCAACCTATTAACAGCCTTTGACACTTAACAAGAGCTGTTAAGAACTGACTTGAAGGTTGTTGTTAAGTGGCATTCAGTGAGTTCCAACCCCCAGCAACCCTGCATAGGGATTCTGCGGAGCGGCTGGTAGCTTGAACTGCCGACCTATACAGTCCAGTGCATTAACCCACAGCACCACACCAGGACTCCTCTTGAAATTTAGGAGACTTTAAATACAATTTCTCTTCTTTCTACTATTTTTGTTTTTCCTTTTCCTCTTGTTTACCTCCCTTCTTTCTGGTTTCTCTTCCTTATCTTTTTGCTTCCAGAGACTACGTTAAGTATCAGGGGCACAAATATTGTCTTGGGGATTACCATTCATATCCTAATTTATGATAATCTAGTTTGGTTGTTTACAAATTTAACCAAAATTATTGTTGCAGATTGAATTGTGACCCACTTCAAAAGTTATGTACAGTATTGCAAATAGGACCATGTTTAGAAGCCGAGGTTTCATTTTTATGCCAATGAGGTCATACAAGTGTAGAGTAGATTTTAAGTCTGGTTTCTATATAACATCAAACCCACCAGCTGCTTCTCAGAAATGCTATACACGGTTGGTATGAGTCAGAATGGACTTGACAACACTTAACAACACCAGCAACAATCAATAAAAAGAGCATCGTGCACACAGAAGCACACAGGAAACAATAGATGCCATGTGTTGATACATCTACAGTCCAGGAAGTCTAAGAAACACCCAGAGCTACAGAAGTGGAAAGACAAGGATCTACTCCTAGAGCCCACAGAGAAAGATAGAGTGTAGCCTAGATGACTCCCTGAATTTGGAATGCATAGCCACAGGGTCAGAGTTCACACCCACAAGATGCTCCTTGGAAAACCCTAGAAAGGGTTACTGTGAGTCAGAACCAACTTGACAACACTTAACAAGAAGGCTCCAGATGATCTGCTTATCCCAGGTTATAATGAGTTTTTCTTTAATCTTGATGTCATGTTATTCTTCAGATTGTTCATCTCCTCAGATTATTTGCTCAGCACAAAGATTGAATCAGAATGGTGAAAGAACACAACCCTTATGAAAGCACACAATGAATAGGAAGATAACACAACCTTGCTTACTGAAAGTGCAGAAGACTTGAAGCATTTACTGTTGAAAATTAAAGATTAAAGCTGTCAGTATAGGTTTTACATTATTGTAAACAAAACTCAAATCCTCACAACGTCATGATAAATGGAAAATGTAAGTATTTTAAGTCCTTTTCACTTCCAGCAAGCAAGGATGTATATATGCAAGTGAAGTTACATATATGCCCTTAATTATGTTGAGGAATTTCCATTCTACTTCTACTTTGTTTTATGAGGAATGATGTTGAACTTTGTCAAATGCTTTTTCTTCATCAATTGGTATGATCAGATGGGTCTTTTCCTTTATTCAATTTATGTGGTGGATTATGTTGATTGTTTTTCTAATGTTAAGCCATCCTTGCATACCTGGTATGAATTCCAGTTGGTCCTTTTGTGTTATTTTTTGATACGTTGTTAAATTCTATTGGCTAAGAACTTGTTGAGAACTTTTACATTGATGTTCATGAGGAATATTGGTCTATAACATTCTTTGTTAGTGATGTCTGGTTGATTTTGGAATGATGATAATGCTGGCTTTATAAAATGCATTTGGGCATTTTCCTTCCTTTTCTTTGTTCTGGAATAATTTGAATAAAATTAGTGTCAGCTCGTCTCTGAATGCTTGGTAGAATTCACCAATAAAACCATCTGGGCCTGGACTATTTTTTTGTTGGGGTATTTTCAAATAACCTCATTAATTTCTTCTGTTAATATATCTCTGTTCAAGATTTCGACTTAATTCTGCATTAGTTTAGGTAGGTGGTGTTTTTCTAAAAATTTGTCTGTTTCTTCTATATTTTCAAATTTGTTGGAGTACAAATCTTCATAGTGTTCTGCTATTACCCTTTTTATTGCTCTAGATTCTGATGTGATGTTACCCATATCATTTCTTGTTCCTGTTATTGGCATCGTCATCTTTTCTCTTGTTAAATTTGCTAGTGGTCTGTCAATTTTATTAATCCTTTCATATAGCTAATTTTGGGTCTTGTTGACACTTTCTATTGCTTTTATGTTTTATTTATCTCTGCTCTAATCTTTAGTAAATTTTTTTCTTCTGGTGGCAATACGTTTATTTCACTGCTCTTTTTCTAATTGTATGAGATGTTGTATTAAAGTGCTGATTTTGGTTGTTCCTTCTTTTTGGTTGTGTGCATTTACTGCTATAAATTTCCCTCTATACATTATTTGCCTGTGTCCCAAAGGTTTTCGGATGTTGTGCTTCCCTTCTCATTTAATTCAAGGAGCATTTTGTTTCATTTTTTGTATGTTCTCTTACTGAGTAGTGTGCTATTCAATTTCCATGTTTGTGATATTTTTCCTTGATTTTCCTATTGTTGATTTCCAGTTTTATAGCATTATTATCTGGAAAGATACTTTGTAGTATTTCAAAACTTTAAAATGTATTGAGGCTTGCTTTGTGGCCTAACATATAATGCATTCTGGAGAATGTTCCATGTGTACTGAAAAATATTATGTATTGGGCTGTTGTTGGGTTGAGTCTACTGTATAAGTCTATGAGGTCAAGTTTGTTGATTGTTTTGTATAGTTTTTCTCTGTCTTTGTTGTGATTCTCTCAAGTTGTTGTGTCCTTCATTGAAATTACTGTATTGAACTCTCCTATGAATATTGTCAAGTTTATATTTCTTTCTTCAATTCTCTTAGAGTTTGATTTGCATATTCTGAGGCTCTTTCATTGGGAGCAAATTTATTTATATGGTTATAACCTCTTATTCAATTGACTCTTTAATCATGAGGTAATGGCTTTCTGTCTTTCTTTTGCTTGTTTTTGTCTTAAACTCTATTTTGTTAGAAACAGATACTGCCATTCCTGCTCATCTGTGATGTTTAACATAATTTTTCAGCCTTAGATTTTAACCTATTTTTTTTTTCTTTATATATAAGGTCTGTCTCTTATAAACAACATATTGAAAGATCCTGTTTTCTTATTCATTTTGCTACTCTCTGTCTCTTGACTGGTACATTTAATCCATTGATACTCAGTACAATTATTGATAGGAATGACTTGATTCTTGGATCAACCATCAACACTCATGGAAGCAGCAGTCAAGGAATCAAACAATATATTATTGCATTAGGCATATCTGCTACACAAGACCTTTGTAAAGTGTTGAAGAGCAAACATGTCAGCTTGAGAACTAAGGTATGTCTGACCCAAGCCATGGTATTTTCAATAACCTCATATGCATGTGAAAGCTGGACCATGAATAAGGAAGACCATAGAAGAATTGATGCTTTTGAATTATGGTGTTGGAGGAGAATAATGAAAGTGCCGTGGGCTGCCATAAGAACCAACAGATCTGTGTTGGAAGAAGTGCAGCCAGAGTGCTCCTTGGAGGCCAGGATGGCCAGACTTCGTCTCCCTAACTTTGGAAAGTACATATCATCAGGAGGGACCTGTCACTGGAGAAGGATATAATTCTTGGTAAGGTGGAGAGTCAGAGAAAAAGAGGAAGACCCCCAATGAGACAGATTGGCCGAGTGGAAGCATCAGTGGACTCAAGCATGGCAACAGTAGTGAGGTTGGCCCAGGATCAGGCAGTGTT
>NW_006408619.1:4861628-4862284 GCF_000296735.1 Chrysochloris asiatica
ATAAGGGGAAGTGAGGGAAAAACAGCAATGAAATGGTGAGCTAAGCCATACAATGTTCAATAGACTTCTGTGAACCTGGGTGAAGACCTGGTTGGCCAACAGTGTGGCAAGACCTGGGGACTCTTGGGCCCAGAGTCAGTGACTTAGCCACAGAGGACTAGAATGGAGAGTGAAGCATCCAGCTGATAAGAAAATGACACCCACACTTGCAGATAATACCCACTTATCCTGACTTCAGTGACTGGATGATCAGAGCTCAACCAGAAGTAAAAAGAAGAAGAAGAAAAAAGTATTCACATACAATTTGATGAACTTGACCTACACCTATGGAAGCAGGAGCTCAAAAGAGGGAACAATTCCTTACAGCAAGAATCATTCCCACCTCCTCCACACACAGAGTAGACAGGGATGGGCAACTTGAATATTAGCTACCCAAAATGGGGGGCAGGGGACTACAAAGGCAAGAAGTGACTGACTGACAAGATTTTAGGAGGGAGCCTAGATCCAGAGGGTCTCAGGAAGGTAGAATCTCCAGTGAGTAGTATTCAATCTGTCTAGGCGGAGCTGATGCAATGAAATGCAGGCAGGTCTCTTGTGATACAGTAGTGAATAATTGTTATCAGGACTGATTGTGAGGGTTGGAAATGTAAAGGTAG
>NW_006408619.1:4865949-4867385 GCF_000296735.1 Chrysochloris asiatica
TGTTGTTTGTTCCTATCCTATAGTGTTTTCCTGAAATCTTTCTTGTTTTCCTCAACTTTTCTGCCAATCATTTTAAGGCATCTCAGTATCATTCTCTTGAATTCTTTTTTAGGTAGCTCCAATGCCTTTTGTTCCTCAGAAGTGTTTCTTTGTTCTGCTTCTTCATCACTTGCTTGAGTCATTCTGTCTTGTTTCTTTCTGTGAGCAGAAATTGTCTGTTTCTTCTGAAACATTTAGTGTCATTATATTTATATTTAACTGATGATTATATGTTGATGTTTTCTTAATAGAGAATGGTATTGTGTCCTCTGTTCCATGTTTGCCATTCGTATAGCTCCTTTTCAGATGAGTTTGACTGGTGTTGGTTGTTGTCATTGATTAGACAGTTGTATTGATTCTTGCCCACTCATTAGGACTGTGGAGGACAAGGTTGTGGCTGAGTTGTATGGGCATTGTTGCTGTCCCCATCAGGTGAGGCAAGAAGAGGAAACAGACTGAAGACAGAAAAACAAAACAAAACAAAACAAAAAACCCCAAAGAAACAAACAGCAGCAAAAGAAAGAAGATACTAAAGGAGAAAAACATAGGTAGAGAAAGAGAATCCTTCAATACTGCAATCAAAGCTTGAATTCTTTCTTCAGTTCTCTCAGCTTGAGAAATTCTGAATGTCTTTTTTCCCTTTGATTATCTAACTCCAGATCTTTTTACATTTTGTTATAATATTTGACTTTGTCTTCTTGACTTTGTCTTTCTCTGCTGCTGCTTGCTTCTTTGTTTGAATTGCTACAATTTGATGAACTTGACCTATACTCATAGAAGTAGTAACTCTAAATACCATCAGAGAGGAAAGGAGTCTTCACATTAGGTATCAATGCTATCCCCTCTACTCAGAGCAGATAGGGATGGGCAATTTAGACATTGGTTACCTAAAATGAGGGGGCGATAAAGGCATGGAGTAACTAGCTTACAAAGTTTCAAGGGGGAGTTCAATTAAATAGTGTATGGGAGAAGAAAGAGTCACCACTGAATAGTTTTGATCTTGTCTAGATGGGTGTGGTTAAAAGAGATGGGGATAAGATTCTTATGATTCAATAATGAATAATAGTTATCATGACTAATTGCAACTATCACAATTGTAAAGGTAGAAGTTTTGTAACAAAAACAGGAGAGTAGTTAATCTTATAGTCCAGAAACATAGGACCTTAGGGCCATCAATGAAGAAGAGCACAAGTGGATTGTGAGACCTTATCCAGCGAAGCAATGACACCAGAGATAGAGGTAGAGATGGGAACATGGAGAGAGGGAGCAGCTGAGGACTCTAGATTCATGGCAAGAGAGGGACTAAGAGCTGGTGTCCATGAGGCTGACTTGCAGAATATGCCCTTTGGTAGTTAATGTACATTATTATATATGTCTGAGTGTTAAAAAAAAAAAAA
>NW_006408619.1:4867495-4872820 GCF_000296735.1 Chrysochloris asiatica
TTCAGGTGAGACCTACTCCAGACCTATACAACCATTTCTGGCTAGCCAGGTACTAAAGGGAACTCTCACCCCCCAGCTGACCTATGGGATAGAAAGACCCTGATCCTAGCTGCTTCAGAATCCATACAAACTACCTAGAAGAGACAACACCTAGGCCTGTAGGAACTACATCTAGGGCCAAAGTGTCAACTTCTCATCCGTTGCCCACCCACTACATGAGCTACTTGATTGCTAGGAATCCCCCAAACTTGACCTGGTCTTTTCCTTTCATTGTTTTTGTTTGATTACTTCCTCACCTTTGTCCTTTCCTTACCTCTGTACCTCGCCTCACTTTTAATCCTTTCTAGCTCTGCTTTCATGTTTTCTTCTTATCTTCTGTTTCTCTCCCTCCCTACCACTTCTTTTTTCTTCTTCTTCTTTTTTTTTTTTCCCTCATTGATTTGTTTCTGTTATCTCTGGTCTCTTTCACCTATATGTCTCCGTAATTGTATTTAGTACTTTTATTTCTTTTTTATTTTCCCTCTTATTTTTCTCTTTCCTGTGTGCTTTTTTTTCTTTTTCTTTTTCTTTTTCTTTCTTTCTTTCTTTCTTTCCTTTTCTCTTTTCTTGAGCTGATCTTTCAATTTTTCTGTTTAGCTCTTTTACCTCCTCATTTCTTTCATTTGCTTTAGCATCTCTACGCTAGAGAACCAGTTTCAAAGTCTCTTCTGACATCCATTTTGGTCTTTTTTCTTCTTTTTTGTCTTCTTAGTAACCTTTTGCTTTCTTCCTCTATGGTGTTTTTGATCTTGGTCATTAGTGTCTAATTCATTAAATGTGTTCTTGAGATGATTTCTAAATTCAGGTGGAGTAAGTTCAAGGTCATATCTTGACTCTTGGTGGAATTTAAAAAGAATTTCTTGAGCTTCAGCCTGAATTTGCATATCAGCAACTGATGGTATGCTCCACAGTCTGCCCCTATCCTTGTTTCGACTGATGACATGGAGGTTTTCCACTGTCTCTTTTCACAAATGTGGTCAATTTGATTTCTGCGTATTCCATTTGGTGAGGTCCATGTGCATAGTCATCTTTTATATTGTTTCAAAAAGGTATTTGCAGTGAACAAGTCATTGGTTTTGCCAAATTCTATCATACAATCTCCAGCATCATTTCTTACCTAAGGCCATATTTTTCTATGACTGATCATTCTCCCTTATTTTCAACCTTTGCAACCCAACTACCTCTAATTATCAATACATCTTGATTATATTTTAGATCAATTTCAGACTAAATAAGTTGGTATCATTCAATTTCATCCTCATTGGTTTTAGTGGTTAGGGTGTAAATTTGATTAATAGTTGTATTAACTGGTCTTCCATGTATGGATAGGACTATTATCCTATCACGGACAGTGATGTACATCAAGACAAATCTTGAAATGTCCTTTGTACTAATGAATGTGATACATTCCACTTCCAGTTGTCATTCCTTGCATAGTAACCACGTGATTGTCAGATTGAAAATGACGTCATATTTTGAGTGCCTCCCAGTCTGAGGGACTCATTTTTCTCTGGCTGTATATTTGATGCTATATTTTCAGTGCCTAATATTTGGAAATATTCTGTCTCCCCTTCCTAGTCTGTCTTTTTCTGGAAGCTCATCTGAAACCTGTCCACTATGGGTGACCCTGCTAGTATTTCAAATACTGGTTGCATAGCTTACAGAATCACAATAACATGCAAGTCACCACAGTACAGAAAACTGACAGGGGAGTGGTGGAATTCTATACTATTGTTAAATGCCATGGAGTCAGTTCTGACTCAGTGACCCCATATAGGGTTTCTTAGGAATGGCTGGTGAGTTTGAACCACTGACCTTGTGGTTAACATTGACCTTGTAGTACAGCACATTAACCCACAGCACCACAACAGGACTCCAGAATTCTGTATAGTGCATTTTATTTATCATGTGTGACCAATAATATCTTTATTTCTTATTTAATGGATGACTAATAATTAAATAAGGAGCTCTGATAGCATAGTGGTTATGAATCAGGCTGTGAACCTTAAGGTTAGCTGTTCGAAACTACCAGCCACTCCATGGGAGAAAGATGAGGCTTTCTGCTCCCGTAAAGATTTACAGGCTCAGAAACCCTGTACAGGGTCGCTATGGGTCAGAACAAACTCACGGCACTTAACAACAACAACAATAATTAAATAGATAATTTTCTTCGATCTCTGGAAACAGTAATTCTCATAGTCTTTTCATGTTGGGTCATGTTTAAACATTCAACCTGGCAGTTCATACCTCTATCCTAGTCTTCACTTCCTACTTGTATGGAGACTCAGTGTTAGTCGGAGATGGAAGCTTAGGGGCTTCTCAGTGCTTTCCAGCGTATGTATGCTAAGGCATGTACAGAATCCTATGCGCACATATTCCAAGGAATATTTTCCCTACAAATATAGTGTTCCCTAGCTCTTGTTTAACCAATTGCTATTCATTCTCTGGCTGCCATGATATTTAGTAATCATATCTGATTGCCTTTGACAAATGCCCCTGAGGAAATGTCTGTTTCCACTGGGCAAAGTCTGAGTCAGGTCAAACAGAGAAAGTGCTTTGAGCCCTTCTGATTATGATCAAGGATCAGAGCATACACTCATCCAGTGACTTCAGAACAAAACAACCTTATTGAACAGTCTACACACAACTTACATGACACCACTAATTGGATTTCACTTGCCATCTGCTACACTATCCCTGTCAGAGCCCCACAAAATGTAAATTTAAAACAGATGACAGAGCAAAATGAGAAAACAACCATCTTGATAACTGTGGTTACCCAATTTGTAGCCTCATTTCAGGAGGTAATCATATCTAGAATATTGCTTCTTGGCTTGAGCAGAAAGGATTGGCATTGAATGAATAAATACATATAATTTATTTACTAAGTTTTTACATGAGATATTTTCATTTAGGAGTAGGAGTGAGGACAAAGTCAAGAAGATATTAGTGAATGTATGAGCATTGTTTCATATGGATATTATCATGCTAATTATTCTTTATTATAGATCAATATGAAAGTCTTTAATTATATATAGGTTGGAAGTATTTATTTCTACTTAAAATATGCAGTAGATTAAAGATAATTTTGTTCTGTTTCATGAATCTTAATTAAAAGGATGATTTTATATCTAATATTGCTAATCTGACTCCCATAATTAAAAAAAAAAAGTAACCTGGCTACTAGTGATTAAGCCTTCTGAGATTCTTCTGGGAAAGACACTAAAAACTAAAATATTTTTTTGATATAATTTATTTGAGGGAGATAGCCCACTGCAAAGGACTGAACTTGCATCTTCATTAGTAACAAAGATGGATATCTGACCATTAAAAAGGAGGAACGATTAATACCACATGTATACTCAACTGTACGATTTCTGAATGGCTAATAGACTAAGACCATGAGGATATGTATACCAGAAATTACAGACTGGAAAATTCATTAATTTTCTATTGATAAAATAATTCTGTGTGCAAAGAATTATTTTAGGTGTCATGTATTCAGTAGTTAAACCAAACAAGTAAAATCCATGCTCTAATGGGAAAGATGGAATAAAAACTAAACAAAATATGGATAAATAGTTGAACTGTTGATAGTGCTGATGCAATGCAGAAAATAAATAAGTGGGAGACTAGAGACTGGCACCCATAATGTAGAGAAGATCATCTCTGATGGGATGGCATTGGAATAGAAACCTGAGAAAGTAAGTCATGCATATATGGTAGAAATCCATCTGGGTAGATTGCATGGTAAATGCAAATGATCTGAGAATTTAGTATGCTGGGAATGCAAAGAAACTAGTGTAGGCTCAGTTAAAGAAATAAAGGAAGAAGAAAAAGAAAAGATGAGTTTGGAGAGGACCAGGTGATAATTTTTACAGGGTCTACAAGGATGTATCATTCTGAATGAGATTGGAAATCAATGGATGGATTTGAGCAGATAAATGACAGCTTTAGGTTGTTCTATGAAGAATAAACTATGGGAAATGGATGGAGTGGACAGTAACATAAGCAGTTAGGAGACTCTTACAATGATCCAGGTTAGAGATGGTGACTTGGGCAGAGTGGCAGTGGTGAAAAGGGTAAATGGTAGTGGGTTTGAAGGCAGATTCTAAAGGATTTGTTGGTGAATTGGATTAGAGAAGGAAGTGTGAAAAATAATTCTGAGGCATTCCATCTGAACAACAAAATGAATAGATGAGGGAGTCATTTATTAAGATAAGAGGAAAGGTGCATCTTCCTCCTTTACTTAGGAAACCTAATGGATTGTTTCTTTTTGGGAGGCAGGGCAAGATAGCACTTTCAGTAAGCAAGGTTGTACTTATCATCTGCATATTGCAGGCTGTTAATGAGTCCTCCTCCAATCCTGAATACAATCCAGCTTCTAGATTATTTACTTAGCATACAGATTGAATAAATATGGTAAAAAAAAAAGATGCAACCCTGACTTACACCTTCCCTATTTTTAAACCATTCAGTGTCCCCTTGCTTTAATTGAATGACTGCCTCTTGATCTACGTACATGTTCCTCATGAAAACAATTACAGAAAAAATCTATATTACAGAAAAATTCTCTGCATTGCTGTCCATAGTTTGTCATGACCCACAGTTGGTAAGCTTTGCGTAGTCAATAAAACGAAGGGAAAAGTCTTTCTGATATTCTATGCTTTCACCGAAGATCCATCTAATGCCAGCAGTGATATCACTCTTCTACATCCCTGTCTGAATTTGGTTTGAACCTCTGGCAGTTCCCTGTTAAGGTACTGTTGCAGCTGTTTTTAATTGTCTCTAGCAAAATTTTACTTGCATATGATATTAATGATATTGTCTGATTATTTTCACATTCTGTTAGGTTACCTCTCTTTGGAATGGGCATGGATATAGATTTTTTTTCCAATCAGTTGGCCAGATATCTGCCATGGCATAGATGAATGAATGCCTTTAGTACTGCATCAATTTGTTGAAAGATTTCAGTTTGTATTCATCAATTCCCAGAGCCTCATTCTTTATCAATGCCTTCAGTGCACCTTGGCTCTTGAACACTTGCAAACTTTTTTTTTTTTTTTTTTCAATTGTCCTCTCAGCACAGCTTTTGCCATGTCCTAAAGATTTTGGTATGTTGTGTTTTCATTTTCATTTGTTTCTAGGAACTTTGTGAATTCACATTTAATTTCTTCTACCACCCAGTTGCTTTTCAGCAGGGTTATTCAGTTTCCATGTATTTGACTTGATTTCCTTGATCTTCCTATTGTTGATTTCTAATTTGATAGCATTGTGGTCTGAGAA
>NW_006408619.1:4874341-4875194 GCF_000296735.1 Chrysochloris asiatica
AGTTTCTTCAACTATCTCCTTTGTGGACTTGTGTGATTCTTCCTGTGCTGGAATGCTGATAATCCTTAAGTCATTCCTCTTCATGTTGTCCAACATGAATCTTAGACCTTCCTCAGACTTTTTTTTATCCTTTTTTTCTGTTTGCTATTCTGTCTTAGTTGTATTAAGAGACTTCTCTTCCAACTCACTAGTTCTACCTTCTATCTCTTCTATTCTACCCCTTTGCCCTTTCAGTACATTGTCTATTTCTGATATTCTATTATTGATCATTTGGACCTCTTTCTGTAGGTTGTGAATTGTTTCCAATGCTGTACCTGTCTTACTTGATTGTTCCTGTAGTGCTTT
This sequence comes from Chrysochloris asiatica, assembly GCF_000296735.1. Classification (NCBI taxonomy): domain Eukaryota; kingdom Metazoa; phylum Chordata; class Mammalia; order Afrosoricida; family Chrysochloridae; genus Chrysochloris; species Chrysochloris asiatica. Next base: position 4,874,687 of record NW_006408619.1, read on the forward strand.
CCTGACTTCTTCCTTCTTTTTCTCAACTCCATTGTAAAGTATTTTGAAACATTTTATGATCATTTTTCTGAATTCCTTCTCAAGCATTTCCAAGGTCTGCTGTCCTTCCAGAATGTAGTCCAGGTCTACTTCTAGGTCACTTGTCTCAGACATTTTATCTTGTTTCTGGACATGTGCTGATATAGTCATCTGATTTTGCTTCCTGGACATGTTTTTATCTGTGGCCTTAATACTATCATGCTAACTCTTGAATTGGTTGAACATCATCTATTTCTCTTTGGTACAGTGACTCTGTTTATTCCTTCCAATTTCTTTTGATGATTTCTGCATCATTCAATATTTTCCCCATAGAATTCTTCAGTATTTCAAGTTGAGGCTTGAATTTTTCTTCACTTCCCTCAGCTTGAGGAATGCTGAGCATGTTCTTCCCTTTTGGTTTTCTAACTCCAGGTATTGGCACATTTCATTACAATACTTGAGCTGCCCTTTGAAATTTTTCTGTTCAGGT
>NW_006408619.1:4875912-4877168 GCF_000296735.1 Chrysochloris asiatica
AATTTGTGATGACTAGTTTCATATAATTTTTCTATGGATTAATCTGTGTTCTAGAAGATAAAATCATACAGTCCTCCTCCCAATACCTGTATATCTCTCTTTTCCTTTGATTGCCTTTGCCTAGAATTAGGATTTTTTTAAAAGGAGAAAGTCACCTTGAATAGATATCAGATAGCCTTATCTCTTTGGTGTGTTTGTTCTTTTAATATCTGGCAACTCTGAGGCATACAAAACTGAGATATTTGTTCCAGATCACATGATTGCTGCTGTTGTTAAGTGTCATTAATTTGTTTTCAACTCATAGCTATCTTGCATCAGGTTTCTAAGAAGTGACTTGTAGGTATCAACTGCTGACCTTGGAGTTAGAAGTTCAGTGTTTACAGTACCACACCAGATTCCAGATCATTTGGTGGAAACGTCAAAGCCAAGCCTGAGACTGACATCCCCATCAACACTTTGAATGCTATAACTCTTGTCTTTTCACATTTGTCTTGTGAAGACTTTAGAAAAAATGAGCCCTAGAGTTCCAGAATGATTCTTTTCATTCCTTTACCTAGGATGGTATTGGCAGTCAACATTGCTTTCATGGATAGGGTACATGCATTCTAGCTAATGAAATATCCATCAACAGACCCTATTTTCCTACGTCTGTGCTTTTTGCCCGAGAGAGTCATCTGAATTTTGTATTAGAGCAGAGTTAAACACATTGATATCTTCTAGAAGAAGAAGAATCACCTTCCTTACTACCTATGCTTGTTAGCCTGGAAGGCAAGAGTTGTTACTCTCTAGACACCTTTTGTCTTGAGGAACACATCAGGGAGATGTAAATGCCCAGCCTCCTTTTTGGTCCATAAGGGAAAAAATATATATATTAATATGAAAGATGTTTCTGAGACATAGAAAAAGCAAACAGATAAAGAGCTGTGAATTCTTTCCATTGAGGAAGAGATACATGGGGTGCTATTTAATGTCATGGTACTCTAAAAGTTCTTAATTTCTTAACATTTTTGAGATAAGTTATTATGGAATTCCCAATCACATTTTGCCTTAGTGGTAGAAGAATGAAACTCCCACTGTAACTATACATGAACATATTTTTATTTTCTCCGTTAATAGTTTGGAGCTTTCATGATTTTTTTTTTTTACTTTAGAATAATTACTCATTACACTTTTCACAAAGCAGTTGTCATTTTTCAGCAGATAGAGAAATTAATATGCATATTAAATATCCCAGTGGAACTAGTATCATATGTCAT
>NW_006408619.1:4906169-4913216 GCF_000296735.1 Chrysochloris asiatica
GGCTTCTCTCTATCCTTGAATGTTTTGGTTGAACCATCATATTTGATTGACAGTTTTGCTGGATAGATGATTCTTGGTTGGCAGTTTTTGTTTTTTTTTTCTTTAGGCTTTTGTATATGTCTTCCCATTGCCTTCTTGCCTGAATGGTTTCTACTGAGAAGTCAGAGCTTAATCTGATTTACTTGCCTTTATAGGTAACACTTTTCTTTTCCCTGGCTGTTTTAGGATTCTCTCCTTGTCTTTGATTTTGGAGAGCTTGATTAGGATATGTCTTGGTAATTTTCTTTTGGGGTCTATCCTTCCTGGGGCTCATTTGGCTTCTTGAATGTTTATATTCTCATCCTTCAAGATGTTAGGCAAATTTTCTATGCCTTCCCCAAGGAGTCTTTCCTACCTACCCCAAACCGGAAGTCACATTATTCAAATTTAGCCAGTTGCTCCAATTATATCTTTTATATGAATCCCTGTTGTTGTGCTGTGGGTTAATGTGCTGGACTGCATGGTCAGTTTGAACTTCAAAGTCAGTGGTACAAGCTCACTGGCTACTTTTGAAAATGCTATACAGGGTTATTATGAGTTAGAACTAATTCTATGGCACTTAACAACAACAACAACATCTATATAACATTTCATAGTCATGTCTTTGTCTTCTTCTTTTTATTAAATAATATCTTATTGTGTTTTCAGCAAAAGTTTAAACAGAAAATTGGTTCCTGTTTGACAATTTCTACAGAAATTGTTGAGCAACATTTTTCATATTTTCAAAAATGTGTCAACTTTCTTTTTAACTGTGTTCTGGGTCTTTCTAGTACTCTAGTTTCTCTGCCCCTATAGTCCCATCTTTGCTCTAGAGTAGATTTTGTTTCATATACATGATTTTTTAATGAAGCACCACATTCATGAATAATATAATTTATTCCGTAGGCCTTGCTGGCATTTCTCTGAAAGGTAAATTCAGAAAATGGTTTCAGTTCAAGGCAGAAAAATTACTTTAGGATGATTGTCTCAAGGACTTCTCCAGTCTCAACTGGTTTAGTAAGTATGGCATTTGTAATCATTTGAGTTCTATGTCACATTTTTCTCCCATTCTCTTAATTATTGTTAAATTCCTTCCAGTTGTTTCCACAACATAGAGACCCTGATTATGGTTTCCATTGTTGTAAATATTTACATAAGTAAAAGCCTCATCTTTCACCTACAGAGAAGCTGACCTTCATGGTTAGCAATGCAGTGATTTTCCTACAGTGCCAACAATGTCCTCCCATTCTATTAAAATCCATCCATGGCCCCAAAAAGAATGGTAACAACTAGTTCTTCTGGTCTCAGGGCAGATGAGGCCTTGGTTCATGTAAGGTATTGGCACTAGCGGCTGTTTCTTTTCTGAGAGTTTAGCTTCCGTCTTTTTCTTTCTCCCCAAATGGGTTGTATTTGAGATGGCTGCTCGAAAGTTTTAAAGGCTTCAGTACTCCTAACTTCACTAGGATTTAGAACATGAACTTTAGCTAAGTTGCCCCAAGAAACTAGGATCTTAAGCCTTCAACTCCAGAAAACCATTTTTACAAGGTGTCTGGTTATATACAGGAACTATCTATAGCTGTGTCCTCTATGAATATTCATATCTGAACATAGAAATAAACACAGATGCTGTGCACACATATATGTTAACCTGTACTCACACAAACACTTATACATATACATGTGAAGGGACTTCAAAAAGTTCGTGGAAAATTCCATTATCATTTTTTTTTTTTTAAGTATTTATTTCAACACTTTAAAAAGGTCTTGTACAGATTTGCCTAATGCAGTATGTCATTTGATTTATTGACCATGGCTTCCATGAGTGCTGATAGTTGATCCAAGAAGAATGAAGTCCTAGACAACTTTAATCTTTTCTCTGTTGATAAAATGTTGCTTATTGGTCCAGTGGTGAGGATTTTTGTTTTCTTTACATTGAGATGTAAACCATACCAAAGGCTGTGCTCTTTGATCTTCATCAGTAAATGTTTTAAGTCCTCTTCACTTGCAGCAAGCAAGGTTGTATCGTTTGCATATTGCAGATTGTTGATGAGTCTTCTTCCAATCCTGATGTTACGTTTTTCTTCATGTAACCTAGCTTTTCAGATTATTTGCTCAGCATACAGGTTGAATAAGTATGGTGAAAAAAATACAAACCTGCCACACACCTTTCTTAATTTTACATCATTCAATGTTCCCATGTTCTGTTCGAACAACTGCCTCTTGGTCCATGTACAGATTCCTCATGAGCACAATTAAGTGTTCCCGGAATACTTATACTTCGCAATGTTGTCCATAGCGTGTCATGATCCACGCAATTGAAAGCTTTCGGGTGTCCTTCAAATTTATTTCTGTGCCATTTTAGCATGTACCCAGTAGTTTTTTAGTACTTCCTTACTTGCTGACAGAAAATATGCTCTAAAGTAATATTTTCTTGCTTGTACCTTCTCTGGAAGCAGAAATTTCTCCAAGGAACGCTTAATTCTTTTATTGGATGATAATATACAGACACTGAAATCTGAACACTAGATTTGCTCATTACTACTACACTGTTAAGGAGCTCTGGCAACTTAGTGGTTACAAATTGGGCTGCTAACTACAAGGTCAGCATTTCAAAACTACCAGCTGCTCTGCCAAAGAATGATGAGGCTTTCTGCTCCGATAAAGATTTACAGCCTTGGAAACGCTATACAGTGTTGCTATGGGTCAGCACCAACTCTACTGCACATCACCATCACCACCACTATTTTGTTGTTACTTTAATTTCTTCTGGTGGTTTATTATTGTTGTTAAGTGCCATTGTGTCTGTTTTGACTCATAGTGACCCTAAAGTTGGTTGGCAATTTAAGCTCATCAGCTGCTCCTTGGAAACTCTATACAGGGTCGCTATGGGTTGGCATCGACTCAATGGCACTTGACAACAATAGAGTTTCCAAGGAGCGGCTGGTGGGTTTGGGCTACCAACCTTATGGTTAGTAGTCCAGTGATTATCCTACAGCACCAAACTAGGAAAATATATGTATGACAACACACAGAAACACACATACATGTACATATTCATATCTATTTAATTATCCACTTATTTCTCTGTATAAAACTATGAGTTCATCCTGATGCCTCTGATTCAAATATAGTACCACCAGATAATTTCTTTATTTGTAACTCCTTTCTCTGATAATGAAAAACCTGGTTATTATTATTCATAATATTTGCTTATTTATTCAGTGCAAAAAATACACATAAAGTAGTTTTAGAATTGCCAGTATAGGATCACTGTGAAAAATAAGTGTGCATATTTTTGTTTTGGTTTTTAACTTTATGGCATATAGTACATATTTTGCTTACTAAACTTATTTAGGTCATTTTTTTTCCTCATTGTGATTATTACTTATTTGTCATAAAGATTAAGTTCATTTGTAATCTACTTTGTAATGTTGTGGTTGTTGTTGTTAAGTGCCATCGAATCAGTTCCGACCCATAGTGACCCTGAATAGGGTTTCCGAGGAGCAGCTGGTGAGCTTGAACCACAGACCTTGCAGTTCAAAAGGCTTTGCAGTCTGGTGCATTAAACCACAGTGCCACACCAGGGCTCCCATTTATTTGATGGGTCCCATTTATTTGAATATGTGAAACATTTACATGAAATTACACCCAAAAGTTTACTCATAGACACACCACTCATTCATTCTTACCACTAATTTTCATTGGCCCATCTTTCTACTTGTTTTCATCCACCTTCTGCAGATAGGAAATTGCATTGGTTTCCTTCCTTCCTTCCTTCTTCCCTCTCTCCCTTCCCACCCTTCTTCCCTTCCTACCTTCTGCTGAGACTTTGGAGTTTATTTTTATAATGGTGTGGGGTATGAATCAATATCTATCTTTTTCTAAATATCTACATGGTTGACCCTATCACATTTTATTTGAAATTTCATCTCTGCTCCAGTATTTGACGTATACTAGATTTCTATATGTATCTGATCTAATTTCAGGCTTTGTATTTTATTTCATTAGTTTGTTTGTTCCATATGTTATCATCACACCATTTTAAGTACAGATGTTTTATAACATGTTTTAGCATCTGGTAAGTATTCCTTAACAAGTTTTCCTAGATATTATTTTATGTTGTTTTTTCTTATCAGTTTTGGTATCTACTTGTCTAAGTTCATAAAATTTATATATTTGAATTGCTTTACATTTTAAAATCAAATCAGAGAGAACTGACCTCTTTATGATGTTGTTTCATCCTATTCAAGATGAGGCATCTTTTTGTTAGCTCAAGTATCCCTTTGTGTCTTTCAAAAATGTTTTGTTATTATTTTTTTGAATAAATTTTCCTTGTTCCTTGTTTATTAATAAGTCCTTAATCTTTGTGTGCTAATATAGATGTTTTTCCTAACCACTATGTTTTCTGATTTTAAAAAGCATATAAAGGCTATTGATTGCCATATGCTAAATAACATCCTGTTTGTTAACTTACTGACTTATTTTACTGTTTGAGTTAATTTTATCATCGAATCTATAGGGTTTACCAGGCCATTTGTTATGTAATCTAAAGGTACGTGGTTCCATACATTATTTTTAGAAAAATTGTTCTCCTAATTGATTTCTGTTGTCTAAGAATGTTGCTAATACTGCTAGTTATGAGTTGAATAGTATTGGATAAACTGGTCTTCATTAATATCTTCCTGATATTTTAGAATTTTTTCTAATATTTTTCCCTTAAGTAAAATTCTAGCTTTGGGACTTCCTAGTTTGGAGTCCAGTGCTAATCCTGTAGTGCCACACCAGGAGTCCTAATTTTCTATGTGTGTATACACACACACACACAATATCTAGCAATCCTTATTTCCTTTGTAATTTTCACTTGGACTGTTTGTTGAAATTTTTTCAAAAACATTTTAGCATCTGTAGAGATAATCATTAATTCTCATTCTCATTCTGACAATTTTTGTGGTGGGGTATTTAAAATGTTTTTCATTTCAACAATTAGATAAGTCACTGTCACATATGCCTGATAAATAAAATAAAAAATGCCAACTTTTTGCAATAGCTGACTTCAAATGACAATTGGCTGGCTACTCTCAAACTTGGTGGCACAGCCTAAAGTTGCACTATTTACTTGCATCTGTTTTTAGCAAAGTCTTCACAGATAAGTCATTAGTATAAATACATGTCTTTGGAAACATCCACCTTGGAGTATTGACTATTTAAATTGATGCAATACGTATTTTTCTTGAGTAAGCTATATATATGGAATCCTGGTGTGGCACCATAGGATAAGCATTTGAGCTCAAGTTCAGTTTGAACTGCAATTTTGGTGGTTTAAATTCACCAGCTGCTCCCTGGAAACCCCATATAGGGTAGCTATGAGTCAGAACTGACTCGATGGTACTTTACAATAACAACAACAACAAATTATATATAGGGTCAGAATTATGTATAAATATAGATAAATCATTATATATCCCTTACTTTCACATGTGTATTAAGCAGCTCCTTATAAATTCATCTCTCAATCTGATCTGGTCTGATTTCAGCTGAAATTTTCCTTACTTTGTTATTTTTTTAATTGTTCCATTGGATATTCAAATTATATTATGTACTCAGGATTTACAGATTTGTTTAGAGGATCTTAATACTGTATTGGTTTTCAAATTAAATCATGAAAGAAACTAAGACAATAATGGGAAAAATGGTATAGCTGTAGAGGGAAGAGCTTCTCACTGAACTTTAAGTCTGGCTCTGTCCTACTGAAATGCTAGAGATACTAAATAGCATGCATTTTAGGGTTCTGGAAGTGTGGTGTTAATAAAACTTACTATTTTGTACATGTAAATATTAATGATGTCGAATTTGTAAATATTAAGTTCCTTTCTCTGTGGTATGGTTTAAAGCACTACTTTTTAACATGTTAATATTCCCTGGGATATATAGTTTCTGCCTCAGTAAGTCTTGAGTGATACCCAAGATGCTACACTTTTAATAAGCTCCCAGATACTGCTGATGTTATTGGTGTATGGCCACATTTTGAGGAACCACTGGTTTTAGTTCAGACTGATTGTAGCTTAATTGTCTGCTCTGTACAATTTATTTAATAAAGTTGACAATTTGAACCCAGGCCAGTTCTTCCATCTCTTAAAGACTCTTAAAGATCTCACTTTTGGGATCTGTGCCGATCAAGCTGCTGTAACACATTCCTAAGTTTCTGGAGGTGTCCAGAGACACCGGAGGTTGGTCTCATACCCTGCTGTCTGACTTCTTGACTCAGAGCATCTAGTATGGTCAAAGTATCCTATCCTAAGCAATCCTGCTGTTTGAACTTTACAACAACTGAAACTTTAAGCTGAAGCTGGCTTTTGTTTTTACCTTTTCTTCCCTTTCTCTACCTAAGCAATGTTTATTTGGGACACTCTGAGTGCTATGTTAGGCTGATCATATCCCATGCTGTTATTCTCATTCCTGAAGCTTTCTGCATCTCTCCCCCTTTATTGATATTCTCCTCCTGAATCCATGCTGCCTCCTGTTAAGAGGATGTGCAGTGGATGGTGAAGTCAATTACTAAGGCTCAAACACACTGCTTCTCTTAGACTCCAGAGTGTGCTGGGCCGGGGGCGCTCATATGACCAAGCCTGGCTTTACTCATTGAGCCTGATGGGTCCCATCTCTCCATTTATCAGTCATGGATGGATGGGGAATTTTTGAATCATTTTATTTTCTGATGCAACTTTATAGGTGCTCTTTTAAGAAGTGACTCAAATTGCCTCTGTTTTATTTTTGACTGCACCCCTTTCTTTGTTTCAGGGGTCCTTGTAGTTTAGCCTCTGTTTCTCAATGCCTTGGTTATATTACTTACTTCCCAGCCTCTGGCCCTGGTAATTTCTAATCTTAAGAGATAAATAGCCCCCCCCCATGCAAAAAAAAAAAAAAAGCTAAAGAGGATAGAAAGAAACACTGTAAACTGATGATATATGGAGGGGATAATAATCAATGTAATGAAACAAGCTATATGAATGGTTGAATGTGAAGCTGATG
>NW_006408619.1:4913506-4914993 GCF_000296735.1 Chrysochloris asiatica
GCTAGAGCAACCCCACTTAGAAGGCTGCATTTCCAGAGAAAAGGAAGCATAAACTAACAAAGCCGAACAAATAGAGAGGGATATTGGCACAGATATCAGGAAATTTGGGGTACCCATGGTACAAAGAGACTGAGAGAGGCATTTTTTACGTCATCAGATACAGACAATACCTCCCTACAGCCACTAACCCCAGCCCTCTACTGCGCCGGCCTAGACCAGCCCTCTGCCACGCTGCCTAGGCTCAGGAATGCCCAAGGCACAGGCCCGCCCACTGAGGGCAAGGTCCTCCCAAGGCCCAGACACTCCCACTGAGGCCAAGGCCTGCCCTGAGGCCCAACCCACCCACAGATTGGTCACAAAGGCCCAGGCCCAACCAAGGCCCAAATTGCCTACCCGCGACCTCCCTGTAGGCAGGTCGCTGAGGGCAAGGGCCCCTGAGGCCCAATCTACCATGTAGTCTGGTCGCCAAGGCCCAATACCCTGAGACCCAACCTGCCCTCAGACGGGTCCCTGAGGCACAGGCCCCCGGAGGCCCAAACTTCCCAACCCGCCCACTGAGGCCCAAGCCGCCCAATACCCAGCTGCTGATACCCAGGCCCCAGAGGCCAAAACTGCCAGCCCAAGGCCCAAAACACCCGCCAAAGGCCCAAACCTCCTGCAGCCTGGTTGCTGACGCCAAGGCCCACAGAGGCCCAAACTGCCTGCCCTAGGCTCAACCCACCAGCCTGAGACCCAAACGGCCCACCGCCGAGGCTCAGGCCCAACTGAGGCCCAAAAAAAGTTACTCTGAGTTAAGCAATAAGGAGTGTGAAAAGGAAGACCACAACCTGATCACCCCTTCCTGGAGGTAATCAGAAAACATAAAAAAATTACCAAAACACATACTTAATTACTAGGGCCACAGATAAACATTAAACATGTCCAAGAAGCAAAAGCAGATGACCGTATTGGCACATGTCCAGAAAATGATAAAATATCTGAGACCAATGAACCAGAAGTAGGCCTTCTCTCCATGCTGGAAGGAGGGCAGGCCTTGGAGATACCTGAGAAATAATTCAGAAAAATGATTATAAAATGTCTCAAAACACTTTACAATGGAGTTGAGAAAAATAAGGAAGAAGTCAGAAAAGCGCTACAGGAACAATCAAACAAGGTAGATACAGCATTGGTAACAATCCAAAACCTACAGAAATAGGTCCAAACAATCAACAACAAAATGGTGGAAATAGAAAACTCCCTGAAAGGGCAGAGGACTAGAATAGATGAGATGGAAGGAAGAATCAGTGATCTGGAAGACAAGTCTCTCAATACCAATAAGATAAAAGAACAAACCCAAAAAAGGGAAAACAATTCAGAGGAAGGTCTAAGATTCATGTTGGACAACATGAAGAAGAATAACCTAAGAATTATTGGCATTCCAGAACAAAATGAGTCACACAAGTCCACAGAGGAAATAGTCGAAGAACTACTGGAAGAAATTTCTCTAA
>NW_006408619.1:4920453-4936012 GCF_000296735.1 Chrysochloris asiatica
AAAAAAAAAGAGATAAATAGCATCCACAATTAATGTTAAAAGAATGATGTGCCACTATGTATAGATGTATGTTCTTGTTGTTAAGTGTTGTATAGGGTTTATGAGGAGTAGTTGATGGGTTTCAACTCTTGACTTTCAGGAGAGCAGTCTTGTGCGTATCCTATAGCCCAACACCAGGATGTATAGAGATATCATTTCCCTGTAGGCTTTTATAGATGCCATGCAATTTTTGTTTTCAATTCAAAGACCTTTTAGTTAGGATTGGCACTACCGATTCAGTGACAATTTCAACTGAGAAGCTTTTGTTTGGTCATATAATAATCTTATTTTCTGTAGATCAGAGGATTTTTTTCTTTCATAAAGGGAAGGGAGCCTTAAAAGATAGACTTTTTGGATGTTGTCTACAAATACCTGAGAAGAACAGGAAACTAATCTGTGTGTGTGAAACAACTTGTGATGCTGCTCTACAAAACATAAGAATTTTCTGGAATGTGGAACTATCAAGGCTAAAACCAGGACATTCCCAGATAAAATGAATGGTCTCCAACATCAAATATTTTCTGTGCATATAAACCTTATTAAGGAGCTCTGGTAGCTTAGTGGTTACGAGTTGGGCTGCCAACCTCATGGTCAGCAGTTCGAAACTACTAGCGTTTTCACAGGAGAAAGAGGAGGCATTCTGCTCCCGTAAAGATTTACAGCCTCAGAAACCCTGTGCAGGGTCACTATGAGTTGGAACCGACTCCACGGGACCTACCAACAACAACATAATCCTTATGTTGCACTAGAATATATTTAATATGAAACTATTTTCTTAAAGATGTTCGAGACTAGTCAAATCAAGTGACTTCACCTGTGAACACCAAAAAAGAGGTTTTTGTTTTTTTTATTGTGCTTGGTTTTTTCATAAATTTTCAATTTTCAGTGGAAGAAAGCTAGCAACGATATCCATTTATTCTCCTTATAAACAAAGCAGGACTTCAAATTCTATTTGAAGGATGACCCCTTTTCAGAAATTAGAGCCACTGAATTTATTGCCAGCCAGTCATAACTGTCCATCTGTGAATTCTCTGCACATAGAGGAAGCAGCTGTCATTTCAAAAATGCTACAGTAGATAAAAAGATGGGGCGCATTTCATCTCCAAATGCTTCAAACAAATCCCTAGCAAGAGCAGCAGCCGTTCCTCTGACTGAACGAATCTCTGATATTATTAACACAAAATGCCAAATGGATTTGGAGATTTGAAACAAATGGATTTGCTTTAAAAGGAAAAGTACTCAAGTTAGGTGTAGTACATATTGTAATAATGTGCAGTTATGTAGCTACAGGAACTGTTGAAGCCATAGTCACCCAGATAGAGATATAATACTCTCAAATTCATAGCCACACAAATTCCCAGAAAACTAATATAAACCAAGGAGTTTTCCAAATCCACACACGCAACCAACACACATACATGCATACACAAGGAATGCACTATTGCCTCTACCCCTGCGGAACAAACAATAAACAATCAAAACTTGCCCCAAACTAGAAGCTTCCTAACTCTTGTATGTCTCACGATGACCTAATTTCTCTCTAATTTTATGCACTCAGATAATCTTAGACGTCATCTTCCTCTTTGCGTTGTTTAACAGTTCCAAGTCCAGTTGTCAAATTCTGTTGACTACTTCTTTACATTTATTTTCTAAATAAAGTCTTTCCTCTTGAGTCTCATTGCCTACAACTTCAGTGTGTGCATGTCAATTTATAAAGGTACCTGATGATTAATGTCATAAAAATGAGGATGAGTTATGAGAGCATATACATAGGATGTTATGCATTCTTAAACATTAGAAATATAAATATAGATATGAATATAAGAGTAAATAAAAATGAATTTCTATAAAAATCATATAAACCTTTATTAATAAAGATATCAAAATATGAACCTATTGTTTCTTAATATTCCTCAATCTAAGTCTATCACTTCTGAAGGTGGTATATCTATCCCTCTAATCCTTTACCCAAGAAGACTGCACACTTCTATTTAAACCATGTCAAAACAGCAATTTAGGCATCTCGTGGGAATCAAAGTGAGTTTAATGTTCACACTGTTGCCACTCTGCAAAAATTTCATTTTGAGGTATTAAAGCATCCTCCCTATAGTCTTGATCTTCTTTCACTGGACTTTCACCTGTTTGGTCCCCTGAAAGCAGCCCTTCGAGGATGAAGATTCACCTCTGATGAAAAAGTGAAAACAGCAGTGCATTCATGGTTTGCTGCTTGACCTAAAACATTTTTTAATAAGAGTATATGAAAACAGCTAAAATGAATAGCGAGAAATACTGTTAACTGATGGTACATGGAGGGGATTATAATCATTGAAATGAAACAAAGTATATGATTTGTTGAATGTAAAACTGATGATCAGCTCTGTAAACTTTCACTCAATTCACCATAAAAACTTAACAAAAAGAGAGAATATGAAAGCTTCTTGATAGATGAAAAAGTATATTGAAAAGCAAGGAGATTATGTAAAAAAAAATATATTTGTCTTTTCTAAAGGTTGATTAAAATAAATTCTACAGCCAGAGTGCAGATAATTTTTTACTCACAATATTCTACATGTATATTTGTTATTGTTTTTAAGTATCATGGTGTTGGTTCCAACTCATATCTGTTCTGTATTGGGATTCCAAAGAGCGGCTGGTAAGCTTGAACTGCGGAACTAGAACAATGACCTTGGGATCAAGTGCTTATCTTACAGCAACATACCAGAACTCTGCATATATATTTTGTTGTTTTTGTTAAGTGCTTTGAGTTGTTTCTGACCCATAGCGACCCTGTATAGGGTTTCCAAGGAGCTGCTGGTGAGCTTGAACTGCTGATCTTATGGTTCAAATGACTTTGCAGACCAGCACATAAATCCACAGCAGTACACCAGGACTACTCTGAATACATATGTATATATATATTGCTGTTTGTTATTGAGGTCCATCAAGTCGGTTTTCACACATAATGATCCTTTATACATTTCCAAGGAGCTGCGGGTGAGCTTGAACCACTGATCTTGTGGTTCAAATGACTTTGCAGACCAGTGCATTAGCCCACAGTGCCAAATCAAGACTATATAAATATATTTATTTTTCTGATCAATGTATTCTATTATATTTTATTTTTAAATGTTTTATTGTGAATTATGTGATAGTTTACATTGGGGAACATTAACTTTACATTCATCCTACCGTACATCATTTCATTGCCATGGTTACAATCCCCTCCATGCATCATAAACCAACCAAAGAATATTATCCTGTAAGCCTGGCCCCCGGTCATCAGCACACAGCCTCTCTCCCTCTCTGGATCTAGATTCCTGAGCCTCTCCATCTCTCCACATCATAGTCTCTGCCTCCACCTCTGGCATCCCCATTTCTCTGGGTAGGGTCCCACACTCCACTCTTCTTCCTTGATGGTTCAATGGACCTCTCCTACTGGACTGAAAAGTCAACCATTTCCCTCTTTTTTGCCACAAAACACCTATCTTTGCATTGGCATCCCTCACAGTCAGTCCTGATAACAATATCACTATTGTATCACAAGGGACCTATCCCCATCTCCTTTCATCAGCCCTGCCCAGTCAGATTGAATACTACTCAGTGGAGATTCTACCTTCCTCCGCGCCCTCTGGATCTAGGCTCCCTCTGAAAGCTTGTAAGCCAGTCACTTACCTTTGTAGACTCCCCCCATTTTGGGTTGCCAATGCCCAAGTTGCTGATCCCTGTCTACCCTGTGTACAGAGGGGGTGGGAATGGTCCTCACTATAAAGATTTGTTCCCTCTTTTGAGCTACTACATCCATAGATGTAGGTAGGTCAAGTTCATCAAATTGTATCAGATTACACTTTTTTCCCCTCTTCTTTCTTCTTCTAGTTGAGTTCTGATCATCCAGTCATTGAAGCCAGGTCAAGTGGATATTATCTGCAAATGTGGTTGCTCTTGTGCATATGCCCTCTCTTCTTAGCTGGATACTTCATTCTCCACTCTAGTCCTCTGTGGCTGTCACTGACACACACACAGGAATACCCAGGTCTTGCCATGCTGCTGGCCAACTGGGTTTCCACCCGGGTTGACAGGTGTCTAAATTTGAACATGGTAGGGCATAGCTCGCAACATCATTGTGTTTTTACCTCACTTCCCCTTATCAATGACCAATGTGGTCACCAGTAAGAACACGTGTCTGCTCATGTATTCCCATTGAGTCTTAGTCTTGGAAGGGGGTTTGCCCTGAGGGGACTCGAGCACTTGCCTTGATGTCCCCTGGGCAAGCAACATTCTTGTTCTTGTAGTAGTCAATCGGACTGCCGTTATTGTTTTGTATTTTTCCTATTGATCTTTTTTTCAAGAAGTATCTTCTGTTCTTCTAGCTGCTCCAGGCTGGTTTACTTGTCCATTCAAGTGGAAATTTCCCATCTCAGAAGATTCTGAATGGGGTTCAGGTTTCCACCTATAGTCTTATTCAATGCAGAGGCTCCACAGGAAGCCTCCTTCACTGGACAAGTTGTAGCCCCATTTTATGTATTCCAATCAGTTATAGGCAGAAGACAGACCTACAAGCTTTCTATGGTGATATTACTGGCTATCCCTTTCTCTCCTCCTCAAATGTCTATTTTATAATGGCATTCAAAGGAAACCAAGTTTCAAAAGACAGCCAAACATTTTAAGATTATTTCCCCTCTTTGTCCCATTCTAATCATGTCGCAATCCCTGTATCCCAGATCCCTGTTGTTTCAAGGTTGTGCATACTTCACTATTTACCTCTGTCCCATCCAGTACATGCAAACCTGACTAATTGTTCTCCCAACCACCTTATTCTTCCATTCTCTGCCCCCTTGTTGTATATTGCCCCCCTCCCGAGCAATATCCTGTATCCATTCCCTACCCTGTGCTCCACATTCCCCTCCATCCCATCACCCCCACATCCTGGTAACCAGCAAAGAATGCCCCCCCCCCCCATTTAGTATGGGTTCTTATTCTTAGTCTTTTGCAACAGTGGTCCTATACAGTATTTCTCTTTTTGTGACTGACTAATTTCACTCAACATAATGTCCTTAAGGTTCATCCATGTTATATGGTAGCTTACAGCTTTTTTGTTGTTCTTCAAGGTAGCATAATTTTTCATTGCATGTATGTACCAGAGTTTGTTTATGTGTTCTTCAGTTGGCGGGTACTTAGGCTGTCTCCATCTTTTTGCCATTGTGAATAGTGCTGCTATGAACATTGGTGTGCATATACCTACTCATGTTTATGGCTTATATTTCTTGTGGGTAAATACCAAGTAGAGGAATTGCTGGATTATAAGGTATTTCTATTTCCAACCTTCTGAGAAAGTACCATATTGCTTTCCAGAGAGGTTGGAAAATTTTGAAATCCCAACAGAAATGCAGGAGCATCCCAGTCTCACCACATGCTTGCCAGCATTTGTTGCCCTCTACTTTTTTGATCTTTGCTGTTATTGCTGGTGTGAGATGATATCCCATTGTTGTTTTGATTTCCATCTCTCTAATGGCTAGTGATCATGAACATTTCTCCATTTGTTTGTTGGCTGCTTGCATCTCCTCCTTGGTGAAGTGTCTGTTCATGTCCTGTGACCATTTTTTAATTGGGTTATTTGCCTTTTTCTTGTAGAGGTATTGTAGTTTCCTATATATTTTAGAAATGAATCCCTTTTTTGATGTGTCATTAAAAAATAGTTTTTCCTATTCTGTGGGTTCCCATTTTACTCTTTTGGTAAAGTCTTTTGATGCACATAAGTTTTTAATTTTTAGTATGTCACAATCATCTATTTTTGTCTACTTTTGTTTATGTAGTTTTCAAAATGTTTGGTAGTCTATGTATTCCCTGAATTAGAGCCCTCACAGTTGTCCCTATTTTTTCATTGATGGCCTTCATAATTCTGGGATTCACATTTAGGTCTTTAATCCATGCAGAGTTGGTTTTGTATAAGGTGTGAGGTAAAGGTCTTGTTTCAATCTTTTGCATAACCGCTTTCCAGTTCTGCCTGCATCATCTGTTGAAGAGATTATCACCTGTCCATGAGATATATTTAGGCACTTTGTCAAACATCAGTTGGCTGTATGTGAATGATTTAATTTCTGCATAACCAATTCTATTCCACTGATCAATGTACCAGTACCAAGTTGTTTTGACCACTGTCAGTGTAATAAATTTGAAATCAGGGAGTGAGAGGTTTCCAACATTGTTCTTCTTCTTAAGCATGCTTTGTTATCCATGGTCTCTTTCCTTTCCATATAAAGTTTGTAATTGTTTTTTCCATCTCTTTGAAGAATGTCATTGGAATCTGGATTGGGATTGCATTATATGTGTAAATTGCTTTGGGTAATATTGACATTTTCACAATATTAAGTCTTCTTTCCAGGAGCATGGTACATTCTTCCATTTTTGTAAATCTCTTTTGGTTTCTTATAGTGTTTTGTAGTTTTCTTTGCATAGGTCCTTTGTCTCTCTAGTTACATTTATTCCCAGGTATTTCATTCTTTGGGCCGCTATTATAAATGGTATTGCTTTCCTAATGTCCTTTTCAACATTGCCATTTTTGGTATAGAGGAATCCAACTGATTTTTGTATATTGATCTTATATCCTGCCACTTTGCTGAATCTTCCAATGAAGTCTAGCAGCTTTTTTACTGAGTCTTTGGGGTTTTCTATGTATAGGATCATATCATCTGCAAATAGAGAAAGTTTTACTTCCTCTTTTCCAATTTGGATGCCTTTAATTTCCCTGTCTTGCCGTATAGCTCTTGCAAAGACTTCCAGCACAATATTGAATAGGAGCGGTGACAAAGGGCATCCTTACTTGGTTCCTGTTTGCAGAGGGAAGGCTTTCCGTTTCTCTCCATTGAGAGTAATGTAGGCTGTTGGTTTTGTATATATGCTTTTGATTATGTTGAGGAATTTCCCTTCAATTTCTACTTTGTTGAGTGTTTTTATCATGAGTGGATGTTGAATTTTGTCAAAACCTTTTCTGCATCACTCGATATGATCATGTAGTTCTTTTCTTTTTTCTTAGTTATATGATGCATTACATTGATCGTTTTCTAATGTTGGACCATCCTTACATCCTTGATATGAATCTCACTTGAATATGATGTATTATCTTTTTGATGTTCTGCTGGATTCTGTTGTCTAGGATTTTGTTGCAAATTTTTGCATCTATGTTCATGAGGGATATTGGTCTATAATTTTCTTTCTTAGTGATGTCCTTCCTTTGTTTTGGTATGAGGGTTTTGCTTCCTTCATGAAATGTATTACAAAAATTTTCATCCTCCTTTATATTCTGGAATAATTTGAGTTGAATTGGTGACATTTCTTCCCTGAAGAACTCACCAATGAAGCCATCTGGGCCTGGACTTCTTTTGGTTGAGAGTTTTTTGATGACCTGATCAATTTTTTCTGTTGTTATGGGTCTGTTCAAGTCTTCTACTTCACTCTGTGTAAGTTTAGGTAGGTCACATTTTTCTAAAAATGTATCCATCTCTTCTAAGTTTTCAAATTTGTTGGAGTACAACTTTTCATAGTATTCTGTTATTATCCTTTTGATTTCCTTTGGTTCCGTTGTGACATTGCCCACATGGTTTCTAGTACGTGTTATTTGTGTCTTCTCTCTCTTTTCTTTTGTTAGGTTTTGTAGTGGTCTGCCGATTTTGTTAATCCTTTCAAAGAACATATATATATAGTCATTGTTGGTAAGTGTAATCAAGTCAGTTGAAGCCCATAGTGACCCTTTATAGGATTTCCAAGGAGCAGCTGCAGCTGGTGAGCTGGAACCACCAACCTTGCAGTTCAAACCAACTATACAGTGCAGCTCATTAACTTGCAGCATCACACCAGGACCCCAATATGCATATATCTATAGTCCTGGTGTGGTACTGCCAGTTAATTTGCTGGACTGCAAAATCAGCTTGAACTGCAAGCTCAGAAGTTTGAGCTCACTAGTGCTCCTCTAAAACCCCATACAGAATTGCTATAGGTCAGAAAAACTCTAAGGCACTTAGCAACAACAAGAACAACATATATGCATGCTCTATAGAGTTATTTTGTTGTTGTTACAATCTTTATGAAATCAGATATTGAAGTCTTTCTGACATAATATCACTGGGTAGATTCAATCTATCAACATTTCAGTGAATAACCAAGCACTTTCTTGCCTGTGCCACCAGGGCTCCATATATAGCTAAATGTATACGTGTATGTGTGTCTCTGTGTTAGTGTATGAAAATCTTGGCTACCTAAAAGTCCTCAAAAACATAGTTGTTGACAGTCCTGGTAATTAGAACCAGGGCTCCTTACCCTAAATTCAGGCTTGTTTTGATTGCAGGACAAAACTTTATGTCTTTCTATTTTGGGGATTTAGAATCTAGAAATCATATATTTATGTTATGTGGTTACCTGAGAGATGTTGTCTCTGAACTTGCACTTCATGGAGCCCATTGAAAGAGGAGTTATATAGGGTTGACTCAGAATTGCTGGCTTCAGGACACACATAATGCTAGCATTTTCATATATTTAAACAGAAATGTTTTAAGGGACCTCAGCTGATTTAATCACTTTCATTGTTACAAAGAAAAAAAAACACAACAACCCAGTATTGATGAGAACCCTTGTCAAAGTAAGAAGAATCACAGTGTAGTCAAGGAGAAACCCGGGCCTTGGTATATCGTGTTTGTACATACCTTGATTTGAGAAAATAAATTCATGTTTGTTGTTGTAATAATCTTTATGAAATAGGTTTATGGCTAGAGAATGTGCTCAAGGACTCTCACTTCTTTCTGTTGCTATCCGTAGTAAAGATCTCCTTCATATTTTCTCTTTCTCCATGGTCACCAGACACAACAGATAAACCCTATTTCTAGATGTCATTGCTGTTAAAAGGAGAAAGGGAGTGGAAAACCAAGAAAAAGATCACAAAGTCAGAGAAGGAGAGGCACCAGACCTACCATTTCTGAAATCAAAATATTTTAATGATGAAATCAGACTAAATGGTTAGACTGAAGATTTTTGGTTTCCAGTGAACAGTAAGAGGGGACTGACAAGCAGCAGAGAGCTAATATTTAAAGATAATTACAGAAACATGATGATGAAAAAGCAGTGAAAGAAGGAGGTTGAAACTTCTTTCTTCCACCAAGATTATTGAAAATAGTGCATATTTTACATAGAAAGCTTACTTTATTCGACATTTAAATGCTGCTGCTTTTATTCTATCCAGAGTATTTGGAAATATGAAATACTCTGCCCCCAGGAAGCTGATAGTTACTGGGAAAGAAAAGAGAAGGAAAGAATCTATCACAAACAATTTTGTAAGTGCTCTGATTAAGGGGTCATCAAAACAATATTGCAATGAATAGGATGGGGTTATGCTGCTTTTACGGTCTCTGAGTAAAACAACGATGTGTCACAGTGGATTAATGTGCTGGACTGCAATGTCGTTTGGACCGTGAGGTCAGTGGTTCAAGCTCATCAGCTGCTCCTCAGAAATCCTAAACAGGGTAGCTGTAGGCACGGAACCCACTCAATGGCACCTAACAAAAACAACGCTAACTGAATGGGTGGTGGCTTGCTCCCATCCAGCAGCACTGCAGAAGAACAATCTGGCAATCTGCTTCTGTAAAGATTATTGCCAAGTAAATGCTATGAAAGTAAATTCTATCCGGTAACACATAAGGTTGCTGTATCAAATCAACCCAGTGGCAGTGGGGTAGGGAGTAATGGTCTTGTAGATTAGAAAAAGTTACCCAGTAGGGCTGATGCTCTGACATTTGAATAGAGCCAAAGGAATGACAAATGAAAGAGTCCCAGCAAAGGAACAGGCTGCACCATCACTGAGAAGGAACAAATTGCTCATCTGGAGTCCAGAAGGACAGGGGGTTGGCAGGGCCAGGTGACGCAGATGCTCTACTGCACCAACCCCAATCTGGTACACCTTGCTTGTTAATGCTGTTGATTAGATATTATTTTTTATACAGGATTCCTGGCAGCCCTTCCTCTCATCCCTGACAGTAGGCTACACTTGGTATTTTCTGGTGGTGATGGGTGTGTACACAGTCAAAAAGAGTTCATCATCTTAGTTTCCTATCTCAGAACTGCAGTCAGAACTGCCACTAACCAAGAGTGTGGCCTTTGTAACATCACTCAGTATTTAAGAATGTGACTATTCCTATTTCCAAATGAATGGTTGTATAATTTTGAGCTCATTCCTAGCTCTGATATACAACGATGATATATTTGGAAAGGGTATTTCTGGGTAAATATTAAACACTTTGTGTCATTTATATGGATGGGGGAGTCCTGGTGTGGAGCTGTAAGTTAAGCACTGGACTGCTAAATGCAAGATTGGTGGTTCAAATTCACCAGCTGTTTCTCAGACAACTTAAACAGGGTTATCATGAGTCAGAAATGACTCAGTGGCACTAAACAATAGTAACAACATGTAGATGGGGGAAAAGCAGTGTGATCATGGAAAGAGCATGGAAGTAAGGCCTAGTGGAAAACATATTTTTCAGTTGTGGGAAATTCGGTCACTAATTTGTTTCTAAACCCCAGTTTCTTTGTTAGGGTACAGTGATATCCACTTTGCAGGTTTACTGGATTAATTACCAATATCATATGCAATACACAGCATCATAATTAATCTTACCTTATTTGTTTATTTATGTTTTTGGAGAATTGATGGGGCCAGAGCCTAGAGAAATTTGAATTTTTTTTCCTCCATGGATCTACATAACATCGAACTACATACATTTCCCAGACTTCATCCTAAAACTCTGATAACCCACTATCAAGACATTATGTTCTAATTCTTCTTTCCACAAACTTTTTGAAATTCCTTCTTATAGTTCTAGTTTTGGGGGACTCTCAGACATCACAACACTTTGGGAGTTTAAAGAGAAATCTGCAGATTTCCAGACATCTGCAGTTGATGTCAACTGGCAGAAGTCAGAGAGGAAATGAACTCATTAGTTTAATTCTTTGTCCAGTGGGGATCTATTTTCTGAAGTTATCTTCTTCTAAATATGCATTTATTTGCTTACTTTTTGCTCCTGTAGTCACAGATGCTCACTGAGAGGGGAGGATTTGAACAGACAGTGGCTCTTTCCCAGTGCTCATCTCCAGCCCACAATTTACCATGCCAAAGGACTCCTCTACTACCTGAACAGCATTAGTCGAAGTCCGGTGGTGAGTCACTCTTCTTTCTTCCTTTAGGAAGGTAGAAGACATTTTGATGTGGGTATTGAATTCTGTCCTCAAAAGCATATTTTGAAACCCTAACTCCTGTTACTTGTGAACAAGCGTTGTTTATAAGTAGAGTCTTTCGATGTTAGCATATGTTAACATGAGGCCATTCTAGACAAAGGAAGGTCCTAATCTCATCTGAAGGATATCATGCTTGGTAAGATGGAGGGTTGGAGAAAAAAAGGAAGACCCCCAACGAGTTGGATTGCCCAGGTGGCAGCATTGATGGACTCAAGTGTGACAACAGTAGTGAGGTTGGCCCAGAATCGGACATTGTTTCGTTTTCCTGTGCATAGGGTCGCTATGAATCTGTGTCGACTCAACGGCACCTAACAACAACAACAATAACAACAATCTCATCTGAGTGGCATCTTTATAAAAGAGCAGAAACATATTGAATCAGACATAGGGAAAATAATCATGTAAAGATACATGGCAAGGGAAATATGGGGATCCCAGAATCTGGAAGACACAGGAAAGGATCTTTTTGTAGGGAGTTTGTTGGGAGTAAGGCCTGGCTGGCATGTGAATTGGATTTCTCATCTTTAGAACTTTGAGACAATAAATTGCTATTGTTTAAAAACCACCCATTTTGTGGAAATTTGCTATACCAGCACTAAGAAATCAATACAGTTGTCAAGGAAAGAAAGCCAGGTATACAAGTTAAAAAATATTGCTTCAAAATCATTGTTGTTAAGTGTTATTGGATTAGTTTTGACTCATAGCAACCAAGGATAGGGTTTCTGAGGAGTGGTTGGTTGACTTGAACCACTGACCTTGCAGTACAAACCTACCGTATGGTCTAGTGCTTATCCTACAGAGCCACACCAGTACTCAGAACTATCACAATGTGAAGGAATTGTGTGAAGGAATAATTTGTCAGCATATCATCCACCCAGGTATACAAATTTCGGAAGGCAATATTACCATCCCCCTAACCTGGTGTGGTGCTGTGTGTTAATTCACTGCATTTTGCTGGTTTGAACTGCAAGGTCAGGGCTTCAAACTCAGCAGCTGCTCCTTGGAAACCCTATACAGGGTTACTATGTGTCGGACCCAGCTTGACAGCACTTAACAACAACAACAACCCTTCTAAACCAATAAATTTGAAAGACAACTACCTGGCCAAGTGACTGGAAGAGATCCAATTGTTCCCATTCCAAAGAGAGGTGGCCCAGTGGAATGCTGAAATAATTGGACAATATCATTAATATTCCATGCAAGCAAAATTTTTCTAAAGATAATGCAAAAATGGCTACGTCCTTACATTGACAGAGAATTTCCAGAGTTTCAAGCTGGATTAAGAAGATGTGGAATGAGGGGCATCATTGTTGACATCAGAAGGAACTTGGCTAAAAGCAGAGACTACCAAGAGATATTAACCTGTGCTTTATCGACTATGAAAAGACTTTCAAGTGTGTGAGTCATGACAAGTTATAGACAGTATTGTGAAGAATGAATATTGTAGAACACTTAATTGTGCTCATGAGAAACCTGTACATAGACAAAGAAGCAATTGTTCTAAAAGAACAAGGGGACACTGAATGGTTTAAAATTAGGAAAGGTGTGTGCCAGCGTTATATTATTTCACCATACATATCTGATCTGTATACTGAGCAAATAATTTGAGAAGTTGGATTATATGAAGGAAAACATGCTATTGGGATTGAAGGAAGACTCATTAACAACCTACAATATACAGATGATACAACCTTGCTTGCTGTTGAATAGGGCTTAAAATATTTACTGATGAAGATCAAAGAGCACAGCCTTTGCAGTGCGTTGCACCTCAATATAAAGAAAACAAGAATTCTCACCACCAGACCAATAAGCAACATCATGATAAATGGAGAAAAGATTGAAGTTTTGCTTGGATCAACAATGAATGCTTATGAGAGTAGCAGTCAAGAAATCAAATAATGTATTGCATCAGTCAAATCTGCTGCACAAAACCTCTTTATAGTGTTGAAGAGCAAAGATTCCAGTTTGAGGACTAAGGTCCTCAAACCTGACCCAAGCCATGGTGTTTTCAATAACCTCATATGTATGTGAAAGTTAGATAGTGAATAAGGTAGACTGTAGAAGAATTGATGCATTTGAGCTATGGTGTTGGAGGAGAATATTGAATGTACCATGGACTGCCAAAAGAACAAAGCAATCTATGTTGGAAGAAGTACAGCCATAATGCTACCTGGAAGACAAGATGGCCAGACATTATCTCTCATAATTTTGGCATATTTTCAGGAGTGACCAGTCTTTGGAGAAGGATATCATGTTTGGTAAAATGGAGGGTCAGAGAAAAAGTGTAATAAGACACCTAATGAGATGGACTGGCACAGTGGCAGCAATAATGAACTAAAATGTAGCAACAGTTGTGTGGTTGGCACAAGACTTGCAAGTGTTTTGTTCTGTTGTGTATAGGGTCACTATGAGCCCTTACCCACTTGATGGCACCTAACAATAACAACAAAAACCCTACCCTGAAGAATTCTGTGCTCTTTGCTTCACACCATGTCAAAATGGTAATTTTGGAAACTTGGAAGGACTACAATCGTATTTCTTTTAAATATTCTTTGAATTTTGGGGACAAAAAAGAATTCTGAAGGGGAAGATCAAGGCTGTGTGATGAATGGGGCAAGATTTCCCAATGGAATTCTTCTAGAAAAGCCCTTTCTACGCTTGAAGAATGTTGTTAAGTGCTTTAAAGTTGTTTCTGACACATAATGACTCTCTACAGGGTTTCCAAGGAGCAACTGGTGAGCTTGAACCACAAACCTTGTGGCTCAAATGACTTTGCAGTCCAGTGCATTAGCCCACAGTGCTACACCAGTACTCCGCTTGAAGTATAGTAGGTGGAAAAACATTTCCTTGAAACAACTTTACTGGCTGTTTTCTTAAATTTTCCTAAAACTTATTCCTAATATGTACCTGTGATCATCCTGTATCCCTTGACAAAATCTATCACGATTTCCTCTAAATCCCTCTACTAGCCAAGGTAAACAAAGACACTTGTTTTGGGTAATGTAGTTTAAGAGCTTAGAGTTACCTCACAGAGTCAGCAAGGGCTAGATCTGTCTTTGGAATATGCAGAGAGTCTGAACCCATAGGAACTGTTGAACCAACCATACATTACTAAACATTCAACAAAGTACTTACTTCATTTTCATTTAAAGAATCCTGGTCCCAAGCTAGGGTTAAAATGCTGACATGTATTTTCATGACAACTCACCATATCAGAGTAACCCTGCAGTAACTACTGTCTGGAAGCCAGTTCATGGTCTGCATATCAGGTCCACAGTATCATGATAAAGATTTAGAAAAGGGTGGTCTCTCCAGTGGAAAGTCTTAGCTCCCAGGTGGAGGGAGATTTACAAGGAAATAGTTCTCTACCTGCTACACATTTAAACACAAAAACATCCTCAACCCACAACAAACAGGATTCTTCTACGCTCTGACAACCACTAATTGAAGAGCAGAACATTCATTTTAAAGTGTGGCAGGTGAAAAGCTTGTTTAAAAATATAAATAAACATTAATTAGCTATAAACATGACAGCTACAGACTTGCTTCCTGCTGGGACCATCTGAGAGGTGGGAGAGAAACAGCTGAGAACTAAGTACGAGTCACTCTGTAAGAAAGCTCTGTAATGGGTTCATCTTTCAGTTACCTATAAGGATATATATAACCATCCTCCTACTGGTAGCAAGAAGCCCCGCTATTATCCTGGATTAGAAGTTGGGCTGCAAATTGCAAGGTCAGCAGTTCAGAAATACCAGCTGCTTTGATAGAAAAAGATGAGCCTTTTTGCTCCCATAAAGATTTACAACCAAGGACACGCTATACAGCAGGAGTGGGGAAATTATTTCTGCCAAAATTTATAACATCATTTATGGGCCATATAGAATTTTCAACTTAAAAATTAGCCTGCTATATTTGCTGGAGAAGATAAAGTCAATTATTATAACAAAATGTGCAAAGATCTGGAATCAGAAAACCAAAAAGGAAGAATATGCTCAGCATTTCTCAAGCTGGGGGAACTGAAGGAAAAAATCAAGCCTTGACTTTCGTTATTGAAAGGTTCACTGGGAAAATTATTGAATGATGCAGAAAAAGCATCAAGAAAAGATGGAAGGAATACACAGAGTCACGGTACCAAAAGGAAATGGTTAATGTTCAACCATTTCAAGAGGTCCCATATGATCAAGAGCCAATGATACTGAAGGAGGAAGTCCGAGGTGCATTGAAGGAATTGGAAAAGAACAAGGCACCA